>NC_142869.1:40844375-41155000 GCF_051225735.1 Oryctolagus cuniculus | reverse complement strand
GGCTCAAGAGTTTGGGTCCCTGCCACCTTTATGGGAGGCCTAGATGGAGCTCCTGGCTTCAGCCTGGACAAGCCCTAGCTGTTGTGGTCATCTGGAGAGTGAACCAGTGAATGAAATTCTCTCTCTCTCTTTCTGCAACTCTTTCATATAAATATTTTTTTAAAGAAAAAGCTAAAATACTAGTTGCTAAAATACTAGCAACTCCTACAGAGTTGCTTAGTCTAAATAAATACAAAATGCAAATGAGGAAAAATAATACTTTTTAAGTATAGACAGTTCTCTACAGTAAAGTGTCTGGTAGAGGCAGGTAGATGTATTGCCCTTATTGATACTTCAACATATTATCTGTACTGGCTAGGGCTAGAAAAGGGGGGAAAAATCCCTCTACACCTCACAACACAACACAACTCCCAGGATGCAACCCAGCTTTTTTTAAGCTCCCTGGCAAGCTTCCTACCTGGAATAATACAGCGACAGTTCACTGCAGAACATTCATCGGGGCTTTTTAGGAAAACTCCAGATTTTAAAGGTGAAACTCCACTAAAATAATATTATCGAACCTTAACATAAAATAAAATCTAACATAATTGCTTCTCTTTCTTGAACTAGTGTCAGAGTGCTCAAGGGAAAACCGGTGTACATCTATTTCACTCTCTCTTGCTGGAAGGTGAAAGCCTGAAGTGATGCATTTATGAAACACAGAAACCCTAAAAATATTATTGACTCCCTCCCCTGATCACACTACCCCTGCTAATGTACAGATAGTAAGCACGTGAAACAACCCATTGTAAGTCTCTCAGTACTGAAGGAAAACAATTTATGGCTGATCAACTCTTAACAGGCACACAATCATTAGATGTTATAATATTTTACTTTTCTGCCATATACTAGTATTGTTCAGTTTGGGGAACTAGAACTCCAACATAATAAATGAAGTATTAAATGCTGTTTATTTTCCCATTGATAATGAACAATTTTTACAGTAAATGTTAGCATGCTCTTTATTACCATTTTGTAAACATTCTCATTGCATAAGTTCAGGATTTATGCAATCCTTTAAAATAATTGTAAGAACATGTTAGCTTCACAGAACTCAGAACTAGAGTGCAGTATATTTTTAAATCTGCATGTAACGTGTCTCCTTACACTGGAATATGAACACGGAGTACCTGCACTAAGGTGTCCATGGTGATCCGATGTTTGTTTGCTGTAGCTGTTTAGAGTCCTACAATTTTGACTCGGGAACATGTTCATAATATGTTTTTACCAAAATACCTCTTCGTTCAGTACAGACTTCAATTTACAATTACATATTTTTTCAAAATGTTTATTTATTTATTTTCATTTTATTTGAAAGCCAAGAGAAAGAAACAGAGATCTGTCCTCTGCTGGTTCACTCCCGAAATGCCTGCAACAGCCAGGGCTGGGTCAGGTGGGAGCCAGTAGCCTGGCACTCAATCCAGGTCTTCCCATGAGTGATAGGGACCCAATTACTTGAACCATTACCCACTGCCTCTCAGGCTACTCATTAGCAGGAAGCTGGAATCAGGAGTGGAGCCAGGACTTAAATCCAGGCACTCTAATACAGAATGCAAATGTCCCAAGTGGTACCTTAAATGCTGTACCAAAGCTTACCCCAAATTACGTATTTTACTATGAAGGGATATATAAATTGAAAATCTTTATATAGTGAATCATGAATTTATTTTAACCACATACGTGCATTCTCCCAGGAAAATACAACGGGTCATATAAATGATATTAAAGAATTCTTAAATGATTCAAGATGTTTGTACCTTAATTTATGTGCAGTAAATATCCATTACTTCTTGGGTATTATTTGTGTAAGAAAATTAAAAACAAAATGCTTATGTCCTGTCTGCATTACTAAAAACAGATATGCTCAAATCATTCACTAGCTGCCTTATGTGAAAATCATACCAATTTCATAGGGTTAGCACCTATGAATTTGCTTTGCGCCAGGTATTCAACAGACTTAATCAGCAAAACCATTCAACAGTGATATGTCTTTTGGGTAAAAGCAGCCAAGGCTAACTCACTTTACCCAGTTTCCATGTGTTCATAGAAGACTACAAAAAGATACCATTAGAAAATGACATAAAAATACTTGCCTTTTATATCTAGGTGTCAGATTATTAAAACCACTTTTTTAGGGATCTTGAATGACATAAGGGAACATTTTAAAAAATAATTTATTTTTTAAATTTGCTAAAATGTTGTAAGCATTAATATGTGGAATCTCAATAATTAACTATTAAAAAGCCTGTAATCAACATACATTAAGTGGTTAGGACTAAATGCATACACAATACTTTTTGACATGATTTTATCAGAAAAAAATTAACAGACACATTAAAATTTATATAGCATTTCTTTATGGTGAAAACATTTAAATTCTTTAGGCATTTTAAATAGAGAAATATTCAGTATATTAACATTATAGTCACTCTACTGCAGAATAGCACCCTAGAATTTTTTACTCCTGTCTAACTAAAATTCAGTGTTCACTTGTCAATCTATACCCACACTATCATCCTTTCTTTAGACTACACACATGAGTGTGATCCTATGATATTTATCTTTCTGAGCCTTGCTTCTTCACTTGATGTAACAACCATGGATTCTATCCCTGTCATTGTAAATTACAGGATTTCATCCATTTATGAGCTCAATAGTATTACATTTTAAGTTTATTTTAAAAAATGCATTAAGGCCTGCGCCGCAGCTCACTAGGCTAATCCTCCGCCTTGCGGCGCCGGCACACGGGGTTCTAGTCCCGGTCGGGGCGCCAGATTCTGTCCTGGTTGCCCCTCTTCCAGGCCAGCTCTCTGCTGTGGCCAGGGAGTGCAGTGGAGGATGGCCCAAGTGCTTGGGCCCTGCACCCCATGGGAGACCAGGATAAGCACCTGGCTCCTGCCATTGGATCAGCGTGGTGCACTGGCCACAGCGCACCAGCCGCGGCGGCCATTGGAGGGTGAACCAACAGCAAAGGAAGACCTTTCTCTCTGTCTCTCTCTCTCACTGTCCACTCTGCCTGTCAAAAAAAAAAAAATGCATTAAATCACTTAATCATTTTAAATTTTTTAAAGATTTATTTTATTTATTTGAAAGTAGGAGTTACAGAGATAGGTAGAGACACAGAGAGATATTTCTGTCCACTGGTTCACTCCCCAGTTGGCCGCAACGGCCAGAGCTGCGCCGGTCCTAAGCCAGGAGCCAGGAGCTTCTTCTGGGTCTCCCACATGAGTGCAGGAGCCCAAGGACTTGGGCCATCTTCCACTGCTGTCCCAGGCCATAGCAGAGAGTGGGATCGGAAGAAGAGCAGCTGGGTCCAGAACCAGCTCCCATATGGGATGCTGGCGCCTCAGGACAGGGCTTTAACCCACTGTGCCATAGTGCTGGCCCCTTAATCATTTTAATTTAAAACAGGAATTATTATTATTCCAATTTTATAGGTGAGAAATTTTGACCAAGTTTCCATATGTTGTGAGTGATAGAATTGATATTTTAACCTGAGCAGTTTGTTGCCAGAATCATTCATCACAACTACTGTGTTAATGTGTAACTTGTAATCTTAAACTCTAGGAGATCCTAAAAAGTAGAGAATAAATACAGTCTTCATTTAATAAGCAAAAATGGGGCACTCGCAGTGTCTGGTGCCACTAAGTATTGATTTATTCCACAAAAGGCTTTCAGACATTAATATGCACTCTGACATAAGCCAGTGTCAGTTTTTATTTAAAATAATCATATATATTCAAGCAAATGTAGTGCAAAACACCATCTTGCCTGGCTGTGGATGAGATGTTAGAGCACCAACCTCTAATTCTACCCTTAGCCTCTGGCATACATGTGCCTAAGTGCATGCGCATATACACATTTCTGAGATGTAAGATCTGTCCAAGTCATTTCCTTGTTTCTGGAGAAAGCAAGCAATGGCCATGCCCTCTAATAAACTGGCTGCCTCTGTGTTTTCCCCATAAAGACCATGAGCAGGAGATGTTGCAGTCAGTAACTGATGATGTGGCTTGTAAGGTTTTGCAGGCAAATGTCCAGGGCGACAAAGTCAGCTCTTCCGCTCATGCTCTGGGTTACCTTCAGCAATTCATTTAGTTCCTCTGCGCTCTTAGACCCTCCTCTAAAAGATGAGACTGATAATACCAACCTCATAAAGTTGTTGTATGTAGGCCCGCCCGGGACAAGAATACAAATAGAAGCCCACATGCCATATGTCTAAATATTTAAAAGTTATAAATCAAGCCAACAAACTGTTAAATAAAATATGTTCTATCCTCTTACCTTGACAAATACACCTTCATAATGACAAAATCAAAAACAATATGTGTAAAGCTATGATTTTTATATGACCAAAAGTTGGCAAATATCAAAGACCGGGCCTTCTGTTGATGAGATAAGTAATAAAATAAAAACTGATATAATGTAAGTTATTAGTATTTATCCCATAAGATTTCTTTTCAGCAAAATGATTGTCATTCTTAAAACATCAAAATATTTATGTAATCTATTTTCTATTGACAATAATCTAAATAATCATTAAAATAGCATATAATTAAATTCCAAGTATATACAAACTTAAATACATATTTTGCCAGGCTATATATAAGATATGAAAAGCAAAAATGATTTTTCATGCTTTCTTTTTTTTTAAAGATTTGTTTATTTACTTAAGAAGTAGAGTTACAGACAGAGAGAAGGAGAGACACAGAAGTCTTCCATTTGCTGGTTCACTCCTCAAATGGCCACAATGGCTGGAGCTGGGCTGATCCGAAGTCAGGAGCATGGGATGTCTTCCAGGTCCCCCATGGGTGCAGGGGCCCAAGTAGTTGGGCCATTTTCTACTGCCTTCCTAGGCCATAAGCAGAGAGCTGGATTGGAAGAGGAGCAGCAGAGATATGAACCAGTGCCCATATGGGATGCCAGCCCTGTAGGTAGAAACCCAACCTACTATGCCAGAGCACCAACCCCCTTCATGCTTTCAATAAAGTTACTTCCTTTTAATACTTGCTTAGCAACTAAAATTAATTTTAACAAGCACCAAACTTTTATACATTAAAAATATTTACAAAAGTCAACATTTTTGTTTTTAAAAATAATGGTAATCCTATGAGTTATTTTCTTTTTTAAAAAAGATTTATTTTATTTACTTGAAAGAAAGAGTCACAGGGAGAGGTAGAGACAGAGGGAGAAAGGACTTCTAACCCTGGTTCACTCCCCAAATTGTCACAACTGCCAGAGCTGGGCCAGGCTGAAGCCAAAAACCAGGATGGACTTGGGTTATTCTCTGCTGCTTTCCCTGGCACAATAGCAGGGAACGAGACCAGAAGTGGAGCAGCCAGGATTTGAACCGGTGCCCATATGGGATGCTAGCACTGTGGGCAGGGGCTTTAACCCACTATACACAGTGCCAGTCCCCTAGGAATTATTTTCAATAAACCTCTTCATAAGTTTCTCAGTTTGGCCCATTTAATCATCTGTATAAAGAATGAATACCAGGGCAATGTTGTGAGGAGGCAGGTAAAGCTGCCACCAGCAACCTGGCATCCTGGTTGGAGTTCTGGCTGCTCCACCTCTAGTCTAACTCCCTACTAACATGCCTGGGAAAGCAGCAGAAGATGACCAAGTCCTTGGGCCCCTGCCACCCATGTGGGAGACCTAGGAGAAACTCCTTGCTTATGGATTTGGCCTGGCCCAGCTTCAGCCATTTCGGCCATTTGGGGTGTGAACCAGCCTATGGAAGATATCTCTCTCACTCTCTCTTTCTTTCTGCCTCTCCCTCTCTATAACTCTACCTTTCAAATAAATAAATAAATATTTTTTTAAAAAAAGAATGAATACCACATCTCATCATATATTACATAGAGACATCATGTATATGCACACAAACTTGAAAGTAATATAGATTGTGTTTATGGCAAAATGTTTCCATGTGCAAGTGCAAGTGCAATGGAATCAGTGTTAATTGATTAGTATCAGCACACAAAGAGGAGAAAATGAAACTCAACACTGCTATCATACAATGCTTGTTATGTAAGAGTCTTTGCACTCACACTATTTGAAAGGAAGCATTTTACTGATGAATCAGTGTGTCTTCCATCTGAATTTTTCCACTGCCTAAATCCTTCACATAGTCAAACCAGTATTCAATTCTGAGGTCAAAAGCAGCAGAATCAACACATCTTCACAGCATTTGGAAGCACTAATCCTTCATTTCAGAAACACAGGGCAAGGAATGGGGAAGAGCTTTGCTCTTGCGTTAAGAGAGCAGATGTTGAAAGCTAACAGATCATGGTGCATCCTCGTTGAGTGCCTGTTCTTGAATCTGACACAGAAGCTCACGTCAAAGGAGTCCAAGTATCTACAAAAGTATTGCCTGTTATGTTTTGGTCTTGTTTTTGTACTTGTGATCTGTAAGCATCTCTGAAACAGAGGACCTAGAGACTGGTCTCTTTTATCCAGGTCTAAGAAAAATCCCAGTCAAAAAAATATAAAATCTAATGAGCAATTAAGACATCCTTCTACATACATATAATATAATGTTAATATAATCAATATATTTTAAATATATTTATATATTAATACATTAATTATATATAATTTATATAATGTATAAATATAAATATAATTTATGATATAATGTATATTTTAATATTAACAATATTAATATTTAAAATGCTACAAATATAATTATGCTGATGTTATTGTATTATGAATAATTATATTATTAATATAATAATGATTATTTTTGAGATTTCTAATCATTCATTAAACTAAAATTTACTAATACCTACAATGTTCAATGTACTGGATTAAGTACCTTGGTAATACAAAAATGCCTCCCCTAATCTAGAGAGACTCACACTCCAAATCAGTGGTTGTCAACTAGATATGATTAGGATCCCCGAAGAACATTTGGCAAAGTCTGAAGCTATTTCTGCTGTCATAAGTGGGTGATGTTAGTGGCATCAGGTAGGGAGAGGCCAAAGATAAAGCTAAACACCATCTAAAACACAGGACAGCTCCCAGCAGCAAATAATTATGGGCCCAAAATATCAATAATGCTAAGGGTAAACAATTTAAATCTATTGAGAGAAATATTATGCATTATATATATGGTAAGTAAATACATCTAGTAATATCTAACAGATGTGTATATAATGTCCATCTAAACTAAAGGTAGCTCTGGCTTTATTACTGGAGAGCTATTTGGTCTGATTTCTAGAGCTTCTTGGCCCTTTGTCTGAAGAAGAAGGGTCTGAAGTATCAAAGTATTCAGAGTACCATCTTTGTCCTTTGAATAATAGCATCAGTAGGTATGTTTGTCTTAACAATGGACTTCCAAAGGTGCCTATACCCCAAATGCCAGACTCTACAGGCAAATTATGTCACATGATCCAGAAGAATTAAGATAACAGATGGAATTGAGGTTGCTAGCCAACTGACTTCAAAATAAGATTATCTTGGTTTATTTGAGTATCCCAATATAATCACAAAGATCCTGAAATTTGGAAGTGGAAGCAGAAAAATCAATGTCTTAGGATGCTGTGTGAGAAATACTCGGTCAACCGTAACTGGCTTTGAAGATGGAAGGGGCCACAAGCCAAGGAATGTTGGCAGCCTCTAGAACGTGAGAAAGGTGAAAAGAAGATTCCCTCTAGAGTCTCCAAAAAGGAGCACAGCTCTGCCAATATCTTGATTTTATCCTAGTAATTTCCACTGAGATTTCTGACCTGAAGAGCTATAAGACAACAAATTGTGTTCTCTGGAGCACCTAAATTTGTGGTAATTCATTAAAACAGCCAAAGGAATCGAATACATTAGGAAATCTAAAACTGTAATAAAATTTGAGTACAGAGCCAGCGCCACAGCTCACTAGGCTAATCCTCCGCCTGCGGCTCCAGCACCCCGGGTTCTAGTCCCGGTTGGGGCGCTGGATTCTGTCCCGGTTGCTCCTCTTCCAGTCCAGCTCTCTGTTGTGGCCCGGGAGTGCAGTGGAGGATGGCCCAAGTGCTTGGGCCCTGCACCCGCATGGGAGACCAAGGGGAAGCACCTGGCTCCTGGCTTAGGATCAGCGCAGAGGGCCGGCAGCAGCCACACCGGCCATGGTGGCCATTTGGGATGAAGACCTTCCTTTCTCTCTGTCTCTCTCACTGTCTAACTCTGCCTGTCCAAAAAAAAAAAAAAAAAAATTTGAGTACACAGAACTTCAATGAACAGAACACCTGCAGCAAAGCTTCCCAATGAAATGATCCATATTCTGATTATCTAAGTGCCAATCAAGGAAGCACAAACAAAATACACAAGGTCTGTTGAATAAATCAACCAGTTCTAAATTTCCATAATCTTCACTTTCTGTCTTCCCTACAACACCTCAGTGGAGATGATAACTTGGCATTCTGAGAGTTTAGCTTTGAAATATTAATTCTATACTTTCCTACCATTCATTCTTCAATCAGCCCTGCTTATGTCTTATATGAGAAACCTAATGAAACCATAACATTTTAGGAAAAGAAACGGTATTTTGCAGCCCACTTTGATGACTTATAAGAAGTTGAAGAGATTTGTCTAGAAATTATGAAAAGTCAACTTGTCATGATATGGATCCAATCCTGCATGCTTCTTCAATAGAGTTAGGAAATATCAATTAAATCCTGATGAAGAAAAATCATTGAAAAAACGTAAATAAAAAGAAACAGAAACAATAAGTGGTACTGCAAGAAGGATGTGTTGTTTTCTTTCTGTCCTTGTATCTATCTGCTAATACACAATGGCTAGATTAAAACCCCTTGTGGAGTCTTCCTGCTATTAAAATTCTAATCAGGCTTTTCTTTGAATAATACTAACCATTTTGGTCCTTTAATTATCTCGTTTTCAAACTTCTTCAAATGCTCTCAATAAAAATTTTAAGCTCCTGGGTCTGGTGTTGTGGCCCAGTGGGTTAAGCTGCTATCTATGATGTCTGCTTCCCAAATTAGCACCTGTTCAACTAGTGGCTACTCCCTTATGATTCAGCTCCCCGCTAAGGCACCTGGAAAAGCAGCAGGAAATGGCCAAATGCTTGGGTGCCTGCCACTCAACATGGGAGACCTGAGTGGAGTTCTAGGCTCCCTGCTTCAGCCTTGCTCAGCCACAACCAATTCAGCCATTTGGGGAGTGAACCAGTGGATGGAAGATTCTCTCTCTCTCTCTCTCTTCCTTTTAGATAAATAAATCATTTAAAAAAATTTAAGCTCTTCATATAATTCTCCTGTTCCATAAATGTCTTTAAACTTTTCCCAACCTCAGGCACATGAAAAATATATTTTGGTTTGAAGTAAATGCTAGTTAAACTACACGCAGAGACTTTTCAACATTTTTATCAAATAGATTTGAAGATTTCATTCCAATTCAGGTGAAACAGTAATAAATAGCAACAACACAGAGAAAACAAATGTGACTCTACATCCGTTAATCACATTACAGCAAGGTAAAGAACATCAGAACAAAAGAGACAGAAAGAAAGGATGACACTAGGGAAAATGTGACCAAGGGCCAATATTGTGGTCCATGTAAAGTCTGATTGAAGCCCTCCCCCCAACGGTGAATGCGTGATTTGGTTTGCACAGTTCCACTGTCCTCGATCCACACAAATGTCTTGGATATAACAATCGATGCATCAATCTTTCATCAGTATGGCAAGGAAATTCAGAAGCACATGCCTTACGTTGTAAAAGTGTCTGCTCTTGGGGGCCGGCGCTGTGGTGTAGCAGGTAAAGCCACCACCTGCGGTGCCGCATCCCATATGGGTGCTGGTTCAAGCCCTGGCTGCTCCACTTCTGATCCAGCTCTCTGCTATGGCCTGGGAAGTCAGTGGAGGATGGTTTCAAGTCCTTGGGCCCCTGTACCTATGTGGGATTCCTGGAAGAAGCTACTGCCTCCTGGCTTATGATCAGTGCATCTCTGGCCATTGGGGCCAACTGGGGAGTGAACCAGTGGATGGAAGACCTCTCTCTCTGCCTCTCCTTCTCTCACTGTGTAACTCTGACTTTCAAATAAATAAATCTTTAAATTTAAAAATAAAAATAAACAAAGTGTCTGCTCTTGAGAGATCCCTGAAACTAGAATATAAACCTAGCATAGCATTATACTAAAATAGATTTTATTTTTACAGCACTAATTTTTTTTTTTTGGACAGGCAGAGTTAGACAGTGAGAGAGAGAGAGACAGAGAGAAAGGTCTTCCTTCCATTGGTTCACCCCACAAATGGCTGCTACAGCTGGCGCGCTACACCCATCAGAAGTCAGGAACAGGGTATTTCCTCCCAGTCTCCCATGCGGGTGAAGGACTCAAGCACGTGGGCCATCCTCCACTGCCCTCCCAGGCCACAGCAGAGAGCTGGACTGGAAGAGGAGCGACCGGGACTAGTACCTGGCACCCCAACTGGGACTAGAACCCAGGGTGCCGGCTCCGCAGGCCAAGTGAGCCACGGTACTGGCCTTTACATCACTATTACCATCTATGTTCATCATGTCAGCCTTTTCTTCATAATAACCGCTCACATGAGCATGTATCACTCCTAAAATTTTCTACTTGAATCCACCATGAATGGTAACTCCTTTATTGATAATCCAAATACCAACTGCAAGCAAGCATATTATCCCTCCTGGTCTCTTGACCACAATAACTCAGTTTGCAAGAAGTAAAGTATGATGATTATAAAAGATTTCAGTTCATTTAGGGATGCTAAGTAGAAAATCATATATATTTACAATATTTTATTTCTTAAAGATTTTACACTTCAAACTTCCAGAATGTTCAACTCCAATAAATACATTTTATTCTATGGTTTCCAAATGTTACGTCCAAATCTTTAGTTCCTACTAAAATGTGAAACAGAATGCCTTTTATAACTTCTCAAATTCATCAGAAATGACAATATTCTTTCCTCTTCATTTCTATTCCTTTCTTTTTTTTTTATTTTTTGACAGGCAGAGTGGACAGTGAGAGAGACAGACAGAGAGAAAGGTCTTCCTTTGCCATTGGTTCACCCTCCAATGGCCACCGCGGCAGGCGCACTGCGGCCGGCGCACCGCACTGATCCGATGGCAGGAGCCAGGAGCCAGGTGCTTCTCCTGGTCTCCCATGGGGTGCAGGGCCCAAGCACTTGGGCCATCCTCCACTGCACTCCCTGGCCACAGCAGAGAGCTGGCCTGGAAGAGGGGCAACCGGGACAGAATCCGGCGCCCCGACCGGGACTAGAACCCCGTGTGCCGGCGCCGCAAGGCAGAGGATTAGCCTAGTGAGCCGCGCGCCGGCCCTCTATTCCTTTCTAAAAGTCTTTAGGGTACATTTTGTACTCTAGTACTCTGTACAAATTTAATGATTTTACCTTTCACTTTGCAAAATTTTAAAGTGGTACAATTCTACAGGTTCATAAAATAATAGTAAATTGAGGATAACATTGCAATGCAAACAAACTTCATAAAAATAAGTGACCCACTAAGTATCTGGTATTTGCTTAGCAATGTTTCAGATTATTTGAGAATAATTAATGTTATTTTACATTCTTATCTATGAAAACACTGCTAGTATACATGAAACTGGCTATCTCATTAGCACAATATAGAAGAATAATCTGCTGAAATAATGGCTACCTTAGTATCACTATTATAAATATAACACTGAAAAACTTACCCTTTAACCTCTATCCTGGAAGAATAGGCAAGCTTTTGTTTTATATATTATTTTTTCTTAAGTTTTATTTTTGAAAGTTGCAGAGACAAACAGGGTTTAAGGAGGGAGAGATATTCAGAGAGAGAGAGAGAGAGAGAGAGAATCTTCCATGCACTGTTTCATTAGCCAAATGCTCACAGCAGCCATAAATGGGTTGGGTTGAGGTGGACCTGGGAATCCAATCCAGATCTCCTAAGTAGGTGTCAGGAACCCTATTACTTGAGACATCACCTGCTGCCTCTCATGGTGCACTTTAGCAAGGTGGATCAGAAGCAGAGTAGTGGGGACTCGAACCAGGCCCTCAGATATGTGATAAACCATCCCAAGTGATACTTAATTGTTGAGTCAAATGTCCACCCTTGTTTCCTATATTCTTAAGCTCTGCTTGTCCCAGGGGGCTTGGTTTTCCAAAGCATATGCTCATGGTCCAGAGATCCAACTGTCTGAGAGTGGGAGAGAGTGGGCGAGGTCTAAGGGTAGAGAGAGGGTACAGCTACCTTTCTACAAGAAACAGTAAGTTTTTTTTTTTTATTATTTCAAGGCTCATAGAGAAAATTCACATCTATTAAATTAAGATTTTTACAATCTCCACTATAATTCTGGGAAATAGTCTACTATTTTCTCTGAGATGGATAATTAAGTGATTCTGGTTATATAAATTTCAAAACTCACTATACTCAAGAGTTCTTACCCTTAGTCCTGGTAACAGTGGTTCATACTATGCCTTCTAAAATATGTTTACTGGAGCCGGCATTGTGGTGAAGCAGTTGAGCCACTGTTTGCAACACTGGCATCCCGTATCAGAGAGCCAGTTTGAGTCCACTCTGTTTCCCATCAGGCTTCCTGCTAATGGGCCCAGGAAGGCAACAGATGATGGTCACATACTTAATCCCCATCACCCATGTGGGAGACCTGGATGAAGTTCCTGGCTCCTGCTTTTACCTGGGCCAGCCCTGGCTATTGTAGCCATTCAGAGAGTGAATCAACAGATAGATGATAATTCACTCTCTCTCTCTCTTTCTTCCTCCCTCCCTCCCTCACTCTCTCTCTTCCTGATGTTTTGCCTTTCAAATAAAGAAATAAATCTTTTAAAAATAAGTTTACTAACTTCAGCATTATTTTACAGGAAGAAATTATTTCCTGAAAAATCTCACTATTCATCTTTGACTTAATATCTGGAGGTAGTATTCTTCTTATGTTCTTCATTCACATTAGAAATGTTCTAATTTTCTGCCTTGAGTGATATGTTCCTAAACTTTCAATGGGGCCATGTCCCAATAAATTCATTGTAAGCTGAAAATGTATTTAATATGGCTAAATTATTGAACATCACAGCTTGGCAACACAGTAGATGTAGAGTGTCAGCTGTTTACTCTCATGGTCTTGTGGTTGACTGGGAACTGCTTCTGGCCACCACTGCCTTGCCTTGCAAGAGAATATCCTCAGCATATTGCTAACCCCAGAAAAGATTAAAATGCAAGATGCAAAACACAGTTTGAATGTGTTTTAATTCAGCACCATCAAAAAATTTTTTAAAAATTCTAAGATGAAGCATTATAATTTGAGGACTATCTGTAGTCAAAGACAAACAAGAATAAAACATTCAGATTGGGAGAGATCTCTCACACAGGTAGATTCACTTATAAGAAAAAATACTGCTTACAATGCACATACTTCTGAGACTAAATGATATCCCATAGGACAAAATGGAATGTGAGAAGCCTTGGGAAACAAAATGAAATATTTACTTGAAAAACTACATGCTAGGGCTGGCGCCGCGGCTCACTAGGCTAATCCTCTGCCTTGTGGCGCCGGCACACCGGGTTCTGGTTCCTGTCGGGGCGCCAGATTCTGTCCCGGTTGCCCCTCTTCCAGGCCAGCTCTCTGCTGTAGCCAGGGAGTGCAGTGGAGGATGGCCCAAGTACTTGGGCCCTGCGCTCCATGGGAGACCAGGATAAGTACCTGGCTCCTGCCATCGGATCAGCGCGGTGCGCCGGCTGCAGTATGCCAGCCGCGGTGGCCATTGGAGGGTGAACCAATGGCAAAGGAAGACCTTTCTCTCTGTCTCTCTCTTTCACTGTCCACTCTGCCTGTCAAAAAAAAAAAAAAAAAAAAAAAAAAAAAAAAAAACAAAAACAAAAACAAAACTACATGCTAATATAGGCCATCCACCTCCTGGGTGAAGCATGCCATTCCAAGGACTTTAAAGAGGATGATTCCAAGGTGCTGGAAGATACCCTTTCACAAGTATGCAGTCAACGTCTTTTATGCTGCCTTTCTGATTTTGCCCTGTAATATTTCCCTATTTCCAAATCACAATCAATGTTTTACCTTAATTTCACAAATGGATTGATTTGGCAAGGCAGTAAACTGATTCAGTTCATCAGATGACTACAGCTTTACTGTCTTCATTATTTCAAGTGAGAAGCCCTGGTTTCTGTTTTCAGTTATCCAACTGCATTGGTACATTTGACCTTTGCCAAAGGTAAACACATTCTAATAAAAAAGTAAGAAATTGTGCTCAACAGAAACTGTTCATTTTTTGTATTTGAGCCATTGTCTAGACAAAAACTAAAACCATATCAGCAAAATCAAAGTACTTTGGCATTACTAAGCTCTCCAAATGAATCTAATTTATAAAAATATATGATTTTTCTCATAGCTCTTTTTGAATAAAATCTGTATCATAAATTCTTTCCAAAATAAAAGACAACAGATGATAGTTTATCATATCTCTTAGGCTACCCTGTGTGTTTTATGTTTTATACAATGTTCTTAGAATGAGTAAAATATTTAAATTGAGCATAGTATTTGAATAGTTCATGTAAACTTACCAACTTGCCACAAGTTACATAAGTGTATTTTCAAATAGAGTATTATTTCTTTTTCTAATGTTGGCATTTTAAAGTTAAGAATGCCAAAAGACAAAGTTAAATATTCATTCAATACATATTTTCCCATGTTTCTACTCCACTCCAAAGTGCATTCACAGAGCACCCATTTTGAGAATTGCACAGTGCTAAGTGCTTGAGGTTTTCAATAATTCCAGGAAAACATGTCCCTAACCTCACTGGTGCACAGTTTTAAATTGCCACCTTCTGTATTAATTTAGTGTGTTAAATTCACACAAGAGGGATGCACAATGCAATGTGGATCCTAGAATTTAAAAGTTCCTCATTGATGTACATAAACTCTCAAACAACATTAAATAAACAAAGATTTCATGCACTTAATTGACAGTCAAAAGCTTTAAATATCATGAATTTGTCATTGTGTCTTTTTATTTAAAAATATTCTTTCAGCAATATATTCTAGTATTCTGTAAGCCTACTTCACCCTTTCCAATAAGTGAAGGCTATAAAGAAATATGAAGGATCTATTTATATAAATGGAAACATTCTATTTTAAAAAAAAAACCTATTATATTTATCATGCTTTGTGTACAAGATGGCTTACTTGAATCCTCTCTGCATTGAGAAGTGAACAGTACTTGTTATCTTTTAATCTACAGTGGGTGCTTCAAAAGGAGATATTTATCAGTACCCAATTGTGCTAGCCTTTATCCACTTCTCCCTCCAGGTAAAGCTGTCATCAGCAGAAAAGGATGGGCAGTAGAGAAGAGGAGATCAGACTTCCAGCGATATTTATCTTCTGGAAAGAAACATATTAATAAAGGCTCAGGCCTTACTTACAGTATTTATTTGGGAAGCTGTTCAATATCTTTATTTTGTGGAGAGCTTTCTCTTCACAGTCAAAACAGTCAAAAGAAATAGAGGAGTTTACTATGTGATATAATACCACAAAAGAGAGAGTAAAATTAAATTTTTGGGTATTCCCATCCATTCCTGTTGCTTGTAATAAATAAATAATTCAAATACATTCCAGTTGAACATCCAAGTCCTTCAAAGAGATAAAAAGTAAGGAAAGTAGTTACCAGCTTAATTAACTCAGTATTAAGAACTGGAAAGATTTCAGGGACTGGCATTGTGACTCAGTTGGTTAAACTGCTACCTGCAGTGCCAGCACCCCATATAAACATTGGTTCCAAACCCAACTGATCTATAAAAAGAACAAGGCTAGAAATTAAAATGGAGATACATTGGACAATTCAGGTGATTCAGAATAGCCGAACACACTCTACCCTATTATGTCTCCTTTGCCAGATGAAGAAACCCCTTCTCCCCTAGCTAAAGAGGGTCTTTTTGCCTTACATAAAAGACCCTAATAATTCTTTGGGAGGGACCCACATTGTGGCACGGCAGGTCTAGCCAGCATTTTCAACATGCGCATCCCTTATCAGAGGGCTGGTTTGACTTCCAGCTGTTCCACTTCCAGTTCAGCTCCCTGCTAAGCACCTGGGAAAGCAGAAAAGATATTTCAAGCACTTGGGCCCCTGCCACCCATTTGGGAGGCCAGGATGGAGTTCCTGGCTCAGGTTTCAGGCTAACCCAGACCTGGTTCTCTCTCTCTCCCTCTCTCTCTCTCTATCATATTGCTTTTCAAATAATTAAAAAAATAGCTTTTTAGTGCTGGTGCTGTAGTGTAGAGGGTAAAGCTTCCGCCTACAGTGCCACGTTGCATACAGATGCCAGTTCAAGTTGTGGCTGCTCCACTTCTGACCCAGCTCTCTGCTATGGCCTGGGAAAGCAGTGGAAGATGGCCCAAGTCCTTAGGCCCCCTGCAACTGTATGGGAGACCCAGAAGAAGCTCCTGGCTCCTGGCTTCGGGTGCAGCTCTGGATGTTTCGGCCATCTGGGGAGTGAACCAGCAGATGGAAGACCTCTCTTTCTTTCTCTCTGCCTTTACCTCTCTGTAATTCTGCCTTTCAAATAAATAAATAAATCTAATATTTTTTTCCTTTGGAAGATTTGTTTTAATAGAGATGTCAATTCTGCTTGTATTTGTTTCCACTATTCTGTATTGTCTATGAATCTCCAACTAGAGCACAAACTACTATACCCACTAGTTAAATACACAGACCTAGGGAAAGAAAAGTCTCACACATAAAATGATTGCAAACTTTAGGTAATTTATGTCAGCATTATAATTTGGGGGGTAATAAGGATAAAATAATTTTACAAGTAAAACACTTTTTGGTTAGACTAAGCTTACGTATTTTATGTAAACATATATGTATATACTTGCATATAAATTAATATAAGATTCTGAATTCAGTGTGCTTCTGATTTCAGTGTCCTAAGCAGAATAGCTAGAATAGTTATAATTGTTCAGTTAGTTGACTAAAATGTGCTCAATGGTGGTCCACAGATTTGAAATGGCAGACATTTCTTGATATGAAAGAGAAACAATCTAAACACAGAGACAATGGAACTTTTCGAGTTTATTTTTCACATGTGTGCCTCTGATGTATCCATTAACCAAGTCTCCTGAGGGCTCATTTAAGATCTGAGAAGGCCATTCATTGAGAGAGTGCCAACATCCTTGTGACTACTATGCTTGGAACACTGTGGGTACCAGTGAATGAAGATGCAGTAGAAATGGATTCCATTACTTCAGTGGTGTAGGAGAATCCCAGTTTGACAGAGATCAAATAGGGGTACTTAACTAAGTGAACACAATTGCTATAGTAGTATTAAGGGCAGAGGGCAATCATAACCTGAAACTCCAGGATCTGAGCTGATAGGTAATTTATTATGAAGTGACAAGCTCTAAATGAGATGAGCAACCAGTTAACAACCCACTTGATGTGTATAACTATATTCTACTTCTGTGAGACAAACAGATGACTTGAGCTACCAAAATCACAATCTCTATCCCAAATCACACTTTGAGTGAATTTTAAGTTCAGAAATTATTCAACTAAGCTGAAGCCAAGAACTCCTCAGAAAGTACTCCCCTACCTCCTGCCAAAGGACCTACAGTCATTTACAAGGATAACTGTACTTGTAAAACATAAACAACCAAATATGTAGAGGCTATGACACACTAGCTCTGAGACAATAATAATTCCTAGAGATACAGAGCACAAAAACTTTCTACAGATCAAGCATAGCTCATGGGGATCTGTTACAGAATTGTCCCTTTTCAGAATTATAATAGGCAGGATGGGATCCAAAACCTATACTGTAGTTATCCCCAGACTCTAGGGTCTAGTTGGAACATATGTTCCCCAACACTGTAATAATTCCCATATGGATTCTTGACCCATGAATAAAATAATACAACCCAAGAAATAGAGTTTTGATATCAATAATTTAGTAGAAGACCTTGGAGCTTCTTCTGTATACAAAAATGATGAATCACAAAAATATGTTCCTAGGAAAATCACTAATAAAAGTACCAGCACCAACAACAAATGATACAAGTAAGGCCATTCCTATGACATCCCCATTTAACTCTATTTTTATTATTTTTATTTTTTTTTTATTTTTTTGACAGGCAGAGTGGACAGTGAGAGAGACAGACAGAGAGAAAGGTCTTCCTTTTGCCGTTGGTTCACCCTCCAATGGCCGCCGCGGCCAGCGCGCTGCGGCTGGCGCACCGTGCTGATCCGATGGCAGGAGCCAGGAGCCAGGTGCTTTTCCTGGTCTCCCATGGGGTGCAGGGCCCAAGCACCTGGGCCATCCTCCACTGCACTCCCTGGCCACAGCAGAGAGCTGGCCTGGAAGAGGGGCAACCGGGACAGAATCCGGCGCCCCGACCGGGACTAGAACCCGGTGTGCCGGCGCCGCTAGGCGGAGGATTAGCCTAGTGAGCCGTGGCGCCGGCCCCCCATTTAACTCTAAAGTCTGAGAAATATAAAATAAAGAAAAGATTTGGATAGCAGTGGTACTTCCCATGAAGTAAAATCATATTATGATTCTTATAAGCTTTCCATATATGCTTTATTTTGATATTGCAAGCACTCCTTTACCCATCAAAACAAGCAAGAAAATCCCAGGACAATTTGGTTTCTCCACTGGTGTAATTACAGTCACACTTAAATAATCTGCCTCAGAATTACATCAACTCTTTTTCTTTAGTCACAATTTATACTGATATTACTAATATTCTTATGATCCTATTAGATGCACATAGATCTACTGCATTGATAACATCATGGGTAAGAAGGATGATGTGAAGGAAACCTACTGTTTTTGGATTTTGGGGATCAGTTTAGACATATTTTATTGATTTCTCTTGCCTAATTGTTGTGACTATAACTTACAATACTAAATTAAATAAAACCCATGTCATGTTTCTGACCTCAGAGGAATAACTTTCAACTTTCCACCACTGAATATGTTAGCTGAGAGTTTATCATGTATGGCCTTTATTGTGTTGAAGTACATTCCTTTGATATCTAACTTGTTGAGAATTTTTGTCATGAAAGGATGTTGAAATTTATTAAATGATTTCTTTGCATATATTGAGATGATCATATGGTTATTGTCCATTTTGTTAATGTTGTGCTTCACATTCATAAATTTGCATATTTGGAATCATATTTGTATCCTGGGATAAACAGCACTTGATCATGGTGATTGATCCTTTGTATATTCTGTTAAATTTAGCTCACTTGCGTTGTGTTGAAGATTTTTACATCTATGTTCATCCAAGATATTTGGCTTCTAATTTTCTTTTTAATAGTGTCCTTGTCTGACCAGTAGCACAGTAATTCTGGGCTTCTAAAATTGTCTGGAAGTATTTCTTCCTGCATTTTTCTGGGAAGAGTTTGAGAAGGATTGGTATACTGTCTTCCTTAAGGATTTGATAGGATTTATAAGAGAAACAATCAGGTTCTGGGATTTTTCTTTAATGGGAGTCTTTATCATTGATTCAATCTTTTACTCATTATTGATCTACTAACATTTTCTATTTATTGGTAGGTTGTATATATGTAGGGATTTATATATTTCTTCTAAGTTATCTGATAAGTGTATAATTGTTCATAGTAGTCTCATGATCTTTTGTATTTCTGTGGTATTAGTTATAATGTGTCTGCTTTCATTTCAGATTTTCCTTGAGTCTTCTCTTTTACTTAGTCATTCCGTCTTTGACCTAGATATTACATTTTTCTCCAAATTTGAAAGTATTCTGCTATTGTTTTCTTAAATAAGCTTTCTGCTCCCCCATCTCTTCTCTTTCAAATGCCTTTCTCTTCTTCTAAAACTCAAATTTGCTGTTTTCATTGTGCTCCATAAAACCTATAAGCTTTATTAATCCCTTTTTTTCCTTCTTTTTCTCCTCTGATTGTATTTTCCATTCATACTCACAGATTCTTTTTACTGCTTGATTAATTCTGCTGTCAATGCTCTTTATTAGTTTTTTCATTCATTTTATTTTCATCTATAGAATTTATGATTTTTAAAATTTTAATCTTTCTGTGAAATTTCTCATTTTAGTCATTTATTATTTTCCTGATTTCATTGAAATATTTCTCTGTATTTTATTCATGTTCACTAAGCTTCAAAATAATTTTGAATGCTTTATCAAACAGTTCTTCATTTCTTGATTTCTTTAAGGTTAACTATTGGGGGGTTATTATATTCTTTTGGTGGTATTATGTCTCCATGGTTTTTCACATTCCCTATTGTCTTATATTGATGTCTGTGAATTTAAGGAAGTAGTGACTGATTTTAGTTTGCAGACTGGCTTTCTCTGTGAAAGTCCTCACTGGTCTACTTTTCCAGGGCTGTCTGACATTGTCCAGTGATAGCCTGATGCTAGAGTCCTTGAGTATAATTACCTGATATCTGAGTTAGCAGGGGACCTGGTCTTCGGGATGAATCCTGAAGCCCAGATCTATTGTGGTAGACTAGTTGAATGAATTTGCAAAAACATGGGTCTGGAGCCTATATGCTCAGCCTAAAACTTGGATAAACAGGGGTTGACCAGGCACTGAGATAGGCTGAGAGTTTAGTCCATCAGGGGTTGCACAAGGCCTGGATCTACGAGGCTGGTCTTGCCTTAGTCTATGGGGTCTGACTTAATAATAGATCCTACTAGGGCAGGCCTGGACTTTGGATATGCTGTAGCAGGCCTGGACCCTGCATTCAGTGGAGGTTAGGATCATGGGATAAGCTTGAAACATGAAGCTTGCCCAGTGCTGGAGCTTGAGTCTGTTGTGGTTGGTGTTGGTGCTATAATCATGAAGTCTGGCCTGGAAGCTATATCCACTGGTGCTACCCTAGAATCTGTGGGACCAGGTATTGTCCAAGAGTCTAGGTCCCTGAGGGCTAATCAGGTTCTAGGAACTCAGAGGCTGGCCCAAAACTGAGTTCTAACGGAACAGGCTTGGACCTTTGGTCTACTAGAAATGAGGTTGCAGGCTGTGTCTGTGGTACTTATCTGGTATTTAAGGCAACGGATATCAACCTATTATATAAGTGGGCTTAGCACCCTGGCTAGCTTGATGCTAAGCAGGATTGAATCCTGTATCTACAGAGGCTGATCTAGTCTTGGCTGGTGGGTGCCAGATTGATGCACAGGGTTACAGTGACCAGCCAAGTACTGTGGTTAAATTGCAGCCTGAGTCCATGGGAGCCAGTCCAATTCTGGGGGTGGTCTGGAGCCCAGAACAGGGAGCCAGCTGAACCCTGCGATAGGCCAAAGTACTACAGGATAGACTACAGGATAGGTCGTAGTCTACTTCTTTGGGGACTGGCCTCACATTGTAGTGGGCTCCAAGGCTAAGACCACTAGAGGCTGTATTGTTCTGGGGCCAATCCATTGCCTGAAATGGCTGGAGTTGACTTCTTGATGGAGTGGATCTCAGACTGGGTCTTCAACTCAAGCCTGGAATCTAGGCTATGGGATCCTGTCTGGTGCTGGGACAGACTTGCAGGATTAACTTGTTTGCTATTATCAACCTGGAGTGTGGGACTACAGAGGCTAGCCTGGTGCCAGGCAGTTTGGAGCCTGTATCTACAGAGACCTGCCTAGAGACTAGGTCTGTGGGCACTGGCCTAATGACTACAGCCACACAGGTCAGCTTGGTGCTGGAGGTAGTCTAGAGCCTGAAGGTACTAGGACTGGCCCAGAGGTCCAGTCTGCCAAGCAAGCCTGGGGCCTGAGGATGTAGGATCCTGCCTGGTTATGAGGTGGACCTGGAGGCTCAGATCAAAACATACTGGGGTGGAATCTGGGGCCATGGGCACCTGCCTGGACCCAGGTTTTGCTGAGCTGTGCCCAAAGCTGTTGGGTAAGACCCAGTATAGTGCTCCTTTCCTGACACAGAGGGTATCTTCTTTTACTATTACTTGAGGTTATAGAAAGAGTGGTACAGGTAATATAAAACTGTTCTTCCAATCCTCTTCAATATGTATTTTGTATTTCTGTGCAACACCCAGGTACTACAATCTCACCTGGTTTCCTTAGTTGTTGTGAACTTATTTTCCTGTGCAGATGTTTCTATGGAGAGATGCGTTGTTTTGTTAGTATCAGCCGATACAAAAATTTTAAGAGAAAAAGAATATTGTGAATTCTGTTATTCAGAGATTTCTATGGGTGGCATGAGTTGGTCCAATGAAACCCAAGGCAAAGACTGGATGCCTTTTATATTGGCTTCCTGCTAATTAGAAATAGCAGACCCCTCTTTCCAGCTCCCTGAAAACAGACATGACACTCCCCAAATGATTCCTTATTAAGAATTATAATATTGTAACCCAAAGATCTTGCTTAGGGCTCAAGTGATTCTCTCAAATATAAGCACAGGATCATATTTTAGAGAGCTTCCAAAAATATATCATTATTGCTTTTAATTCAGTTCCCCTAAGAGCAATCCATTGTCTTTCTCTTACCCTCAGAGGGGGTTGTTCCTAGGACCCTACCCTCCCTCAATGAAATCACTTCTTCTAATGGTCCCTTTCAACATTGATCATTAACATAGAATTCAGTTTAGGTAATGTCGATTCAGAATTGATAATGAGCCCTACCATAGTTTCTGAGTTAAAGAAATCCAAACACCACCCAGATAATGGACCAACGGAAGACAATTGTTGCATACATTTCCCTTTAAATATCTACTGTGGAATGCATCAGGGAGGAAGGATAGGAATGATTTCTCTCAAGTGCATGAGTGCCCTTTCAGACCAAAAAAAAAAAAAAAAAAAAACCAAAAACTTTCCTGACATTAGTTCCATATGCTGAAGATGGCATCTTTTTTTTTTTATTTCTAAAACTGGAAATCAGTAGTTAACACAAGCATTGCATTCACATACATGTCTAAAAACCACCTTTCTATGCTAATTTTTTTAAACTCAGAAGGAACTGTTTGTGGCTTACACAACCTTACAGGTTAGGGTCCAGCCTCCACTGTCCCTGCTGTCTTTTCTTTGTGCAGAAGTTCATGTTGTCCATTTAGAAAAGCAACAGTTAAACCAGGTGCAAAAAAGCTTATTGCCACAATATTAATGCTCTTTCTCCAAGTTTAAAATTGTTCTCATAGCTCCAATAAAACTCATTGATTTATACAAGGAAAATTCAGAACTTTCAATAACTCAAATACCTTCTGTACTTCTCTATTGAAGATGACAGTAAGTTACACTAAATGAATTAAGAACCAATGAAAACAGTAAAGACAACAGTAACTGAAATTTATGTCATAATTTTGAAACTCTTTACCACTGAACAAACCGCACTCTCTAGACTATAAAGGGAAATACACCAGCTTCCATGTCAATCATTGATGTACTAAATAGATAGAACTCAAGATCACTATTGTTGGTGCAGACGAGTGAGGGTAGAGTGGGGTCCCATAAAAATCCAAGAACACGGTTATCTTTCTCTGAGCCATCAGGTGAAATACCTACAACCCTAGGAGTTTCCAAATCCCTGATTTTCTTATTCCTAGAATTTCAGAGGCATGTAAGATTAAAACTTGGCATGGAACTTCATTGGGAATTTTGCTTAGCCTTTCTAACCCCAAAGTGCCTTATCTACCAAATGAAGATGATAAAAATTGCTTTGAGGGACTTAAACAGACACATCTCAAAAAAGGAAATCCAAATGGCCTACAGATACATGAAAAAATTCTCAGGATCACTAGCCATCAGGGAGATGCAAATCAAAACCACAACGAGGTTTCACCTCACTCCAGTTAGAATAGCTTTCATACAAAAATCCACAAACAACAAATGCTGGTGAGCATGTGGGGAAAAAAGTACCCTAATCCACTGTTGGGGGAAATGCAAACTGGTAAAGTCACTATGGAAGACAGTTTGGAGATACCTCAGAAATCTGAATCTAGTCCTACCATATGACCCAGCCATCCCATTCCTCAGAACTTACCCAAGGAAATGATATCAGCAAATAAGAGTCATCTGCACCTCCATGTTTATTGTGCCCAATTCACAATAGCTAAGACATGGAATCAATCTAAATGCCTATCAATGGAAGACTGGATAAAGAAACTATGGGATCTGTACTCTATGAAATACTACATAGTGGTTTAAAAAAAAATGAAATCCAGTCATTTGCAACTAAATAGATGAATCTGGGAAACATCATGCTTAGTGAAATAAGCCAGTCCCAAAGGATCAAATACCATATGTTCTCCCTGATCTGTGATCACTAACAGAGCACCTAAAAGGTAACATGTAGAGGTGAAACTGACCTACGAGAAGCAATTACTTGAACAGCCCTTGCCTTGACTTTTGAGGAATAGTTTATTATTTTATTTTATTTTATTTATTCTTTTTTTCTACTTAATACCATTGCTTGAACTCTTTGCTTAACATAGAATTAATCATAGGTGTATTAAGTCAATTGAAAATAGATCTTAGTAAAAAATAAAGTGGGAATGAGAGAGGGAGGAGCTATACAGATCAGCACACATTCCCACAGACTTACCCCTAAGGGTGAAGCTAAAATCTTGCCATGGGACTCCAAAATCCCTTTAGGCTGGGTGGCACTAATCCCATCTTATATGATATAGTGATCATATTAAGTGTGGAACTGATCATATAGGTAGGTCTAAAAGTCAAAGGGATCACATAAATAAGACAAAGTGTCAGGTAAAAACAATAGGCAGAATTACAAAGGAGAGAAATTTCCAACATAGGAAGCAGTCCACACAGTAGATTCATAGAATGACAAACACCCTAAACAGATCTCTGATATCAGAATCAGCCCCTAAGGCATTCAGATCTGGCTGAAAATCCTATGAGAGCATTTCAGGCATGGAAAGCCAAGACACAGTGGCAAAAACTATTTTGCACAAAACATCTCTGTGATTGAGACCCCAGTGGGAAGAATAGGCCAACAAAGAAGGATGTACTTATTTTTCTCTGAATGGAGAAGAGAACTTCCACTTTGCATATGGCCCTGTCTAAATACCAACAGAGTTTGTGGACTCAAATGTTTTCCATAACCTTGGCAGCTCATGTCAAGAGCCTAGGGTAGTCACTGACATCAAAAATAAGAGTGTTAATTGTTAAATCAACAACAGGAGTCACTGTGCACTTACTCCCCGAGTTTTACCTCTGTCCTTAATGAGGTGTACTATGAAATTAACGGTAAAACTTGTATTCAAATTATACTTTATACTTTGTGTGTCTGTGTGGGTGCAAACAGTTGAAATCTCTACTTAGTATAGAGTTGGTCTTCCATATATAAAGTCAATTAAAAATGAACCTTAATGAAAAATGAAATAGAGAGGAAGTAGGAGATGAATGGGAGTAGGGATGGGAGGGTAGGAAAGGGGGAGGGGGAGAAACACTATATTCCTAAAAGCTATACACATACACATGATATTTGTATTCATTAAATAAAAACCTTCAAAAAAAGAAGAAAAAATTGCTTTGAGGATAAAAAGGATTAGGACCTGTGGCCTGAACATGGCACCTGGTATAAATGCTCTGCATCCATTCTCCTAGTCTTTCTTTCCCTTGCTCAGGTTTCTCACTCCCGGTGTTGCCATCGCTGGTGACACTACTGTCATTCATCCTGATTGCAGCTGCTGCTCCAGAGGCATCCTGAGCATCTGCCCGTAGTAATTTGGTGGCCGCAGTGTCTTTGTTGCTGCTGCTATTCTGCTACTAAATGGATCCTGAATAGAAAGTCTGTGTAAGATTTAAATCTCAGGGAAAGTCCAAATGTGGGTTTTCTGGAAGTCTCAGAAAACTCTGTATTTTATTCATACCAATTTGGGTCAGTACCTATATTTCTAACCAATTGCTGTGGCCAGGGAATTGAGATGATGGACTTAGGACTAAATTACACATTCTACTCTTGAAGACAATGATGATACCCTACCAAACAAAGAAAGGAGTGGATGCCAAAGTGTTTATTTCCAGAAGTAGAGTGACTAGATGCAGACAAGGTACATCCTCTTGCATCTTGTGCCTCTCCATGCTCATTTCTCTTTAGATGTTACACTGTTGTTTAAAGTAGCCTCAAAATTCTGTAAGACAAATATTTACATGCATAATCCAAACTATCTTCTGCTTGAATATTCTCAAGTCTTTTCATCTTTAGGGAATTCATTGCTCTCTTAATTAAATTTAACAATGAAATCTGAATCCCATGGCCTAGGGGAAGTCTAGAACTTTTCCCAAAAGTTCCATGTATTCTCATGGGTAGATGGAATTCCGTATCACTCCTCACCCTGAACTTAACCTTATCGTCTCACTTTCTGCACTGCTACCATCTTTCCATACCTTTTGGGCCCTCCTCTCCTACACTTCAAAGCAGAATTTGGTCTATAAATTTTATTTATAAATAAGTGGGTGAGTTAGGGAATAATTGAAATAATTTAATACTGAATTTGAGAATTACTGTTCTGAAGTTTCTTGGCCACATGTCAAAGTTAAGTTCTTGCTGACCACCTCTTTTTTCTCATATCTTGATCTTCTGTAAGTCTGCCACCTCTCTGGATAGCCCCTTCTATTCTACAAGTTAAGACTCAGAAAATGCTACCTCCCCTGCCATCAAGGAAAAAAGTTTAAATTCCCTTCCATTGTAAGTGGGGCAGTTTAGTTCCATGTCCCCATTCAATGGAATATATCTCTTAATTATTTGATATAAAGACAGATTTTTCAATTTTTGATTTTCTTATGCTGAATTTAAGAGAAAATAGAGACAAAAAATCTTACCATTTTTTGCAATTTCTAATTTCAAAGTTAAAAGTACAACACAAAACACATGGTGCATTCTATAGTCCCATTATTCTGCAGCCCTAGAAGTTGTTAATGAGTTCCCCTATTCCTTTGCTTCCTCAGTTATGTTTGGTAATGAGGATTAATTCTCCATCTCCAGGTTCTCCTACCTTAAAATGTTAGCATACATATTTTGGCAACTACATCCCTGTTTATTCCATAGTCATTGTTCTATTGTTTTTCTGAACTACTAAATATCATCATATCCATAAAAATTAGAATATTTTTAAAGAGGACATCTAATTCAATGTTCTCCTTTCATGTGGGTAAGCTGTTAAATGTAACATAATAGCACCATTTTATATATAGTAACTAAGGCTCCGGTAGGTAGGTAGCTGGTTTATAGTAAGTTGCTGGAAAATGGCAAAAACTTTATCTCTAGGTTCATGGCACTATACTCTATCCCCTTAAGCCTGGTAGACTCAGCCAATCATAGCAAGTGTGCCAATGGATGCAAGCTCTATTTTGGTGTGGCCACTTCCCTCCCAGATTTTGCCAGTCCCCTGTTATTTGCAGGTGTGTTTCTACCCACTCCTTTCTCTCCACTGTCTTTTCCTTTTGTTTTCTGCATCCTGAGTTTATATGAGACTGTCATCATGAGCTCTAAAATCAATTTCAAAGCACCTTTCAGATGTCTTTCATTCATACATGCCTGTGAGAAAAGAGAGTCAATGACTGATCTAGATTAAGCTTGACTGCATATTTACTGAAAAAAAATCCATAAGTAGGCCGGCGCCATGGCTCATCTGGCTAATCCTCCACCTGCAGTACCTGCACCTCAGGTTCTAGTCCCGGTAGGGCGCTGGGTACTAGTCCCGGTTGCTCCTCTTCCAGTCCGGCTCTCTGCTGTGGCCCGGGAAGGCAGTGGAGGATGGCCCAAGTGCTTGGGTCCCTGCACATGCATGGGAGACCAGGAGGAGGTACCCGGCTCCTGGCTTAGGATCGGCGCAGCACCAGAAGTGGCGGCCATTAGAGGAGTGAACCAATGGAAGGAAGACCTTTCTCTCTGTCTCTCTCTCACTGTTTATAACTCTCTCTGTGTCTCACTCTCTCACTTTCTAACTCTGCCTGGCAAAAAATAAAAAAAAAATCCCTAAGTAACTCTTAATATACTGCATGATATTTAAGGTTCTTTCAAGAGTCTAGCAATTGCATGGTCTTTTGGGATCTTTAAGTCAACAACAGGAGTCACTGTGCACTTACTCCTCATGTAGGATCTTTGTCCTTAGTGTGCTGTACATTGAGATTTAATGCTATAACTAGTACTCAAACAGTATTTTTCACTTTATGTTTCTGTGTGGGAGCAAACTGTTGAAATCTTTACTTAATGTATGCTAAACTGATCTTCTGTATATGAAGAGAATTGAAAATGAATCTTGATGTGAATGGAAGGGGAGAGGGAGTGGATAAGGGGAGGGTTGCGGGTGGGAGGGATGTTATGGGGGGGGAAGCCATTGTAATCCATAAGCTGTACTTTGGAAATTTATATTCATTAAATAAAAGTTTGAAAGAAAAAAAAGTTATAACCAAAAAAAAAAATAATAAATAAATTTGTATACAATAATGTTTGTTTAAAAGTTCTTGTACTTAATAGATTGTTATCTCTTTTCTACTTATCAGTTTAAAAATGGTAAAAAAAAAAATCACATCTTAGAAAATCAGAAAAGCACAACTATGTGGTTAGATATCCTTTTATGGAAACAGCATAGTGCTAAGCCACGTGGTTCTCCAGCAGGGCTATCTAGTTCAAACCCCAACCCTTCCACCTTTGCTACTCAGGGGTCCTTGATTTTCTCATATTTTAGATTTTGGATAATAGTGCCTACCTCAGGGGCCAAGCCTGTGGCTCAGGGGGTTAAAGCCACAGCCTGCAGTGCCAGCATCCCATATGGGTGCCCGTTCAAGTCCCAGCTGCTCCACTTCCAATCCAGCTCCCTATTAATGTGCCTGGGGAGGCAGCAGAGGACAGCCCAAGTCCTGAGCCCCTGACTCCTTTCTGGCCCAGCCCTGGCTGTTATAGACATTTGTGGGGTGAACCAACAGATGGAAAACCTCTCTGTCTCTTATTCTCTCTCTGTAACTCTGCCTTCCAAATAAATAAAAATCTTTAAAAAAATAGTATCTACCTCAAACAGATGATGTAAGGATTAAGTGAATTAATGTATGAAAGGATGTGGAGGAGTATCTTAGATATAGGAATTCATCTCTAAGTGCTTACTACAACTGATCAACTGATTTATTTTTAATTTTTATTAATACAAAGAGAGCATATTTAATGTATTTTATAGATAAAATTCTAAGAAGATAATGATATTTGCCTCTCTTCCTCCCACCAAACCCCTTCTTTCTTTCCTTTCCTTTAATTTTCAATCATGTATTTTGTGTATTTCATACATACAGTTTTAAGAGTATAATGATACTTCCCACCATAGGCTCTCTCACTCCTACCTTTCCTCTTCCTTCTTTCCTTATTTTTCTTTTAATTTTTACAATAAAATACTTTCAATTTTCTTTATAATCTCAAGCTTAACCATTCACTACATAAAGAATTCAACAAGAAGTAGAAAGACCACTATTGTCCAAGAGTATAAAAAAGAGTTATAAATAATAATCGAATCTCAAAATATCAATTTCACTCATATATGTTATATTTTTATACTCTATTAGTTACCACAAATCAAAGAAAATGCATGATATTTGTCTTTTCAGGACAGACTTATTTCTCAAAGCCTAATGGTCTCCAGTTGTATCCATTTTGTTGTAAAAGACATGATTTCATTCTTTATTACAGTTGAGTAGTATTCCATCATGTATATATATATCACAGTTTCTTTATCCAGTAATCAGTTGATGGGTATCAGATTTGATTTCACATTTTAGCTATTGTGAATTGAACTACAATAAACATGAGGGTATAAATAAGTCTTTCATATGCTTATTTCATTTCCTTTGGGTAAATACACAGGAGTGGAATGTCTGGGTCATTTGGTATATCTATTATCAAAATTCCTTAGTTTTTCTAGGATTTATTTAATTATTTGAAGGCAGAGTCAGAGAGAGAGAGAGAGATCTTCCATCCACTGGTTCACTTCCCAGATCACTGCAATAGCCAGCTTTGGGCCAGGCTGAAGCCAGGGGCCAGGAGATTATTCCAGGTCCCCCATATGGGTTCAAGCACTTTGGTTATCTTCCACAGCTTTTCCCAGGTCACTGGCAGGGAGAAGGATTAGAAATGGAGCAGTCAAGACTTGAACCAGCACACATATGAAATGCTAGTGTCACAGATGGAGGCTTAATCTGCAATGCAACAACACAGCCCCAAGATGTCCGAGAAATCTCCATACTGTCTTCAATATGGTTGTACCAGTTTACATTCCCACCAACAGTGTATTAGGGTACCTTTTCCCTTTGAAAGTCAGAGTTACACAGAGATAGAAGGAGATGCAGAAAGAGAGATAGAAAGAGATCTTCCATCCTCTGGCTCACTCCCCAATTGGTTGCAACAGCTGGAGCTGCACTGATCCAAAGCCAGGAGCCAGGAGCTTCTTCCAGGTCTCCCATGTGAGTGCAGGGGCCCAAGGATTTGGGCCATCTTCTGCTTTCCCAGGCCACAGCAGAGAGCTGGATCAGAAGTGGAACAGCAGGGACTAAAACCAGTGCCCATATGGGATGCCAGCACTGCAGGTGGCAGCTTTACCCGCTATGCCACAGCACCGGTCCCCCTGAGTATTTTTTAAATTTTTTAAAATTTTATTTAAGTTGTGTCCGGTGCTGTGGTGTACTGGGTAAAGCTGCCACCTGCAGTGCCAGCATCCCATATGGGCACCAGTTCAGTCCCAGCTGCTCCACTTCTAATACAGCTCTCTGCTATGGTCTGGGAAAGCAGTAGAAGATGGTCCAAGTCCTTGGGCCTCTCACCCACATTGGAGACCGGGAAGATGCTCCTGGCTCCTGGCTTCAGATTGGCACACCTCTGGCTGTTGCAGTCATTTGGGGAGTGAAACATCAGATGGAAGACCTCTCTCCTCTCTCTCTCTCTCTCTCTCAACCTCTGCCCCTCTATAACTCTGCCTTTCTAATAAAGAAATAAATCTTTAAATTTTTATTTAATGTATACAAACTTTTTTATCTTATATATACATATTTATGAACATAGTTACATTTCCCCACCTACCCTCCCTCCCACACATGCTCCAACCCCTCCTCCCCCGCTCTCTCAGATTCCCACTTTTAACTTTTACAATGATTTATTTTCAGTGTACTTAATGATCATATAGTTAACCCTATTCTAAGTAAAAAAGTTCAACAAATAGTATGAAGAGAACGAATAACAAAACAAAAACAAACAAAAAACACTGTCCCTCAACAGAAGAGACAAGAGCTATAAACAATCATTGATTCTCAAAACATCTATTTCACTCCAATACATTACATTTCAGGTACTCTATTAGGTACTTTGAATCAGGGAAAACACATGATATCTATCTTTTTGGGACTGGTTGATTTCACTGAGTATAATGGTCTCCAGCTGCAATCATCTTGTTGCAAAGGAGAGGATTTCTTTCTTTTCTTTTTTTATTTTTTTACAGCTAAGTAGTACTCCACAGTGTATATATAATGTAATTTCTTTATACAGTCAATAATAGTTTATGGACATCTGGATTGATTCTACATCTTATCTATTGTGAATTGTGTTACAAAGAACATGGGGGTACAGATAATTCTTTCATACACAGATTTCTTTTGGTTTGGGTAAATTCCTAGGAGTGGCATGGCTGAATCATATGTTAGGTATATGTCAGATTTCTCAGGTATCTCCATACTGTCTTCCACAGTGGCTGCATCAGTTCACATTCCCACCAACTGTGAACCAGAGTACCTTTTTCCCCACATTCTCCTCAGCATTTGTCATTTGTTGATTTCCATATGAGGGCCATTCTAACTGGAGTGAGGTGAAACCTTATTGTGGTTTTGATTTGTATTTCCTTGATGGCTAGTGATCCTGAGCATTTTCTCAAGTGTCTGTTGGCCATTTAAATTTTCACCCTTGAAAAATGCGTTTGCAAGTCCTTTGCCCATTTGTTAACTGGATTAGTTGTTTTGTTGTTGTTGTTGAATTTCTTGCATGTTTATAAATTCTTGATGTTAACTATTTATCAGTGGCATAGTTTGTAAAAATTTTCTCCCATTCTGCTGGTTGTCACTTCACTTTTCTGAGTGTTCTTTTGCAGTGCAGAAGCTTCTCAGCTTGATGTCATCCAACTTGTCAGTTTTGGCTTTGATTGCCTGTGCTTCTGGGGTCTTTTCCAAGAAGTCTTTGTCTATGCCAGTGTCTCTTGAAATCAGGTATTGTGATGCCTCTGGCTTTGCTTTTGTTGTATAATATTGCTTTAGCTATTCAGGATCTCTTATGTTTCCATATGAATTTTAGTATCATTTTTTCTAGATTTGCAAATAATGTTGTTGGTATTTTGATTGGAGTTGCACTGAATCTTTAAATTGTTTTTGGTAGTATGGACATTCTGATAATATTGATTCTTCCAATCCATGAACATGGAATGTTTTTCCAATGTTTGTGTCTTCTTGTATTTCTTTCCTTAATGTTTTGTAATTTTCATTGTAGAGATATTACACATCCTTAGTTAAATCTATCCCAATGTATTTAAAATTTTTGTAGCTATTATGAATGGTACTGATCTTACAAGTTCTTTCTGAGCCATGACATTGTTTGTGTATACAATGGTTATTGATTTTTTGTGTGTTGATTTTATATCCTGCAACTTGACAAACTCTCATGAATTCCAGTAATCGCTTAGTGGAATCTTTTTGTTCTCCTGTATATCAGATCATAATATCTACGAACAGGGCTAATTTGACTTCCTGCTTTCCATTTGTATCCCTTGATCTATCTTTCTTTGTCTAATGGTTCTGACCAAATCTTCCAGAACTGTATTTAATAATAATGGCTAGAATGGGCATCCTTATCTAGTTCTACATCTTAGTTTAAATGCTTCCAGCTTTTCTCTTTTATATATGATGCTGGCTGTGGTTTTGTCATAAACTGCCTTGATTGTATTGAGATACAATCCTTCTAAACCCAATTTGCCTAAATAAGGTTTTTATTGTGAAAAGATTTTATATTTTATCAAATGCTTTCTCTGCATCTACTGAGACAATCAAATGATTTTTATTCCTCAATTTGTTAATGTGATGTACACAATTATTGAATTGTGCATGTTTAACCATCCTCACAGACCAGGGATAAATCCTACTTGGTCCAGGTGAATGAATTTTCTTTTCTTTCTTTCTTTCTTTTTTTTTTTTTTTTTGACTGGCAGAGTGGACAGTGAGAGAGAGAGAGACAGAAAGAAAGGTCTTCCTGTGCCGTTGGTTCACCCTCCAATGGCTGCCGCGGCCGGGGCGCTGTGGCCGGCACACCGTGCTGATCCGATGGCAGGAGCCAGGTGCTTCTCCTGGTCTCCCATGAGGTGCAGGGCCCAAGTACCTGGGCCATCCTCCACTGCACTCCCTGGCCACAGCAGAGAGCTGGCCTGGAAGAGGGGCAACCGGGACAGAATCCGGTGCCCCGACCGGGACTAGAACTTGGTGTGCCGGCGCCGCAAGGCGGAGGATTAGCCTATTGAGCCATGGCGCCGGCTTAGGTAAATGATTTTTCTGATGTGTTATTGTTATGATTAGTCAGTATTTTGTTGAGGATTTTTGCATCTATTTCATCATGGATATTGGTCTATAGTTCTCTTTTTTGTTGTATCCTTTTATGCTTTTAGAAATAAGGTGGTGCTGGCCTCATAGAAGGAATTTGGGAGAGTTCCCTTCCTTCCAATTGTTTTGAATGATTTGAGAATGATTGGAACTAGTTTTTATTTTAAAAATTGGTAGAATTTAGCCATAAAGCCATCAGGTTCCAGATGGGAGGGTCTTTGTTAGAGGGTTTTTATTATTATTGCTCTACTCAGATTTTCTATGTCATCAACTCAATTTTGGTAGATTGTATGTGTCCAGAAATCAATCCATTTCTATACTTTATCCAATTTGTTGGTATATAGCTCTTTGTAGTAATTTCTGATTACTCTTTTTATTTCTGTGGTATCCATTGTGACATCTCTCTTTTTATCTCCAATTTTATTAATTTGGGTCTTCTTCCTTTTTTTCATTGAGTCAATGATGTAGCAATCGTGTTTATTTTTTCAAAAAGTCAGCTTTTCACTTCATTCATCTTTTGCATCTTTGTTTCATTTTTATTTCTTTCTTCTCTAATTTTTATTATTTCTTTATCCCTACTAATTTGGGGTTTGGTTTGTTGTTGTTTTTCTAGATCCTTGAGATGCATTATTAGATCATTTATTTGATGCCTTTCCAATTTCTTGATGCAGGCACTAATTGCTATAATATTTCCTCTTAACACTGCTTTAATGCATCCCTTAAGTTTTGATATGCTGCGTTGTCATCTTCATTAATTTCTAGTAATTTTTTATTCCCCTTTTGATTTTTTCTATTCAGGAACACATTGTTCAGTCTCCATATGCTTTCATATTTTCTGGATTTTCTTAATTTCCAACTTCATTCCATCTTTTCTGTAGTCAGAAAAGATACATGGTATGATTTCAACTTTTTTGAATTTGTCGAGACTTGCTTTATGACCTAGCATATGGTCTATCCTACAGAAAGTTCCATGAATTGATGAAAAGAATGTGCATTCTGTAATTTGGGATGAAATATTCTGTAATATCAACTAGGTATATTTTGTCAATAATGTACTACAGCTCTTTTATTTGTTGATATTCTGTCTAGATGATCTGTCTATTAATGAACACGTGGTGTTGAAGTCCAAATTATTATTGTATTGGAGCCCACATCTCCTTTTAGATCCATTAACATTTTTCAAATGGCCAGGCACCCTAGCATCTGGCACATATACATTTAAGATAGTCAAATATTTCTATTGAATAGATCTCTTAACCATTGCATAATGCCTTTCTTTGTCTCTTTTAACAATTTTGTGTTAAAGCATTTTTTTTCTGGTATTAGGATAGCTACTCCTGCTCTCTTTTGCTTTCTGTTAGCATGGAATATCTTTTTCTATCATTTCACTTTCAGTCTGTGCGTATCTTTGTTGGTGAGGTATGTTTCTAGTAGGCAGCAGATGGGTGTTGCTATTTTTTATTTCATTTATTTATTTGTAAGTCAGAGTTACACAAAAAGAGGAGAGAGAGATAGAGAGGGATAGAGAGAGAGGTCTTCCATCTGATGGTTCACTCCTCAATTGGCTGCAATGGCTGGAGCTGTACCTATCCGAAGCCAGAAGTTAGGAGCTTTTTCAGGGTCTACAAGTGGGTGCAGGGGTCTAAGGGCTTGGGCCATCCTCTACTGCTTTCCCAGGACTGAGAGATAGATTGGAAGGGGAGCAGCCAGGTCTCGAACTGGCTCCCATATGGGATGCCAGCACTTCAGGCCAGGGCATTAACCTCCTGTGCCACAGTGCCATCCCCAGGTCTTCCTTTTTAATGCATTCAGCCAGTCTGTATCTTTTTTTAAAAAAATATTTATTTATTTGAAAGTAAGAGTTACATAGAGAGAGAAGGAGAGGCAGACAGAGAGAGATCTTCCATTTGCTGGTTCACTCCCCAGCTGGCCTCAATGGCCAGAACTGCACTAATCTGAAGCCAAAATCAGGACCTTCCTCTGGGTCTTCCATGTGGCTACAGGGGCCCAAGCACTTAGTCCATCTTCTAGTGCTTTTCCAGAGAAAAGCAGAGAGCTGGATTAAAAGCAGAGCTGTCAGGACTCAAACCAGCGTCCATATGGGATGCTGGTATTGCAGGTGGCAGCTTTACCCACTATCCTGCAGCATCAGCCCCCCAGTCTGTATCTTCTAATTGGAGAATTTAGTACATTTACATTCAAGGTTATTACTGATAATGAATAACTTGGTCCTGCCATTTTTCCATAAAACCTTTCCATTATTTGTTTTTTTATATCCTTTGCATTTTTACTAGGAAATTTTTTTTGCCTTCACATTATTTCATGATGCTGAATATCTGTCCCTGTTTCTGTGTGTAACACATCCTCCAGTATCATTTGAAAGGCTGGATGAGTGGTGAAAAATTCTTTCAATTTTTGTTTGTTTTGGAAGATCTTTGTTTCACATCCATTAATAATGAGAGCTTTGCTGAATACAGTATTCTTGATTGACAGTTTTTTCCTTTAGAACATGGACTATGTCTCTCCAAGCCATTAGCATTTCTGAATAGAATAATCTGCCAATCTAATTGGAGATCCTTTGAAAGTAATCTGGCATTTCTCTTGTGCACATTTGATGATATTTTCTTTATGCTTTACTTTTGAAAGTTTGACTATACTGTGTCATGGTGAAGATCTTTTCTGATCACGTATATTAGGATCTATGTGCTTCCTGTACTGGGATACCCTATTATTCTCCAAACTAGAGAAGTTTTCTGCTATTATTTTACTGAATATGTCTTCTAAACCATTATGTCTTTATACACCCTTAGGAACCTTTAAGCCACGTGGTTTTGGTCATTTGATAGTATCCCATAAGTCTCAAACATCATTTTTAGTTTTTTCTAATTTGTTCTTTTTTTTCTGTCTTACTAAGGCATTTCCAAAGATTTGTCTTTTAGCTTGAATATTATCTCTTTTGCCTCACCAACTCTGTTGTTAAAGCTTCCTATTGTATTTTCATTTGGCATATGGAATTCTTCATTTCAAATATTTCAGTTTTATTAATTTTCAATGTCTCTATCTCATCCATACCATGTGTGGACGTCTTTAACTCATGTATTTGCTTGTTTTTTCTTTAACTCATGTGCTTATAAGTAATCTTATGATCATTCTTTTGAATTCCTTTTCAGGCATTTCATCAATCTCTGCATCTTAACATTCTAATATTGAATTTTTATTGTGTCCTTTTTGGAAAGTCATATTGTTTTCCTTGTTCATGTTTCTTCTATTTATACATTTATCTTTAGATATTTGTGGAAACACTTGTTGGTTTTCTCTTCTGAGATTTTATCTTTGGTCTTTGAAATATGCCTCTACATGGAAAGCCAGGACACTGTGGCAAAAAATGATCTACATGAAGGATGTCTATGAGTGAGATCACAGTGGAAAGAAGGGGTCATCAAAGGTGGTACTTTTCTCTGAAGGAAGGAGAGAATGTCCGCTTTGCTTATGGCCCTGTCTAAATACTAATGGAGTTTGTGGACTCAAAAGGCTTCCATAGCCTTGGCAGCTCATGACAAGAGCCCCAGGTTGTCACTGACATCATAAATAAGAATGTCAATTGTTAAATCAACAACAGGAGTCACTGTGAACTTATTCCCCATGTAGGATTTCTATTCTTAATGAGTTGTACTATGAGAATTAATGGTTAAACTTGGCTTCAAACAGCTATTTATACTTTGTGTGTCTGTGTGGGTGCAAACAGTTGAATACTTAGTATAGAGTTGGTCTTCTGTATATAAAGACAATTAAAAATGAATCTTAATGCAGAATGGGATGGGAGAGAGAGAGTAGGAGATGGGATGGGAGTGGGAGTAGGAAAGCAAGTATGAGGGGAAGAACTGCTATATCCCTAAAGCTGTACCTATGAAATTTGTATTTATTAAATAAAAGCTTTCTAACAAAAAGAAAATAAAAAGAAATATGTCTCTATGGCTTAGTGAAGTGTCTACTCTTTCAGCAGATATCCAGAGGCACCTGCTTGGTGGGGCAGGAAGCTCTGGCCAGTGCTCAAGGGTGGAGCAAGAGTCCAAAGTGATACATTAGTTGGGCATGGTAGATCTCTTCTATTGTCAGCAGCGGGGAGGGTATGATCATCTTGGAAGGAGTGATCACAACCTCATCCCCTCTTTGCCAAGGTGAAACAATTATCCAGGGTTAGCCCATAATACTACATACTCCTCCCATGCAGGCACAAAATCTGTACAAAAGATCTGTGGGCTCCTAATTATGAACATGGAACCTTCTGAAATGATCCACTCCAGGTTCTCAGGGAACACTGTGCCTCTTAAGTAGACACAGTGATTTCCCAAAGACCCTGCCACACCTCATCCCCTATCACACAGTCACAGAATTCCCACAGTCATAGCATACTTGGATCCCACAGTCACATGGAGCAGGGGATCCACTCAGCCCCATAACTCTCTCCCATCCATGGAGAGGGTCATGGCATTCCCAGAGCCAGTTGCCTGCCTGATAGAAGTTGGTCTGTGCTTCACCTTGCAAGTTGAGTCTGGGCTCCTTGATAGGATGAAGGGAGGAGAGTACTTCACAGGCCTAAGTGGGGGCCCTGCTCCCTGCCCACCCTCCAGGCCAGATTCAAAGTCAGTGGGGACCATGGATTTATCCCTCTGATAAAATCCTCCCATTGCAACAGACTCTACTCACCTTATAAGATGACATTTCCTCCCTGCTAGTCAACTGATGCTGTTGTAGAGGAATGAAATGTAAGCAATGTGCTCTCCCTTCATGGGGTTATGTGGGCAACCTGCCCCCTACTAGCACACGAGGCTGGACTCAAAGTTAGTGAAGTCTAGAAGGTCCTCAGGCAATATCACCATTGTCATGGGTTGCCACACGTTCCTCTCACCTTGCTCCAAAGAGGTGGCATGTTCTCCAGCCATCAGCTATGGAAGTTGTCATCAGTGTCCCACTTGCTGCTGCATAATTATACCATCCCCACTGCTCCAGGACATTCCTCTTTCTGTAGAACTTTCACTGCAACCTTTTCTTTATCTGTCCTCCAGGAATGCAGTCCCTCCCCTTTTCTTCTGATATCTTCCCATCATCAGCCATCTTGGATCTCTACAACTGATTGTTATTAACTGGGTGGAAATGGCCACATAGGCTCAAAACTATTTTTAAAATTTAAAAGCATTTGTATGATAAGGCATAAGACTCTACTTCTTTTTCTGGGAAAAATTTCTCTAATTCTTTTAACCACCATTTATTAATTTTACAAATACATTTTGAGCATTCCATGTCATGCACTAGAATAGGTGCCAAGGATATGGCACTGAACAAGAAAGACAAACTCTCATGAAGTCTTAATACCTAACAAGAAAAATCATCTATTATTTTTCACTTTATGTTTCTGTGTGGGAACAAACTGTTGAAATCCTTACTTAATGTATACTAAGCTGATCTTCTGTATATTAAGATAATCGAAAATGAATCTTGATGTGAATGGAAGGGGAGAGGGAGTGGGAAAGGGGAGGGTTGTGGGTGGGAGGGATGGTATGGGGGGGAAAGCCATTGTAACCCATGAGTCGTACTTTGGAAATTTATATTCATTAAATAAAAGATAAAAAAAAATACCTAACAAGAATGAAAATGGACATGAACAAATGATAAAAATGATAACAGAAATTAATCTGTATGAAAAACAAAATATGTGATTGAATAAGCAGGTGTAGAGGGTAGGGTTATGGTGGAAGGAGTATATTGTGGATGGAGAATCAAAGCTGCTATCTGAACAAAAAGTTAGTTCTGCAAAGACTGGGCTGAACATGTTGTAGAAGAGGGAAGGCGAAAAACCGGTGTTCCAGGAGTAGAAAGAGCAGTATGACTGGAGTGGCTTAAGCCTAAACATGGGAAATTAGGTCAGATACATACTCAAGAAACAGGTATTGTGTGCCCTTTCAGACCCTGATCAAGTTTAGAATTTATCCTAAATGATGGAAGAAGTCACTGAAAGTGTAGAGTGGGGAAGGATATGATCTGATTTATAATTCTAAACCATTACACCAGAGGCTAGGCAGAGAATAGATTATAGACAAGAAAGAGTAGAAGATAGAGCTAGTAGGAGACCATTGCAGTCAGGTGAAAGATGCCAGCCACATTGAGGATGGTAAATTCTGGATGTACTTTTAGGGGCAGAGCAGACAGATGTTGGATGGAATGTATGTGGAAATGGGGGTGGAGAGTGGATGAGAAAAAAGAGAGAGAAGGATAGAGGATGACTCTTTGCTTTGGATTGTGAAACTATATGAGTGCTGAATTCGGAAGACTTGGAGAAGTACAAGTTGAAGAAGAAAATTCACTGTTCTTTTATGGTAGCTTTATTTTGACCACTTGCTCTGAAAAGATGTTGGTATTTTTCTAACTTGGAAATATATTTTAAAAACTCTTTTTAGCTTTCTGAAATTTCAACTTTGGTGAAACCAATCACAGCTGACCAAAGAAAATACCTCCTCCTCCTTTTATTATCTGAGTGATGTGGTACATTTGTACACACAAAGAACTATCACTTTAAAAGTACAATTTATTTTTCCCTACATTATTCTATTGAAAGTTCAGAAAGTATGAATTCAAGAGAAACCAAGAACCATACCAGCTTAGCATACATTCTAAGTCCACAGTATGACTTGAAAAGTCACAAAATAAATTAGTTTAGTTGTTCTGACAGTAGTAGTAGCCAAAACATACCATATAGGACTAACAAAGTCTGAAACAGTTTGGTACCATATCTTGAACATTACATAGTTGTCATTACAAATAAATAAATTTTCTTCTATTTCAGGTCTCTGAAAGAGTATAATCAGTACTGCAATAACTCTCTGTTTGAAAGTGCAAATTTGTTATTATACAATGGATATATTAGGGAACAATCTGAGGAAAATGCAAATTTTGTATTTGTGTATGCTCCGATAGTCCACAAACTATAGCAGATGAACGCAGAAAGCTGTACCCAGTTAATCCAAGTCACTCAGGAAAACAGCACACACACATATTCCATAACAGCTGCCAGCTACCTCAGCTTGCCAGCCTGTGTTTTGAGCACCTATCCACTTCTAGTGTTAGAACTTTCCATCTGATTTCAGATAACCCACCTTCCACCACATAATAATAACTCAGAATCCACAATCCTTCTAGCTCCTACTTCGACAACTTCAGGTTTCTTTCAAGATAATATGTCATATTTACTATATTATTTATATTCTAACCATTAAATCTGTATAAAAAGAAGTGCTGCCATTTTGACTAGGTTTCATTCTTTTTAAATGTGACTGACAAAGTTTTTGAGAGTTGTTCCCTTGCCTTACAACACATATGTCACATTATAGCAGAAGTGACTTACTGGAAATGCAGATTCACAGTCTGTCTAGGTTAAGTTTCTATAACTAAGCAAACATCTAGGATTATCTGGGTGATTAGACAAATATAAATATAGTTCCTCTGAATCCTAAAATGTGCTTAATAACAATGCTTAGAGCAAGACAATTTTGCAAGCGTAAGAAACTCATAAATGCATGCTTGAATATTCTATCAGGTGTCATTTCATTTTTATCATATTTGGGTGTTTTGTTCTTGCCTACATATCATACAAGAGAGAAGAAATAACTAAAGAGTAGTTCTTTTTAGTTTTAAAAGAAATAGTTGTTTTGCTAAGTATGTGTGTGTATGTGTGCACGTTTTAGAAGTGGAATTAAAAATACAATCTAAATCCATCCTTCAGAAGAAGTGTTAATGTTGCCTAAATGTTAGACATTCAGAAAGAGAAAAGAATAAGGAAAGGAAAAGAAAGGAACTTCACTCTTTTCTTTTCTTAAGAAACACAGAAAATATTTGCTGGTACAAAGAATTGAATAGTGGAATAGAAAAGTCTTAATATACACTAAAATATTTTAAACCTCTAATAATCCAGACATAGATTTTTGTGAAGAAAAGGGAAGAAATCGTTAACATCAAGAGTCCTGAAGGCTGCTTCATCTTGAAGCCCTGAAGGTGTAAGCAGGCATCCTTCCAAGCTGTCCCTACCTAACTCAGTGTGTGGGTGTGTACCAGAGATGCCTGTCCAGTAGCAGCTCGACTTTCACCAATAAACTGCTTGTAACTACAGCACTTAAATAAAGTCTGGTGTAACTGACACTCAGATAAAAGTATATTTCTGTTCATTTCCTGAAATATAACTCTGATCATAAAAGAGATCATTTCCAAATACGTGCATCAGATCAGTTTAATAGTTCAAACTGAACTGACTCAAGGATGTGGATTCTCAAATAAAATGCTACTGCAGGAATTTTATGTTGTGATATTAAAATGTTTGGTCATAGAAACTTTTTCTCTTTTCTCTCACTCTTTTATCTCCCAGCACTGTGAGGGCTAAAGATTTTGTCATCCACTAATCACACTTAACATCAAGCAATCAAGTCTTCAAGGTGTACCTATTATCACACAAATATATTAGAAGCAGCACAAGATTACAGGTATTTTTAAAATTTTTGGAATTCATTCACTTATCAAATATATATTGAGCTATTTCTGCATAATGGGGTTTTGGATGGACTAAACTGTCCTGTTTTCTATAACAAGGAGGCGAGGGGTCAGGGGTGTGGTGCAGCAGATTAAGAAGCCAACGTCAGTGCTGGTATCTCATTTTTGAGTGCCAGATCAAGTTCTGTAAGCTCTGCTTCTGACCCAGCTCCCTACTAATGCACCTGGGAAAGCAGCAGAGGATATCCCAAGTCATTAGGTTCCTGCCACCCATGTGGGAAACCTGGATGGAGTTCCTGCCTCCTGGCTTTGGCCTGGCCTAGCCCTGGCTGTTGCAGCCATTTGGGGAATGAATCAGTGGTTGGAAGATTTCTCTCTCCCTCCCTATCTCTCTCCATCCCTACCTCTCTCTGTCACTCTGCTTTTCAAATAAATAAATAGATCTTTTTCTAAAATCAAGGAGGTATAGCATTTATAATCATTTAAAAAGGATAAGCTATAAATTTAAGATTCATAGATTGAATTTCTTTGCATCCTGAGCTAGCCACACAAAGGTGAACAGCACAAGAATCCTACTCAAGCTAGTGAGAAAGACAGGGATAGAGGGAAGGCCCTCCCAATACGCGGACTTTCTCTTTAAGGTGTGTAAAGAGCAGTAGTGCAATAGAATGTGAAATCTGCACATCTCAAACCAAGGACTTCAGAGTCAAGGAGAGTGCAGTTTAAACGCTGGCTTTGCTGTGTGAGTCCCAGTGTGTTTGTGATTGCCCTGTCTCAGTTTCCTCACAGTGACTCATTTTGAACACATACTAAGTGTTCAGCAATGGTATATGTTTTCACAACAGGACTGTAGGGAAGCGTGGAGAACAGCATTGGAAACTGACACCTTATAGATCAGCATCCTTCCTCACTCCACAGAGAGTCCTCTGCTTTAGGGTATTCACTGCGTTCAAATTTTAGGGGGAGGTGAAATATGTGAGTACTTCCCAAAACCCATGGGAAAATGGAATGAAAAAGTAAGTTTGGGGCAGGCTTTGTGGTGCGGTGGGTTCTGTTGCTGCTTGAGACTCCTACATCCCATCTTGGAGCACCTAGGATTGAGTCCTGCCACAGCTTCTGATCCAGCTCTCTGCTAATGTGCACCCTGGGAGGCAGCAGATGATTGCTCAAGTACTTGGATTCCTGCTACCAACGTGGGAGATCCGGATGGAGTGCCTACCTTCTGGCTTTGGCCTGGCCCAACTACAGCTGTTGTAGGCATGTGGCATTTGAAAGAGTGGACAGAATCTTGCTCTTTTTCCCTCTCTCTCTGTTGCTCTACATTTGAAATAAATAAAATTAAACTTTTAAAAAGATAACTTTGTTTTGATGCAAAAAGCTTTTGAAAACTATGCTTAGCTTTTCTCATGAACTTTTCAGAGACATCTTGTGTGTGTGCATGTCCACGCATGCAATAATATGCATGTGTATGTCCAAGAAGCTTAACAGTGTATAGCACAGAGTCTATTTTGAAGCTCAAAACCCAGTAAGATCATAGAACTCTCTCAGGAGAAATGAGAAGTTGGCCAAGTTCTGCCCAAGGAAGTTCTCACAAGAAGGCATTGTAAATTGGCCCTATTCCTCAGAACTGAACTTGAAAATGTTCCCACTGAAGTCCAATGGGAGTTTTATGGGACTAAAGGATAGAATTAGGTCTTGTGTATTTTTAAAGGGTCATTCAAAAAGGCAAAGTCTAAATTTTTTACAGATGTCAGAGTAAAGACGGATGCAGTTGGCCAAAACTGACCTTTTATGTTTTCCAAAAGCAAATGTTTACTGAAAGAAGACTCTACTATACCACCAATGGAAAAAAAAATCCTGGATGCTTGCATTGGACAACACAGCACACATCCACTGCCAAATACCTTTATAAAAATCAATAATAATATTTTCCATGGTACCTGTTTTCAACCTTCCCTAAAAATTTTGCACTGTAGTTACTTTTTCTCAAACACAAGCATATTTCTGAGAAAAAAGTGATATATTAGATGAGAATAAGCTTGTGAAAGCACATACATTTTAAAGTCTCACTATTACCTTCACATCCCCACCACAAAGTCACACAGGGTGACGACAACACATCTTGCCAAATCTTCTAGACATGAATTCAAAAAATGATGTTAACTTCTTCCCTAGTGGAACTCCTTTTAAATTTCTTTCAAAGAGCAAAAGGGATGTTAGACACATTTTGGACAGTTAACTCAAAATCTTTTTATTATTTCATGGAGTGAAGAAAAAGTTAGAAATACAGAATTCTATCAAACATGAATGAGATAAGTTAAAGTAACAGTGCCTGATTATGGAAGAAATGGAATTGAGAACTCAAACTATCAGTGAAGTTTAATTACCCTACAACAACTATAGCTGGAACTTTCTTAACTTCTCACATACTAAGAGGTTCCATGTATCCTTTCTCCATGTAAGTGTTTTAAAATGTCTTGTTCCATTGCTGATTCATAGAAAATCAGAACCACTCCATTTTCCTTGCTCAGGAGAAAGCAAATACAGTAGAAATTTAGACAACATTTAATTACCTGCTGTATACAGAATGACTTTGACACCTAATATCTGGATGGCCATTTTCTGTTAAATATTGTAGAAGTCTATACCTTTCTCAGGAATAATAAGAATAAATAGATATCTTGAGCTGTAAATAGTATATTCACTTTGGAAAGTGCTTTTCCAGTTCTTTTACAGCTAAATCTACATCAATTGTTGACATAACAATTCCACCCCTAGATATTTAACAAACATAAAAAATATTTATGCAAAAAACACCACTTGAAAAGAATTCTCACAGCAGCTTTAATCATAAGCAGCCAAAATTTGAAACTCAAATTCCATCAAGAGAACAGGTTAATAAATGTTAATGTATTTATATGGAGGAATACTATTCAGCAATAAAACACTCTGATACATAGAACAGCATGAAGCACTCCAATAGATGTTATGCTGATCCAAAGAAGCCAAACATAAAACAGTGCATGGTTCTGTTTACATGGAAGTCAACATCAGACAAACATCTGCCCTTTTAAAAATGAAAAAAGTGGGATGAGGTCAATGTCTAATCTTCATAGGAGAGTAGGTAACATGACTGGCTAATGCATTTGTCAAAACTCATCAAACTGAAGCCTTAAGATTTGTGCTCTTCATGGTAGACTAATTTTTATCTCAGAAAATAATGAATGTTTTTATAGATAAAAGTGTATTACATAAATAAAAGTATGATTTCTTTTATATACCTTCTTGTCTCACTATTTTTGAACTTAGATTGTTCTAACAAATGCAATGAGCATATTTACCTCTGCAACTACGCATCATTTTTCTAACTGGTCTATTTTCCAGAAGGCAAGAGCTTCTTTTTTAAAAAATTTAAGTTGTTTGTAATACAGTACATAAATTGCCATTAAACATGGCAATGCAAAGAGAACCTCTAGAAGGAACAGGTGGATTGCTTCCCATTTTTTTCATATGACTTTGAGAATAAATCTCCCCCAAATGACACCTTTCTCCTTCAAACACTTCAGTTGTATATTTTATAACTTTTACATATGTCATTTTTACATGACAGTCACAGCTCCCACCTGGAGTTTTGCAACACTGTCCGCATGTTACCTTTTTTTTTAGAATATGCATGTTTTATTCTGAATAACTTTGCATAATCAAAATGAAAGTACAAAATAATTAAGACACAAAATACTTTACCAAGCTGAAATAAATCATGCGAGAGAAAAGTAGAAATGTAATTCGTATCAATCTTTCTTTAAAAAGTTCAAAAACATACTTCCAGTTTCACTCATGGAGACCTGAATGTCAAAAGCTAAATCCTAAAGTCAGGAGTCCAAAATAATCCACTGTATTCTACATAGGCAATTAATATTGATGTTGGTGATAACCAGATTCAACAAGCGAATTTTAAAAATACAAATGGTGTGGACTAGCGCTGTGGCACAGTGGGTTAAAGCCCTGGCCTGAAGCACCAGCATCCCATATGGGCACCGGTTCTAGTCCCAGCTGCTCCTCTTCCCATCCAGCTCTCTGCTATGGCTTGGGAAAGCAGTGGAAGATGGCCCAAGTCCTTGGGCCCCTGCACCCACGTGGGAGACCAAAAGAAGCTCCTGGCTCCTGGCTTCTGATCGGCACAGCTCTGGCCATTGCAGCCATCTGGGGAGTGAACCAGCGGATGGAAGACCTTTCTCTCTGTCTCTACCTCTCTGTAACTGTCTTTCAAATAATAAAATAAATCTTTTAAAAAATACAAATGGTTTAATGAGTCAGAGAAATTATAACTAACAAGCTAAGAAAAGCTTCAAGAACCCTTAGATCCCCATAGGACATTTCATAAAAGATTAACCTTCATCATTTCTTCTAACATTCATTTATTCCCTCATCTATTTGTTCATTCTTCCAACAAGTATTTACTGGTTAAGATATTTATGCTATTTGTATGATATTTATGTAACAGAGTGTTCTAGGAACTGGGGTTATATAGGAAAACAACAGATAAAAATCTCAACTTTTCAATGTGAGAAATGTTTGATAATTAAATATATTCCGGTGAAAAAGTAGTGAAAGGAATATGAAATTAAAGAAGAGAGTTGAAATTTTTAATAAGATTCAGGAAAAGCCTCACAGGAAATGTGAATGTTGAGTAAGGACACAAAAAAAAAAAAATGAGAGATAGATACAACCATTATCTTATCTAGGTTAAAAAAAGAGTTGTTGTTTTTTTCCTGTAAATGGTTAAATGTGATTATTGGTAGCTTTGGGGCATGTTGTTATAGTTTCCCAAGCAAACCAAATTACATATATTACTGGTTCAATATTTTCTTTCTTTTCTCTTCTCTCTTCAACTCTCTCCTTTCTTTTCTTTTCTTTCTTTATCTTTTCAGCCTGGCAAAAGACAATTGGCAAAAAAGAATAAAAGTATAGATGGGAAGTGATTTTGATTTTCCCTTATCACATAATGTTGAAAATGTGTAAATTTCATTTATACTACTTTTACCTAAAGACATAAACTACATAGTAAATGTATTTTATAGTGATAACACTGATGATGTAAGATTAATATAAGTTAATTAAGTAAAGAATCATTTCTTTCAAAAGAGAACACATAGGCAAAACTCTTTGGATATTAAATTTACACTACACATTCCTCTTATCTATAGATATTTAACAATGGTTGAAACATTTTATGTGACAAGGAATTTCTGGAAAATAAATATGTGTGACAGAAACATCCACGTGGTATCTATAATGATCAATGCAATGTGCTCTGTCCATTTTGTAGCATCCTCTAACACACACCAAACCATCAACTGGCTTAATGTCTAAATGACCTTAATTATTATCTGGTAACCACACAGGAAATATTTAGATGTTACTTTGCCATTTGTTCTATTTCATTGAAATAAAATTATGAATGACTAGCTGAAAAAAAATTCTTATGGATGAAATGATCACTTTTCCATTCAATTATTGTTTATAGCCACTGTCTATATTCCCACTAGAGTCTTTTGCTTTTTACTTGTTAAACTTCTTAACTGGTGAAGTAATAAGAAAGAAAAGTAGAAGGAAGGAGGAAGAGAGGGAGGGAATATCATCATGTTCTTAGATTTTACAAGTTATATTGAATTTTTTTAAAAAAATAAAATTAAAATGGAAAAAAGATTATTAAACTTCATTGCAGGGGCCAGCGCTGTGGCACAGTGGGTTAACACCCTGGCCTGAAGTGCGGGCATCCCATATTGGTGCTGGTTCTAGTCCCAGCTGCTCCACTTTCGGTCCAGCTCTCTGCTACAGCCTGGGAAAGCAGTAGAGGATGGGTCAAGTCCTTGGGCCCCTGCACCCATGTGGGAAAAAGCTCCTGGCTCCTGGCTTTGGATAGGCACAGCTCCAGTTGTTGCACCCAACTGGGGAGTGAACCAGGGGATGGTAGATCTCTTTGTCTCTCTCTGCTTCTGCCTCTCCTCTCTCTGTGTAATTCTGACTTTTAAATAAATAAATAAATGTTTAAAAAAAAAAACTTCATTGCAAGAACACAAAAGGTATACATATGTCACACATTGTATTGTATTGCTTTTTTGAAAAAAAGAATACTATTGAGCAGATTGCTATAAAACACAAATACACAGGCTTGTGTGTGTCTATATGAGTGAGACTTAAAGTGAAAAGACTGATAATACATAAAGCAAAGAAATAGTGTGGAAGGTGGACATTTGGTATGGTGGTTAGGACACTGTTTGGGACACTACACCCTGTATTTGGAGTGTCTAGCTTGAGTTTGAGTGCTGTATCTAACACACTTTCCTGCTAATTTGCATGGTGAGAGGCAGCAAGTGATGGCTTAAGAAATTAGGTTCCTGTCACCCATGTGGAAGATCTGGATTAAGTTTCTGGTTCCTGGCTTTGGCCTAGTCCAGCCTGGGTATTGCACGCATGTTGGAAGTGAACCAGTGGATGGAAGATCTTTGTGTATGTGTTTTCTCTCCCCCAACTCCTGCCCCTTATCTCCCTCCCTCTCTTAAATACAATAAAAGTAAATACATAAAAATTTTGAAAGAACAGTTTGTTGCTGTGGATTCATTCTGAGAGGAGAAGTGCAATGGGAGCAAGAGGCGTGGAGTCACCACACAGACCCTGGGAGTCAGGTGAAAGCAGGCCAGAGGCAAGCAGCCTGCAGACTCATTAATTTCAGTTGGTACAGCAGCTTATATAGCCGAAGTAGCCAATCCGGTCAAGGGGTGGTTTACACCCTAACCAATCACAGACTGTTGCTAGGCAGGCTCCATTGTCAGGTGGGTGTCCGAAGCCATTCCTGAATAACTGACACTTGCTTGCCAACGGCCATCTTGGCATGGCCTTCTCATTCCACCACAACAGTTAATGCAATTATTCAGGCCAAAACTGGTATGATGGTTCCACAGTCATCCTGAGTCCAGGGTCGCTCAGTCTTTTCCTCCATTATCATTGATGTTTCCTCATGGTTCATGAGGACTATTGGAGATCTTCATAAAAATTATGTATTTATTTATGTATTTGAAAGGCAGAATGAGAGAGACAGAGAGAGGGGGAGAAAGTCTCAAATGGCTGCAAGAGCTGGAGTTGAGCCAGTCTGAAACCAAGAGTCCATTACTCAATGCAGCTCTCCACATGGGTAGTAGGAGCTCAAGTCCTTGAGCTATCATCCTCTGCTTCCCAAGCACCAGAGCAGGGAGCTGAAATAAAGGTGGAATAGCCAGGACAGGAATTGACACTCTGATGAGATGCAGGCATCCCAAACAACAGTAGGCTCTTTGGAGCTCTTATCATTCCAGGAAACAGATTAGAAGGAGAAGTCTAGGGACAGAAGAATTTTCACAAAAACCTCCCTTAAATACTTCCAGTAATATTTCATTGTTGATTCTGATTGGCAGAATAATATAGTTCTTCAATTGCCCAAAGTTAGTGAAAAAGAAGTAAAGGATGGACATTGGACAGCTTGCTTTATAATGACTGTGTTGAGTGCAAGGATTAATTATATTCTTTTGTCTAATGGAATATAAACTGTAACTGTAGTTGTTTTTCCTCTTACATGATGATAGAAAAAGTTGACAACTGTGTTTGGCATAGTGTTATAATTACTGAACATGTCATAATTTTGTAAACCTTTCACTAATCCCATAAAATAAGTGTATTTTATCCCTATTTATAGTCATGGCATTAAAATATGAAGATTAAAATTTTTTTCAAATTAATAGAACTAACAAGTGTCACAGCTAGAATTTTAAAACGAGTAATCTACTTGATTCTACAGAATAAAATGCTATAAGTGAAATAATATTTTTGAAGAAAAAAATAAATATCTTGGAAGACACAATGACAGAGAGAAAGAGAGAGAGAGAGAGAGAGGAGGGGGATGGGTGGGAGAGAATATTCCATTCATTGGTTCACTCCCTAGATGGCCACAACAGCCAGAACTGGACCAGGCCAAAGCCAGGAGCTATCAGACTCATTTGTGTCTCCCATATGATTGGCAGCAGTCAGTTCTTGGGGCATCTTCTGCCAGGCACATTAGCAGAGAGCCGAATCACAAGCAGAGCTACCAGGACTCAGTCTGGTGCTGATATGGTGCTGGTAGCACAAGTGGTGACTCAACCGATTGCACCACAACGCAAGCACCAAAATGATATTTCTTAAGTAGAAACAAATAACTCCTTTCTTCCAAAAATATATGACTCATAATGGTAGAATTGTCCTGAAAATTACAGTACTTCATTAAATATGGCCCCTTTTTTTCTTAGTAGCAAGAATTTTCCACGTTCTTCTTTTAATATTTCTGAATTCTTCAAAATCTCCAAGGGGATGATTTTTTTGCTTGATGATAACAAAAGTGTTAATATTGAGATAAAAAAGGGGGGAAAGGTAAATAATTGCTAAACATAGCAGTAATTATGAAAAATAGGAGATTGTGGGAACATGGCATAGGACACTTCATCAATGCTGACACACTACCCAACAAATGATGCATACAAAGTTTTGTCAGTTACAGCACTTAAGTGTAATTCTCTCTAAAGGCAAGCACTGTTGATCAACAAGCTTTTTGTAAATAGTCATCAGCTTAAATGCTTGAGGTTTAGACAATGCACATTAAATTCATTTCACCAGGCACATTCTAATAACAATGTTTATTGGCAACAGCACATTGTGGTTCAACAATTCTTAAAGGGTATTTCAATCAAATTGACACAGAACAATTGAAAAACAAAACAAAAAAAAGGTCAAGAGGTATGAAAGGAAGAAAAGAGAATTCTATGGTCAAAAGTCTAAATTTTGCTTAGTGACTAACTTTATCACTCTTAATGTGATAAAGACAGAATTGTGCTAATAGAAAAGAAAAGAAAAAAGGTTCTGGTAACTACCCAAGGGGTGGCTGACTAAGCATTGTACAAGAATATGCTTTGTTTTATAGGCCTTTTATACAGAGCTGTTACAATAGAAGCAATGATAATTGAACATTATTGAACCTAAATTTGGGGTTTGGGTCTTTTACATCAACAACAAAACGTGACCAATAAAACAAGTCATTAAAAAAAGTCTCTCCAAGAATTAATTGCATTGCAAGACCTATTCAATTATAGAACCCTTAAGAAGTGAGAATGTTTTTAGAAAAAACAAACTCTTCTACCTCACCTCCAAATTATAGACCTTCTGAAAAGAGAGTTACTAAGGACTGGAAGAGTGAACAGATTATGTTTAAATACTAGTGGATCATTGGAAACATGAGCTCCGAGCTTGTCCAGTGACTGCTCTGGGATCCCCAAGACAAAGTCAAATATATTCATACTAATATTTTTCAACTGTAAGAGATACTTGCATAATATTTTGTTTTCTTAAAAGGTTTTAAAGAGGGGCCAGCACTGAAGCGCAGTGGGTTAAAGCCCTGGCCTGAAGCGCCAGAATCCCATATGGACGCCAGTTCTAGTCCCGGCTGCTCTTCTTCCCATCCAGCTCTCTGCTGTGGCCTGGGATAGCAGTAGAGGATGGCCCAGGTCCTTGGACCCCTGCACCCATGTGGGAGACCCAGAGGGGTCTCCTGGATCCTGGCTTCGGATAGGTGCAGCTCCAGCAGTTGCAGCCATCTGGGTAGTGAACCAGCTGATGGAGGACCTTTCACTCTGTCTCTTTCTCTCTCTGTGTCTCTGTCTTTCAAATAAATAAAATAAATCTTAAAAAAAAAAGGTTTTGAAGAGGGGTTTCCAAGATGGCGGAATAGTGACAGTAGGATTTACAAGGGGTGAAATTAATATTTAAAAAAGGGGAAAAGTACACTCTCAGGGTAAAAGCTGTGGGGAAACTGCAGTGGGAGATCCTATGAGAGCAGTAGATGTGGTCTGACCCATGCTGAAAGAGTGAACATGCAACAAAAGATCCACCAGTGTGGATCTGGGGAGGAAGATGCCGCCCCAGCAAACCAGGTGAGAGCAGATGGGTCCACAATGCTGCTGATACAGTGGGAGGGAGAGCTTGGTGAACTGCACCATTTAGAGTTCCATACAGATCCCCCAAGACAGCAGGTGAACAATCACCCAGAGGCGGAAAAAAACAAAAAGGCAGGGCTTCTCTCTCTCTCCCTGCTTCCCTGATACAGCAGAGACCTGCAGCCAGTGGTGGGAGGGATGGTGCCATTTTTGGACACAGGTAGGTAGCAGCCGCCCCAGCTCCTGTGCACACACCCAGAAAATATTGAGGTTGCCTTCAACCCAGTCCATGATGGCAACCACACTAATTCAGAAGAAACTGAGGACGAGGGCCTCTACTGAGCCAGGTGCACTGTACCAGTTGCCTGGCAACAGGAAGGGAGAGGGAACCACCCCTTCAGAGGGGAGGTGCTGCCTGTGGGACTCTCCTCTAAGCCCAGCACAATTGTGAAGCAGCTGGGGCTGCAGCAGGCAGGTACTTTGCACATCTGTGAACCAAAGATCAAATCAGAGAGAAAATCCCATGTTCCCTGCTGACATCAAATCTGGTTGCAAGGACCGGACTCAATCCAGTATTCTGGAAAACACACAGGCAGTGACTCTGGGAACATCTTACTTTCCTTGCAGACAGGGTTGGCTAGCAGGGCCTAGTTGTCACTGGCACTCCATGACCCTGAGACTGAGAAAACAGTTGCCTGGAGCAGCTCGTAGCAGAGGGAATCGTGCTCACAGGAAAGACTCCATGTATCATATGTGCAGTACATAAAGTGGTGTGGGTGAGTGCTGAGCACGCTGGGGACTAACACCTGGGAGTTCCTCAGCTGGGAGAAGGGTTGACCATTCCTCTCCATCCGATTAACCAGAGAAGAGTTACCACACCCAACTTGGGTGTTACCCTGGAGACTCACCCCATCCTAGAATACTGAACAGAGCACTCCAGCCACAAGCAACACATACTTCTTGGTATTCAATGAAAGTGTAGATGTTTCACTAAGCCACAGACACAAATCAAAGATGAAAGCCATCAAACAAACAAAAAATCTACAAAGGCCTACAAATAAAAGCAAAAATTCAAGAAACAAGAATAAGGAAGACACTATAAGCCCCCCAAAGGAATACTACAACATTTCAATATTACAATATGAACTCGGAGCCCTGGACATCCCAAGTCTCCCCGCTGTTGTCTGTGTGGCACGCACTCCCCTTCGAGCACTGGCGCGCAGAGCCTGCGGCTTGCGCAGCTCGGTCCCGTGGCTCGGCTTCCGCGCGGTGGGCGACCATGTTCTCCCAGTAGGTCCTCCGATTCACGGCCACTCAATCCAGAAGAGTTTCCACCGCAATATTTTCCTGGTTCTTTTTTCTGAGGCTACCGTAACTCCCCTTTTATTAAACTAAATTTTCCCGGACTATCGGTGCGCGCCCTCACTATTCCGCCATCTTGGCTCCATCCCCGAAAGCATACCTTGGAAACTCATGACTGGAGCATAGGGAGACTACTGATGCCATAGACAGGAGTGTCAATTGGTAAAGTCAACAACAGGAGTCACTGTGCACTTACTCCTCATGTAGGATCTCTGTCCTTAATGTGCTGTGTATTGAGATTTAATGCTATAACGAGTACTCAAACAATATATTTCACTTTGTGTTTCTATGGGGGTGCAAACTGTTGAAATCTTTACTTAATGCATACTAAACTGATCCTCTGTAAAAAAAAAAAAAAAAAGAAATTATCAACTCCCAACTTGACTCTCACTGGGATTAAACATGACAATAGGTCTGATCTGATTTCATCATCATTAAAAAAAAATCATCTATTATTTTTCACTTTATGTTTCTGTGTGGGAGCAAACTGTTGAAATCCTTACTTAATGTATACTAAGCTGATCTTCTGTATATTAAGATAATCGAAAATGAATCTTGATGTGAATGGAAGGGGAGAGGGAGTGGGAAAGGGGAGGGTAGTGGGTGGGAGGGACGGTATGTGGGGGAAGCCATTGTAATCCATAAATCGTACTTTGGAAATTTATATTCATTAAATAAAAGTTAAAAAAAATATTACAATATGAAGATGAAGAGATTTAGGGTATACCAGAAATAGAATTCTAAATATTATCGGATTGCACAGAAGCAATCAGAAACAAATTCATGAACTAAAGAAAATTATGTGTGATGTGTTCCCATGAAATTGAGATGCTAAAGATAAATCAAAATGAAATACTAGAAATGAATTATTCAATAGATCAATGAAAAAATGTGGTAGAAAGTCTTAACAACAGAATTGGTGAAGCAGAGGAAAGAATATCTGAGCTAGAAGACAAATCTCTGGAAATTTTACAGTCAGACCAAAAACAAGAAGAAATTAGAAAACTTAAAAACAATGTTGGAGATATATAGGATACTATCTAAAGACCCAACATAGGAGTCTGAGGAATGCCTGAAGGCATGGAGAAGAGAAGGGACTAGAATGCCTACTTAGTGAAATAATTACAGAAAACTTCCCTAGCATGGAGAAAGAAAGGAATATCCAAGTACAAGAAGTGCATATGACCAAAGAAGATCTTCACCACAACACAATCAAACTTTCCACAGTACAGCATAAAGAAAAGATTCTCAAAGGCGCATGAGAGAACTTTCAGAAGATCTCCAATTACACACACAGCTGACTTCTCATCATAAACCCTACAAGCTAGAAGACAATAGCAAGATATAGCCCAAATCTTAAGAGAAAAAACTGTCAACCCAGAATACTGTACCCTGCAAAGCTCTCATTTATAAATAAAGGTGAAATAAAGACCTCTCATAACAAACAGAAATTGAAAGAATTTGTCACTACTTGTCCAGCCCTACAACAGATGCTTAAGAATATGCTACACACAGAAAGAAAGCCATTATCATAAAATAATGTGAAGACAGAAAACCCCCCAGTAAAAGTAAAAAAGAAATGCAAAGCAAACAATAGGGACATTTGCAGAAAAATGGCAGGACCAAGTGGTTACTTATCAATAGTTACCCTGAATGTAAATGGTCTCTACTCTCCAGTTAAAAAATACAGACTGGCTGAATGGATTAAAAAACAAGATCCATCTATTTGCTGTCTACAATAAACACAAATCACCAAGATACACGTAATAAAGTGAAAGGATGGAAAAAGATACTGCACTCTAATGGGGAGAAGAAAAGGGCAAGGTGTAGCCATCCTAATATCAGACAAAACAGACTTTAAAATAAAAACTGTTAAAAGACACAAAGAAGGGCACTATATGATGATTACTTGATCAATATGACGGAAAGAAGTGACAATAATAAGTGTATTTATACCCAATACAAGGTGCCTGGCTACCTAAAAGAACTATTAATGGATATAAAAGGAAACATAAACTCCAATACAATACTAAAGGGGGACTTCAACATCCCACTCTCATAACCAGATAGATAAACCAGACAGAAAATCAAGAAACAACAGAGTTAAACGACACTATGGACCAAATGAACCTAACCAATATCTACAGAACCTTTTACCCCACAGTGGTAGAATACAAACTGTTCTCAACAGTGCACAGAACTTTATATAAGGTAGACCATATACTAGGCCATAACACAAGTCTCAGCAAATTCAAAAAAATCAGAATCATACTATGCACCTTCCCTGACCACAATTCAAAATTTTAAGTACATATGAAAATACATGGAGACTGAACCACAGGTTTCTAAATGAACAGTGGTTAATAAAATAAATCAAAAGAGAAATAGAAGAATCTCTGGGAAAAAAATAACAATACCTCATACCAAAACTTACGGGGTACAGCAAAAGCAGTGTTAAGAGGGAAGTTTATAGTAATTAGTGCCTATATCAAGAAACTTGAAAATCACCAAATAAATGAGCTGTCAATGTATCTCAAAGACCTAGAAAAACAACAACAAACCAAACCTCAAATTAGCAAGGGGAAAAATAATTAAAATTAAGAAAGAAATAAACAAAATTGAAACAAAAAACTACAAAAGATCAATGAAATGAATAGCTGATTTTTTGAAAAAAATAAGCACAACAGACATACCATTGGCCCAACTGAGCAAAAAAATAAAATAAAAGAGGAAGAAGATCCAAATCAACAAAATCAGAGATGAAAAGGGAAATGTAACAACAGATACCACAGAAATACAAAAGAATCATCAGGAATTACCACAAAGAACTGTATGCTAACAAATCAGGAAACCTAGAAGAAATGGATAGATTCCTGGACACATACAACCTAATTAGTTGAATCATGAAAACATAAAACACCTAAACAGACCAATAACTAAGATGCAGATTAAATCAATAATAAATACCCTTCCGATGAAGAAAATCCCAGTCCCTGACAGGTTTACTGCTGAATTCTACCAGATATTTAAAAAAAGAACTGATCCCAATTCTTCTCAAATTATTCAAAACAATCAAAAAGGAGGGAATCCTCCCAAACTCCTACTATGAAACCTGCATCACTTAATATCTAAGCAAGAAAGATATGACAGAGAAAGAGAACTATAGACCAGTCTCCCTGACGAATATAGATGCAAAAATCTTCAACAAAATACTACCTAATTGAATGCAACAACACAGCAGAAAATCATTCACCTGGACCAAGTGGGATTTATTCCTGATATGCAGGATGGTTCAACATCCAAAAATCAATAAATGAGATACACCACATTAACAAAGTGAAGACCAAAAACCGTATGGTTATCTCAATAGAGGCAGAGAATGCTTTTGACAAAATTCAGCATCCTTTTATGATGAAAACCTTAAGCAAACGTGGTATAGAAGGAACATTCCTCAATATAGTCCAAGCAATTGATAACAAACCCACAGCCAGCATTCTACTGAATGGGAAAAAATTAGAGGCATTCCCATTAAGATCTGGAGGAAGGATGCCCGTTCTCACCATTCCTACTTAACATAGTCCTACAAGTTTGAACTGACAAAAAATTAACTTCCAGAATCTGTAAAAATCTCAAGAAACTAAACAACCACAAAACAAACAACCTAGTCAAGAAACGGGCTAAGGACATGAACGGACATTTTTCAAGAGAGGAAATTCAAAAGGTCAATAGACACATGAAAAAATGCTCAGGTATCTAGCCATCAGGGATATGCAAATCAAAACCACAATGGAGTTTCATTTCACCCCCATTAGATCAACCCTCATACAGAAATCAACAAAAAACAACTGCTGGCAAGTATGTGGGGTCGAGGGTACCTTAATCCACTATTGGTGGGAATGTAACCTAGTACAGCTACTGTGGAAGACAATATGGAGATATCTTAGAAAGCTGAATATAGACCTACTGTATGATCCAGCCATCCCACTCCTGAGAATTTATCCAAAGGAAATGAAATCAGCATATGAAAGAGTGATCTGTACCCCCATGTTCATCTCAGCTCAATTTACAATAGCTAAGATATGGAATCAACCCAAATGCCCATCAACTGGAGACTGGATAAAGAAAATATGGTATATAGACACTATGGAATACTACATGGCGGCCAAAAAAAATGAAATCCTTTGATTTGCAAGAAAATGGGTACAAATAGAAACCATTATACTTAGTGAGATAAGACAGTCACAAAAAAACAAATACCATAGGATTTCTTTGATCTGTGGTAACTAATAGAGTACCTAAAATGTAATCTATATGAGCAAAACTAACACTTTGAGATGCATTGGTTTTTTAAATATTTTTATTTATTTATTTGATAGGTAGAGTTACAGACACAGGGAGAGACAGAGAGAAAGGTCTTCCTTCCGTTGGTTAACTCCCCAAATGGCTGCAACAGCTGGAGCTGCGCCAATCTGAAGCGAGGAGCCAGGTGCTTCTTCCCAGTCTCCCATGCAGGTGCAGGAGCCCAAGGACTTGGGCCATCTTCTACTGCTTTCTCAGGCCACAGCAGAGAGCTGGATTGGAAGTGGAGCAGCCAGGACTAGAACCGGCACCCATATTGGATGCTGGCATCTCAAGCAGAGGATTAACCTACTGCACCATGGCCCTGGCTCAGGGATGTATTGATTTTGAACAATCTGTGCCTTGATTGTCGAGGAACAAAGCGTTACAGGTAACTTTTGAATTTTTTGATCTTGCCCTTTATCGTTGGGAATGTGTGCTGAGGAAGCAGAATCCCGACACCCTTTTCCCCTTCTCCCATAGTAATGGACATCTTTGCTATGTGAATAATTTCCAGAAAGCAAGACCATATTTCCCAGACTTTTGCATTAGAATGCGGCAAGTTTTGGGCATTAGCATTAGAAAAAAAAAAATGTTGTCTTTGGCAGCCTCTGTGAAATGCAAGTTCTGAGCATACCTTGCCCTTCCTTTCTCATTCTTTGTCAGAACTTTGAGTCCAGAAGCAGAAAAGGCTATCTTACACTCTGAAGATAATAGATATTCCCAAGGAATGGAGAGAGAGAAACTAGAAGTTGGGTTCCCTGGGGTCTTTTTGAGGCAGATCCGCCTGATAGAAACTTCAGACACTCCTGGGGAGATAAAAGTACTGCTCGTCACCTCCATGATGTTTCTAATGCTAAGAATATGATCACCTCTGAGCAGCTACTTGTCCTTTTCCTGTGCCTGGAGCTCTCCACCCCCACTACAGCCTTACAGCCTGGACCTATCTGATCCACATGTTCCTTCTCAAGGAGGTTCCTTGGTCACCCATTGAAATTGCAATCCTACCCCATTATTTTCTCTCCTTTGCTGCTCTATTCCTTTTTGAGAATTTAGTATGTTACATATCGTATTTTTTCTATGTATCTATTTTGATGTCTGTCTATTTTACTAAAACATATGGTTCAGGAAGAATGAAAACATGTATTTGTATTGTTTATTTTATATGCCCAGCAATTAAGCCAATGGCTTACAATTCTATCAGAAGTTTGTCAAATGAATGAAAGCAAAATTAGAAGTGCACAGAAGACAAAATTAAAGCATGCTATGAGGGCGTTACAGACAGAGAGGGAGAGACAGAAAGAAAGGTCTTCCATCTGCTTGCACATTCCCCAAATGGCCACAATGGCTGGAGCTGGGCTGATCTGAAACCAGGAGCTAGGAGCCTGGAGCCCCCTCCATGTCTCTTATGCGGGTGCAGGGACCCAAGCACTTGGGCCATCTTCTACTGCTTTCCCAAGCCATAGCAGAGAGCTGGATCAGAAGAGGAGCAGCCAGGACTAGAACCGGCACCCAGACAGAGGTTTAGCCAACTACGCCACAGATCCAGCCCTATGAAAGCTTTTTAAGCCCCTAATCTACGCTAAGCATTAAGAAGTTACCTTCACAGATAACATCCCAGATAATAGCATCCCTTTTGTACAGATTAGGAAATTGAGGTGTAAAAGAGCATTTGAACAGATTACTGAGACAAGTAAAATGAGGATTTTCAGAGAGGATGAGAACCAAAACAGATCATCTCTACTTTGTAACAAGGAATGACATTTGCGAAGTAGGGAGAGAGACATCTTCACCAATGTCTAAAGCTAAAATCAGATGTTAAAAGACAGGGCCACGGGACTGGCGCCGTGGCTTACTTGGCTAATCCTCCGCCTGTGGCACCGGCATCCCATATGGGCACTGGGTTCTAGTCCCAGTTGCTCCTCTTCTAGTACAGCTTTCTGCTGTGGCCCAGGAGGGTAGTGGAGGATGGCCCAAGTGCTTAGGCCCCTGCACCCGCATGGGAGACCAGGAAGAAGCACCTGGCTCCTGGCTTCGGATCAGTGCAGCGCCAGCCGTAGCAGCCATTTGGGGAGTGAACCAATTCCCCAAATATATGAATATGTCTCTCTCTCACTGTCTATAACTCTACCTGTCAAAAAAAAAAAAAAAAAAAAAAAAAAAAAGACAGGGCCTTGCAAAGAACTGCTTCTTCTCTCTAGATTCAGGGTACCAGACTGAATAAAGTTCCTACAAGCAAATTTGCACACTGATCCTATGAAAATAGTAGTCACTAATAAAATACATAAGAAGGTTATCTTAGCTAATAAGCATGTCTAGAACTGTCTTTTGAAACTCATATTCCTAATTATAGCTGTGCCCTCCACACCTGCACAGGTGAGCCATCTGCTAAGTAAGCATCTTCAGAGTGAAAATAAATCAAAGTGAGCAAAAGCAAATCAACAAAAAATTACTTCCAAAATACTGTTATATCTTGTTATAATGAGAACTAAATAATTTGTTTCATTTTTATGTAAAATTTCATGAGCAATAATTATTTAAAACTGTATTTGCTTGCTCTCTTTATGACAGTTCTTTAGGAAGGTCATTGAAAAATAGAATTTAAAAATGAATATTTTTGTGTAAAATTTTTCCATAATACATGGAAAATGTGAATTATGAAAAAATTACACCTGGATTTCAAAATTGCTTTTACATCAAATTAAACTTATAATTTTAATTCCACTTTTCCATGAACTTTTTGAAGTAGCTTTGTATTGTGCAAAAGGTACATGTGAGTGTGGGGGGTATATAAATGTGTTTATATTATACATATGAAAGGATTAAAGTGCTTGTAGCTTTTAACCCTCTCAAGTAAGATTAATAAAATAATAACTGAATACTCATGTTAGTTAAATTTTAAAAAATTACTCACCAGTTTATTTGAATAGGGACAGACTATGTGAACAAACAACAGATGTGCCATTCAAATAAAAGTAGATTCAAGTATCTGACCCCAAATTTATTGGCAATATGCTTCCAGGAAATTACTGAACATCTTCAATCATTGGACACTAGTTTCCCTACCAGCAAAATGAGAAAAAGAATATTTACCTTCAAGTATTGCCAGCTACAAGGAGTAGAAATAATAGCATATGTAAAGTGGTTAAGGTGTGCCTGACTCAGAGAGGTGTTCAATAAATACTAATTCTTATGATGATATTAGTTCTGGAAAGATAACTGTCATCTTAGCCCTCTCCTTTCCTAGGTGGTCAATTATATGTTCTTTTTTTTCTCCCAATCCTTATAAAAACAGAAGGAAAGTTATATATATATATATATATATATATGTACATATATATATACACATACACATATATACATATATACACAAACATACACACATATATATACATATATATTAGGTTATCCTGATTCACTTATTATTCATAAATACTATTTTGATAAAATATTTGAACATACCCTCCAAAAATATTAGCCTTTTTTTCATTAAGTAATCAAACCTATGAATTGTAATCCTGCCAAAATATCTATAGAAAAACATTCTGGAGGAAAGTCTATGGAATTTGAAATATTTGAAAGAACCTGATCACAGGAGATGTGATTGTGTCTTCCATAAACACATTTATTCCCTTTCATACTGAATAATGTTCCAGATGTTTTTGGGCAACACTCCCCCAGTGCAGCTGGTATCTACAGCAGTGTACCTGGGATGTACTGACACTTCAGTAATTCTAAGAGATGTGTTAAATAAAATTGCCTGCAAGATGTTCATCTGGGCTATCAGCAGTTAGCTAATCAAAATGAAATGATTACTGGCGAAATTGAGAAATGGCCATTTAAGCATGTGTTCATCGTACATAAAAGAATGGTACTAGATAGTAGTAGAAACGTATTCAAAGTGCATTTATTTTAAAAGTGCCCCTATGGCAAAGAAACACACTTCTAGAAAACTCAACAGAGTACATGTTTTTAATTTGGTCTTTTGGTAATGTAATCATACTAGACTTTACCCCCAAACATTCCTTCTACTAAAAGCTTCAAGGTCAAATGGCTAAGACTTCATTCCAAAGAACTAAAGTAGTGAAGTCAAGATGAAAATATTTCATACAATCTAAATGCAAATGATGTAATAATTAACACCAGGTCTTTCTAAACTATTGGCATGAGAGTGACAGTTTCTAATTGCAAATTCCCCCACCTACATACAAAATCCTTTCCTTTCCTTTCTATTCCAATACAATGATGCACTTCACTTCCATGTATTAACTGCAGCATATAATTTGGACTTCCCTCTCAGCATGTTAAGAATCCAAATCTTGAGGCCGGTGCTGTGGCACAGTAGGTTAAGGCCCTGACCTGAAGTGCCAGCATCCCATATGGGCACCGGTTCAAGACTCAGCTGCTCCACTTCTAGTCCAGCTCTTTGCTATGGCCTGGAAAAGCAGTAGAAGATGGCCCAAGTCCTTGAGCCCCTGCACCTGCGTGGGAGACCTGAAAGAAGCTCCTGGCTCCTGGCTTCTGATCGGCACAGCTCTGGCCATTGCGGTCAATTGGAGAGTGAACCAGTGAATGGAAGATCTCTCTCTCTCTCTATCTCTCTCTCTGCTTCTCCTCTCTCTGTGTAACTCTGACTTTCAAATAAATAAATAAATCTTTTAAATAGAAAGCATTCAAATATTTACCAACTTATTAGAAAAACTTCCTCAAATTTGTGATCCCATGACCCCCCTTAGCCACTACCTCCAATTCTTTTTCTAACTAAAAGGTAGATGGTTTAAACCTTCTCCAATCAGATTAAAAAAAAAAAAAAAATACTGTCTTGGGGCCGGTGCTGTGGCGCAGTGAATTAAAGCCTTGGCCTGAAGCGCTGGCATCCCATATGGGCGCCGGTTCAAGTCCTGGCTGCTCCTCTTCCGATCCAGCTGTCTGCTCAGGTTGGGAATGTTAGTTGCTTTGATTCCCTCCTCCTCACTCCCTCTTCATCAATACACAGATTCTGTTGTTTCCATCTCCTAAATAATTGTTGAGGGAGGCGCTGTGGCATCTTCAGCATATTCCTCTACGTTCTTACAAACACTTCACGTTCTCAGATGTTAAGTTTTGGCAGTCTAACAGCTACAAAATAGCATTTTATTTAGGTACCACTTGCGATCTTCTTACCAGGAGGTTCAGTTCATTTTCACATGCTTGTTGCCACACAGGCTTATTTTATAAATTATTTGCTCATGATTTTGCTCGTGTTCTATTATGCTGCTTGCGTTGAAATCAATGATTCACAAGAGTCAGTTGTACAATATTCTTGGGCACCAGTCCTTTGTGGGTTTCATGCACTGTGAATGTCTTTTCCCAATTAGTGGCTTCTCATTTCATTGTTTGTGTTGTCTTCTGATGAACTGAAGCTTTATTGTAGTCAGGTTTATCAACTTTTATTTTAAGATTTTTCTTCTTTCTTCTTCTCCCTTCTCTTCTTCCTTCATTTTCATGCTAAGCCTATTAAAAAAAATTCCTATATTTTCTACTATGCATTCTAAGGCTTCGCTTTTGATGTGTAAACCATTGTCCACCTCCAATATATTCATTCACTTATTTTGGTTTGGACTCATGCAGAGATCTACCTTTTAAACCACAACACCATATATTGATTAGATTATCCCTTCCCCAATGGTTTTCAATTCCAGCTCTGCTATAAATCAAGGATCAATAAATACATGGCATTGTTCCTGTGTTCCCTATACTATTCAGCTGGATGATTTGATTATACCTTTGTCAATATCAGTTAAGTTACTGCTTTGTACTTTTACTTTCAGGTTAAGAAAGCCACTTCCTCTTCAGGAGTATCTTGGTATCCTTGGGGTGTTCGCTTAGAAATTTTACAATTATCTTGTCAAATTTCATAACAGAAGTCTAGAACTTGGGTATAGTATTATATAAGAATGCAATTACTTGAGTAAATTAGGAAACTGACTAAACTTAATATTAATGGTTTGCGAATTCATTAGAGTTTTCAACATGTACAAATATATGAAAATTTTATTTTTTTCCTTTCTAATCTATATGTTACTGTCTTCTTGTACAAACTGGAATCTCAAGGTGAATGCTGAATGGACCTCAGGTGTGAAGTGGCACCAGGCATCTTGACTTGTTCATGTTTCCAAAAAGAATACTTTAAATGTTTCATTGTATGCTTTTTATTCTCAATTGTTTCAGATATTCTTCTTTATTTTTAATAAACTTTTAATTTCACAATTTATTTAATTTAAAAAACAAAAATTGCAAAAAGTATGAAACTTCCCATGTGTCCCACACTCAGCTCCCCTGATTATTAACGTCTCACGTTAGTGTGATACATTTGTCACAATCAGTGAGCCACACCCAGCTTCCCACAATTTTTTAATCCAAACTCCATCTCTTTCTCTCACCCCTGTCATACTCTAGTAATCACCATTCTGTGTTCATATAGGGTTTTTTGTTTTAATTTTCTTAGCTCCTACACACGAGGAAGAATATGAGGTATTTGTTTTTCTGAGATTGGTGTATTTTTACTTACCATGATGTCCTCCAGTTCCATCCATTTCGCTACAAACGATAGGATTTAAATGTTTTTTTAAGGATGAGTAACATTCCACCATGTATATATAGCACATTTCCTTCATCCATTCCTCTGATGGCCCGCACCCTGGTTGATTTCATATCTTGATATTGTGAATAGTGTGACAATAAACTAGGTGGAGTAGGTATCCTTTAATACACTGATACAATGATTTCGTGACTTTTAGCATTGCTAGATCATATGACAGTTCTTTTTCTAATTTTTAAAGAAATTGCCATCCTGCTTTCCACAGTGGCTGCACTAATTTGATATAATCCTGTTTGCCTAGTTTTGGTTTTGTTGCCTACACTTTTGAGGCCTTATTTAAAAAAATTATTGTCTACACTAATGTCTTGAGGTGTTTCCCTTATGTATACTTCTTCAGGTCTTACATTCAAGTGCTGCCTTGTTCCAGATCTCAGGGGAAATGCTTTCGGCTTTTTCCTTTTGGTATGATATTAGCTGAGGGTTTGTAATATACAGCCTTCAAAATTTTGAATTGGGTTCCAAATATATCCAATGTGTTGAGGATTTTTATAGTGAAGGGATGCTGAACCTAACAAAACGCTTTCTCTGTATCTATTGAGATGGTCATATGGTTTTGTTTTTCATTCTTTTGATGTGATTTATAACATTTATCAATTTGTAAATGTTGAACCACAACTTGATCATGATTTATGATCTTTTTGGTATAGTGTTGGATTCAGTTTGCTAGTATTTTGTTGGGAAGTTTAACATCTATGTTCATCATTGGTATGTAGTTTTCTTTTTAAGTTTTATCTTTAGTATTGGTGTCAAAGTAATGCTGGTTCATAAAAAGTGTTTGGTAGAATTATATTCTTTTACACTTCGTCTTAGCCAAAAGGCCAAGAAGCTAATTCTATACTTTTCAAAATTTGAAATAGTTTCAGAACTATTGAATTTAGTTACTCTTTAAATGTTTTGTAGAGCCATCAGATTCTGATCTTTTTTTATGGTAGACTTTTAAATTTTGCTTCAATCTTGTTAATGTTGTGTAATTTTTTAGATTTTCTGTATCTTCTTGATTTAATCTTGTTAGGTTGTATCCAGGAATTTACCCATTTTTTCAATGTTTTCCCAGTTTGTTAGCATATAGTTATTCATAGTAGTCTCTTATGATCATATTTCTGTGATATCAATTACAATGTCCCCTTTCTCATCTCTAATTTTATTTAATCATTTTTTGTTAGTGTGGTTAAAGGTTTGTCTGTTTTATTTTTTCTTAAATCAGATTTTCAACTTGTTGAACTTATATATTGTTTATTTAGTTTAAATTTCATTTATTTCTGCTTGGATCCTTATTATTTCTTGCCTCCTGCTAATTTGGGGTTTGGTTTGCTCTTACTTTCCCAAGTCTTTGGGAAATACTTTGTTTTTGCTTTTGTATGAATTCTGTCATGAGAGATTTTGAGCTTCATTGAATGCTATTTCTGTAGTTAATTGAACATCCATTTTTCCTTTTATCTGCTTTTAAACTCAGTCATAGAATGTTCTCATATTAAACTTGTGTTTCTGAAATATACCAAAAGTTAATATTTTAATCATATTTGAACTTTTTTTAGATTTATCTTATTTATTTGAAAGTCAGAGTTACAGAGAGAGGTTGAGACAGAGAGAGTGGTCTTCCATCCGATGGTTCATACCCCAGATGGCCGTGATGGCCGGAGTCAGGAGCCAGGAGCTTCTGGGTCTCCCACATGGGCGCAGGGGCCCAAGGACTTGGGCCATCTTCCATTGTTTTCCCAGGACATAGCAGAGAGCTGGATCAGAAGAGGAGCAGCTTGGACTAGAACCAGCGCCCATGTGAGATGCCGACGCTTCAGGCCATGGTTTTAACCCGCTGTACCACAGCACGGCCCCCTGGACTATTTTTTAAGATATATCTTTTAAAACATTTACTATCTATGTTCCAGAGTGAAGTCAGCCTGTATTTTTCCTTCCTCATAGCTATTTCTAGTGCCAATAAATGTTATACACTAGATATAAAATATTATAGTATTAGTTTCATCAAGATAAGGATAACCTATTTCTTTTTTTTTTTTTTTAGCAAAGCTAAAATTTATTTTGGTTCAATACTCTGAGGATAACCTATTTCTTAAAAACACTAGAAACAGACTTGCCATATGATCCAACAATTCCACTACTGGGTATATACCCAAAAGTCATGATGAATATATCATATCAGAGATATCTACACCACCATGTTTATAGTAGCACTGTTCACAACATCCAAAATTTGGAATCAATCAAGGTGTCCATCATCAGATGAATGGATAAAGAAGATGTGGTATATATACACAGTGGAATATTATTCAGCTATATAGAAGTATGAAATTCTACCATTTGCAGCAAAATGGACACAACTTAAGGACATCATTTTGACTGAAATAAGCCAGACACAGAAAGACACATACCACATGTTCTGTATTATATATGGGAGCTAAAATTAAAAAAGAAAAAAGAAATTATTGTTTACAGCCCTGGTCTCTATGCTATGGAACGCTATTTTTTTCTTCTTACTATGTGTTGAATTCTTTACTTAGTGGGAAGGGTTAATCATGATTATCAAACATACTGAAAGTATGGCATTGTAAAAATTAAAAGAAAGAATAAGAAAAGAAGGAGGAGGGAGGGTGGGACTGTGGGCTTTAGGGAGCGTAGAATGGGAAGTATCACTATGCTTCTAAAACCATATATAAGAAATACATGAAATTTATTCACCCCATATAAATAAAAAAATGTTAAAACAAAAGAAAGAAATGCCTTTGTGCAACAGTATTGCTGAAAAGATAGTTTTGTGAAACTTTGTTTCATACCTTCGTCAAACCAACAGTTAAGAATACTATTATAGTTTTAATATTTTGTTTTACTTTGAAATTTACTGTATAAGTGTGAAGTGGACATTTTTCTACTTAATTATTGTTTTTAGCCATTACCTATAAAGTAGGATCTTTTGCTTTCTACCTGCTAAACTCCTTATTTGGTGAAATATTAAATCTTTTTACTGTAAAGTAAATTTAAAATGTTATCTCAAAAACTGAAAAAAAAGACAGAAATGGGGAACAAAGGAGAGTAGGAGGGAGAAAAGGAGAAGAATGGAAGGAGAGAAGAAGGGAATATCATCATGTTCTTGGAATTTATCTACATGCCATAATTGTTAAAAACTATTTTTTTTAAAAAAAGAAAGTAATTGTTAATGGTGAGAAATTTCAAAAGTTATAGCCTTATCTATATGATGTAATGGTTCCTCATCCACTTTGTTTTGTTGCTGAAATGAAGTCTTTGAACCACCTTTAAAACATTTTAAGAATAAGTAATAAAATAATTTTAAGAATTGAAAAAAGATAGGAATAATCTAATTTCCAATTATTTCAAGAGGCCATACTAAAAATATCCAAGGCTAGTGTTTCCTTTAGAGAAAGACATTTAATCATGATTCAAAATATTAAAGGTTATAGACTGGTTGTTATTAGTCTACCCTTGAATCAATTATTCTAGAAATTTGTCTATTTCAACTGTGTTTTAAGTTTAAAATTGTTCATGCTACTCTTTTCCATCTTTGGTATCTACTATATATAGTTAGGTCTGCTTTTTTATTCTTAGTATTGCCTATTTCTTCTCTGTTTTAAAACTTGTTTTGGATTCTCAGAGAGATTTAATTAGATCTTACATCTTATAAATAGTCTTTTATTTTATTGATTCTGTATTTCATATATTTTGTTCATTTTATCAATTTTTGCTCCTCTTATTATTTCCTTACATCTATATCATCTGGAGTTACGCTGCTATATTTTGTATTTTGATGCTCATTGATTCTCATCAGTTCTTTTAATATGAGTACTTAAAACTATAAATTATTTTAAAGTATTGCTTTTAACTGTATAATGTGTAGAATTTTCACTTTCATAGAATTCAAATTTTGGGGGCTGGCACTGTGGAGCAGCAGGTAAACGCCCTGGGCTGGGGCGCCGGCATCCCATATGGGCACCCATTTGGGACCCAGCTGCTCCTCTTCTGATCCAGCTCTCCGCTCTGGCCTGGGAAAGCAGTACAACAAGTCCTTGGGCCCCTGCGCCCACGTGCGAGACCCGGAGGAAGTTCCTGGCTCCTGGCTTCAGATCAGCATAGCTCCGGCCGTTGCAGCCATCTGGGGAATGAACCATCAGATGGAAGACCTCTCTCTCTCTTTCTCTGCCTCTGACTTTCAAATAATAAATAAAATAAATCTTAAAAAATAAATGATTTCAGCCGGCGCCACGGCTCACTAGGCTAATCCTCCGCCTTGTGGCGCCAGCACACCGGGTTCTAGTCCCATTCAGGGCGCCGGATTCTGTCCCAGTTGCCCCTCTTCCAGGCCAGCTCTCTGCTGTGGCCAGGGAGTGCAGTGGAGGATGGCCCAGGTGCTTGGGCCCTGCACCCCATGGGAGACCAGGAGACGCACCTGGCTCCTGCCTTCAGATCAGCGTGGTGTGCTGGCTGCAGCGCACCAGCTGTGGCGGCCATTGGAGGGTGAACCAACGGCAAAGGAAGACCTTTCTGTCTGTCTCTCTCTTTCACTGTCCACTCTGCCTGTCAAAAAAATAAATAAATAAAAAATAAATGATTTCAAATTTTTTCTCAATTCCTATCTGATTTTTATACATGAGATATAGAAATCTATTCCTAAATTTCAAAATACTTTAAGAAATGAGCAATGAATCTCTAAGTTTATTAAGTAGGTCAGTGACAGTGATATGTAAGAAATGACTTTTCAGCTGGCAGCACGGCTCACTAGGCTAATCCTCTGCCTGAGGCACTGGCACCCCGGGTTCTAGTCCCTGTCAGAGTGCCGGATTCTGTCCCAGTTGCTCCTCTTCCAATCCAGCTCTCTGCAGTGGCCTGGGAGTGCAGTGGAGGATGGCCCAGTTCCTTGGGCCCTGCACCTGCATGGGAGACCAAGAGGAAGCACCTGGCTCCTGGCTTTGGATCAGCGCGGCGCACTGGCTGTAGCAGCCACTTGAGGGGTGAACCAATGGAAAAAGGAAGACCTTTCTCTCTGTTTCATTGTCTAACTCTGCCTGTCAAAAAAAATGACTTTTCTATAATTATTTTAAGACTAACTTTATGGCCTAATCCATGATCAATTTTATAAAACTTCTCCATGTGCTGGGAAATTATGTGAGTTGTTTCACTATTAGAGCAATTTCCTAAGTGTAACTATTAGATTAAGCATATTATATATCCTAATTTTTAGCAATGAGATCTGGCCATTTTTGAGACAGATGTACTGAAGTCTCAGCATTATGATGTATTTGTCATTTCATCCTTATTCATCCAACTTTTGTCTCTATGTTCCCATATTGTAATCTAGATTTCATATAAACTTATTCAATAACTCATCAATATATAGCTAACTTCTTAAACTCTATCCACAAAGATTCCCCTATTTCAAAACACAAATTGTTTGGTGTTAATATAATGCAAGATTTATTTTTCCAGTATTTGCTTAGTGTATTTTTTCTCCATCTTTTCACATTCTACCTCCTCTATATTTTTGGTGTTTCTTTACTTGATCTTAACCCAAAGGTCATTTTGGTGTTTCTTGTAAACAGAATATGACTATGTTTGTTTTATTTCATCTATTCAGTCTAACAAACTTCATCTGTTATAAAGAGCATTAAGACAATTTATATTGATTGAGATTGTTGCTCCATTTGAAATAATTTCCCATATTTATTGTACAAATTTATTTGGCGTGTTTGTTCTATGCTTTTTTTCTTTCATTTCTTTTCTCATCTTTTTTTTTTCTGGATCTTATATTCTAATTTGAAATTATACTTATTTTGCCCTCAGCCTGAGATAATACTTTATCTCGTATTAAACTCTTGTTAGGCATTTATTGATTTCTCAGTATTTAAAGAAACTATTCCACTGATTGCTGATTTCTATTGATGCTATTGAAAAGTGTCACTTTATTCATTTGTTAATAATCTGGCTTTTCTCTCTGATTTCAGTGTCTTATATTTCATTTAGTACTATACAGATGTATTACAAAAATAACAAGTGTAGGTTTCTTTTCATTTTTTCATTAGAATTAACTTGACTTCCTGGAAGTTTTTCTCTAATAATCTTTTTGAATATTGGCAACCAATATTCTTTATAGAAGGACACTAGGTTACACATATGTTGGACCTTCTCACTCCATATTCCAAATTCTTGAATCTCTCTTTCATGCTTTCCAGCTTTTTTCTGACCTATCATATCCAACATTAATCCTCTTTATCCATTTCAGTATGAAATATAAGAAATCTACAAAATGTATAAAACATAATAGACAATTTTAAGGATTACTACATGAACTTCCTTCTAGAACAAGATAGAGAACATTGCAAGTACCATGGCAATGCTCCCCCACCATATACTTCCTCTCATAACCTTCTTTCTGTTCTCTAAAGGTAACCACTTCCTGGACACTTGCATTAATTACTTTCTCAGTCCCTTAAATATGCATCCTTCAACAGTACACTTAATTTTGCTTAATATTGAACTTTATGTAAGTTAAATCAGATAGCATGAGTTCTTTTATGGCTCGTTCATTTACATCGATATTGCCATTGTGATATGTGTACATGTTATCATGAGTATCTATAGTTTGGTCATTTTCATTCTGGAATTAAGCTTGTCTTAAGCAAAGCCAGCCCCAAATAGCCATCTCTTTTTTTTTTGAGGTCTCCATTTACTTACAATTTTTGACTTAGCAATTTTATTCTATTATTTTCACAATTATCCCAATGCCTTCAAGCAGAAGCATTTAAAAAATTTGTCTAGATTTTCCAGTTTTCTTTCTTTATATATGCATATCTATTTTCTAATACGCCATCTCACTGAAATTAGTATCTCTAATATTATTTCAATTGGGTTAGCCAGACACTATTATATAATTTCCAGATGAGTACAAATGTGCTATTTTTCATTCAGATACAGTGTATTTTAAAATAGTTGCAGATCATTAAAACCATAGTAATTTATCATTCTTAACCATTAGTTTGACAAAGATATAAAGCAAAATTTAACAAAATTATATTTGCAGCAATACTGATATATATAAGCATTTCTTCTTGTGTTTTGTGTTTGTTTTTCTTTCTTATTTTAGCCCCAAATATAAGGGAGAACATGCAACTAGAGGATACCATATTGAGTGAAACAATCCAGTTTTTCAAATGCATTTATTAGTCCAGATTTTTTAATGTCATTAGCCTGTTGGAAGTTTCCAGTTCTTTCTTCTGTTGTATTTAAACTGTTGACTTCATAAATTCAGCAATTACAATCTTCATTTCCAGAAGTTTATTTTGTCCATTTTGAATTCTTCCAGGTCAGTTTTCATGTTTGTTGTTTTTTAGTACTTTCACTTCTCTTTTTAAATTATTCAAAATGTATGTATATAATTACTTACTGTTCTGATTTCAGATCCATGGAGGTCTGACTCTCTCACAAAGGTTTGTGCCTGTGTATATGTGTGTGTGTGTGTGTTTTAGTACTCATGTTCTTGGAACTTCATCTGTGGAAAACACTTAAGTCCTTTGTTTAAAGTATAGAGTGTTCCTTAAGAGGAGGTAAGTGTTTGCTTCCACCAAGTTTCTGAGGGTGTTTCTAACCTGAGATACTTTCAGACTAAAATTTTACATTTGTGTTCTGCATTTGTATTCTACATTGAGTTTCACATTTGTGTTTCATATTTTAATCAAGCAGGACTACAGATTTATGTCCCAACTTGCATCCAGCTTGCAAGCTTTTACAAGTTTGGAGTCAAAAATTTTCAGGGGAGACTTTTTTCTATTTCTCAGTGTCAAGTAAACAGGCACGTTATTTACCATCTCTTTTGAAGTGGTATCTCTTAGTACGTTCTCTGGAATATTCCCTGCTATAAATTTTTGAGAGGTTTTCTTGCCTGACCTCATATCCTCCACGATCTTCAGGTTAGTTCTCGCGGTACTTTCACAGGACCCATTTAAATCCAGCATTAGGCTACCGTGGGTACCTGCGACAAACAACACTTCCAAGGTCTAGTAATTCTACGAATTCATAGTCATGTATCATTTCTGACCTCTGTGGATTTCCTTTTTGTCTGAAAATTTGACTGGTATTAAATACTTTTATATATTTCAGTATTATAGTTTTACTGTACATGATGGCATTTCTTTGAGTATATAACACTTAATAATGCAGAAATGAATATATAACAGAGTTATTTTAGTATGGGAATGGATTTTAGCTGATTCAACAATACTACTTACCTGAAGCACCTTTGCAAGACAATTGAGCAGTTGTTAAAAGGAATGTTTCTGTCTGTGGAATAGAGTTGATTTCTACAAGAAGTCATGTTGCCCAACTGTCCTTAGGCCCAGGGGTAGAACCTGAATCAATTTTGAGACTCTACAATATTTTTAATAAATTCACGTAACCTTAATCTGTGCTTTAAAAATCATATCAAAGCTATCCCATGTTATCATAAGATTCTTATTTTATTGCATAAAGCATTATCAGGACCCTAAAATATAATATTTATTAATGAATTCAACACATAGAATACTTGTCATAGTGACTACTAACACTTTAGTGGGTGATTAGAACTTCTTTCACAACCACAATGAAAGAAAAAGGAGAGGCTGGTTGCTAGGGCAGGTGAAGCAGAATCACAGAAGGTAAACATCTTGGGGACTATTTTCAGAAGGTGATACATTCTTGCAGTGACACCAAGACTGGCAGAATGTACAACTGACTCCCTGGCACAATGTATGAGATTTTTAATGCATTCTAATTTTTGCTGCAAGCACATTAAGGAGGTGTATGACAATTTTGTAATTGCACACTGAACTTTCATGATGTCTCAGTTCAATAATTTTTTCAAAGTACATTTTTGTTTTATTGAGTTTTAGTTGAATTCACTTCTCTGAAAATAATTTTTTCTAGTGAAAGAACTTGAAGAGTTAAGATTGGAATTACATATGCTACAATGAAAGGGTAGTGCTATTTTAACTTTTCTATACAAATTGTATTCAGTATATGTAACTTTTTATTAAACCAATCTTAAACACTAATTTATTATTCACCTTAGTTTAAATAAAATCTTCTTAAAAACGTTTAGATGCTATGCCTTATTGTTTGCATTAATTTTTCTCCTTTAACATTTTTAATAAGGTTTTGCTATGTATTTATTAGAGAGACAGGGAAATGAAGAGACAGAGAGAGAGAGAGAGAGCTCCCATCAGTTGGTTCTCTCCCCAGATGGTCACACTGGCTGGAACAGGGTCTGACTGAAACCAGGAAAAGGAATATAATTCAGACCTCCCATATCAGTGGCAGGAACCCAATTACTTGAACTATCACTATTGCCTCCCCAGGTCTGTATTAGCAGAAAACTAGAACCAGGAGCTCTACCCAGATATTGAAATCAGGTACACATATATAGACTATGGCATCTTTAAATATATATAAAATTTTTATATATTCTATATAAATAAATAATAGATACATATATTAATTGTTTGAAAAGCCAAATGGTAGAGAAAGGGGGAGATACGTAGAGAAAGAGATCTTCCATCTACTTGTTCACTGCTCTAATGGTCACTTTGGCTGGGGCTGAGCCAGACCAAAGCTGAGAATCAGGAAATCCATCTGGTTCTCCTATGTTGGCAGCAGGGGCATGACATTATGAGCCATCATCTCCAACCTTCCTAGGCACATTGGCAGAGAGCTGGATCAACCAGCGCTCTGAATATAGGCTGCCACCACAAGTCAAAACTGAACCTGCTGCGCCAGCACACCAGCCTCAGGATCTGGGCTCTTAAGAAGTATCTTAACTGGAAGGCTAAGTGCCTGTCCCTCTTCTACTCAGGAATATTTTTACCAGGGGGCTGGTGCTGTGGCATAGCAGGTAAAGCTACCTCTGGCAGTGCCGGCATCCTGTATAGGAGTGAGTTCAAGTTCCAGCTGCTTTACTTCCGACCCAGCTCTCTGCTATGGCCTGGGGAGGCAGTGGAAGATGGCTCAACTCCTTGGTCCTCTGCACTTGTGTGGGAGACGCAGAAGTTCCAGGATCCTGGCTTCAGATCAGCATAGCTCTGGCCATTGCGGCCAACTAGAGGGTGAACCAGCAGATTAAGACCTCTCTCTCTCTCTCTAACTCTACGTAACTCTGCCTTTCAAATAAATAAATAAATAAATCTTTAAAAAAAGGAATATTTTTTATCAAAAACAATTCTTTAGCAGAAATACTAAAGCACATAAAACGTAAAATTAATAGGGAGAAGTCAAAAAGCACAATAAATGTTACCAGGATGTCTACCATGCAGATCCAGCATCTGTTGCCACATCCTTCTCTTGTTACTAGGTACTTTTCCCATGACAAGTATATCACATATGTGTTTAATTGTTCATTTAGTCTTTATTATTTAGATTATTTGCCATGTCTTTGGTATTATAAATTATGTTGTTATGAAATTTCTAAACCTAATTCTTTGCCTTCTTTTAATATCACTTCCTAAAGTACATTTTTTAAGTTTAATGATTGGTTTAAAAATACTATTTCTACAAAATACCATGAAAATACCTTAGTTTACACATATGAATATATATTTAACATTATATATAAGGATCATTTATTCCTGATGACCCATATGTTAGAAAGAACCATGGATGAAGCATTTCTTCTTCATGTCAATTATTGGACTTTCATCATCTTGCTTGCCTTCTACTTTTGTACATTCACTTCATACACTAATTAAGACACCAACAAAATCTCCCTGTGCAGAAATTGAAATGGTATTTCTTATATTCACCAGTCTTGAAACCAAAGCACTTTTCATGATCATTTTTCATTGTATTTTGGCAGAAGGCATTCAGTATAGGACATTACCCAATGACTAGTCAATATTAATATACAAAAAGGTTGGCTAGCCAGCTCAATCCAAGGATGAGAATACTTGAAATATAAATGTGTACATAAAATAAAACACAAGATATATAAATTGATAATTTTGTCCAAAATGAATATATATTGTAGCTTTTCTTCCTTGAGTTCAAGGTAATAAATTAGAAAACCTATTATAATTTTCCTCACTGAAAATTTCATAATGCTTTCTTCATTCTTTCTACATTAGACCATTTTTGCAGGTATAAGAGAGGATGCATACTAACCAAGCACACATACTTCAGATGCAAATTATCAGTAAATTAGCATCTCCCACACACAGAATGTATTTATCCATTTCATGGCAATGAACCAGAAAATAAGAGGGGGGAGAAGCCATAGACACAGTCAGAACATATTTTACTTTATCTCATCTAGTCCAATGCACATATACTATAACCTCATATTCTCACTCAGCGCATCTTTAATACATTTTATCTGAAATTCTGTTAGTAATCTTACTTTTACAACAAGTCATAGATCAGATGAGGCAAAAACAAGAGCAAGGAAAAGATCAGGACTGGCAGATGGGAACTGAGGTCATGTAGTGCATCTCATGCTGGCATAAACAGTCTCCTCTGCAAGTAGACATCAGAACAGACCCACTGGTTTATTTTCTATTCTTTTTTACAGATTTATTTATTTATTTGAAAGTCAGAGTTACACAGAAAGAGAAGGAGAGACAGAGAGAGAGGGGTCTTCCATCCACTAATTCACTCCCCAGTTGGCCACAATGGCCAGAGCTGTGCCAGGAGCCAGGAGCCTCTTCTGGGTCTTCTATGTAGGTGCAGAGGCCCAAGGACTTGGGACATCTTCTACAGCTTTCCCAAGCCATAGCAAGGAGCTGGATTGGAATTGGAGCAGCTGGCACACAAACCGTCACCCATATGGGATGTCGACACTGCAGGCAGCGGCTTAACCTGCTAAGCCACAACGTCGACCCCTTCCCTTAAGCTTTAAGGACACTTGCCATTTCTTCTTTCTCCTTTTTTTATTTTTTATTTATTTATTTTTTTTTTTGACAGGCAGAGTGGACAGTGAGAGAGAGAGAGACAGAGAGAGAAAGGTCTTCCTTTTGCCGTTGGTTCACCCTCCAATGGCCGCCGCTGCAGCCGGCGCACCGCGCTGATCCTGGCAGGAGCCAGGAGCCAGGTGCTTTTCCTGGTCTCCCATGGGGTGCAGGGCCCAAGCACCTGGGCCATCCTCCACTGCACTCCCTGGCCATAGCAGAGAGCTGGCCTGGAAGAGGGGCAACCGGGACAGAATCCGGCGCCCCAACCGGGACTAGAACCCGGTGTGCCGGCGCCGCAAGGTGGAGGATTAGCCTATTGAGCCACGGCGCCGGCTTCCTTTTTTTATTTTTTATTCAGTAAATATAAATTTTCAAAGTACAGTTAATGGATTACAATGGCTTCCCCCCCCCATAATTTTCCTCCCACTCACACCCCTCCCATCTCCCGCTCCCTCTCCCATTCCATTCACATCAAGATTCATTTTCAATTCTCTTTATATACAGAAGATCAGTTCAGTATATATTAAGTAAAGATTTCATCAGTTTGCACCCACACAGAAACACAAAGTGTAAAATACTGTTTCAATACTAGTTATAGCATTACTTCACGTTGGACAATACATTAAGGACAGATCCCACATGAGAAGTAAGTACACAGTGACTCCTGTTGTAGACTTAACAATTTGACACTCTTGTTTATGGCGTCGGTAATCTCCCTAGGCTCTAGTCATGAGTTGCCAAGGCTATGGAAGCCTTTGGAGTTCATTAACTTCGATCTTATTCTGACAGGGTCATAGTCAAAGTGGAAGTTCTCTCCTCCCTTCAGAGAAAGGTACCTCCTTCTTTGATGGCCCCATTCTTTCCACTGGGATCTCACTCGCAGAGATCTTCCATTTAGGTCTCTTTTTTTTTTCCAGGGTGTCTTGGCTTTCCATGCCTAAAATACTCTCATGGGCTCTTCAGCCATATCCACATGCCTTAAGGGCTGATTCAGAGGCCAGAGTGCTATTTAGGACATCTACCATTCTATGAGTCCACTGTGTATCCCGCTTCCCATGATGGATCGTTCTCTCCCTTTTTGATTCTATCAGCTAGTATTAGCAGACACTAGACTTGTTTGTGTGATCCCTTTGACTCTTAGACCTATCAGTGTGATCAATTGTGAACTGAAATTAATCACTTGGACTAGTGAGATGGCATTGGTACAAGCCACCTTGATGGGATTGAATTGGAATCCCCTGGCATGATTCTAACTCCACCATTTGGGGCAAGTCTGATTGAGCATGTCCCACATTGTACAGCTCCTCCCTCTCTTATTCCCACTCTTATATTTAACAGGAATCACTTTTCAGTTAAAATTTAAACACCTAAGAATAATTGTGTGTTAATCACAGAGTTCAACCAATAGTACTACAACAAAACAAAGAGAAATTAAAGGGATATGAATTGGGAAGGAAGAAGTTAAACTATTCCTCTGCAGATGATATGATTCTTTATTTAGGGGATCCAAAGAACTCTACTAAGAGACTATTGGAACTCATAGAGGAGTTTGGCAAAGTGGCAGGATATAAAATCAATGCACAAAAATCAACAGCCTTTGTATACACAGGCAATGCCACGGCTGAGGAAGAACTTCTAAGATCAATCCCATTCACAATAGCTACAAAAACAATCAAATACCTTGGAATAAACTTAACCAAGGATGTTAAGGTTCTCTACAATGAAAATTACAAAACCTTAAAGAAAGAAATAGAAGAGGATACCAAAAAATGGAAAAATCTTCCACGCTCATGGATTAGAAGAATCAATATCATCAAAATGTCCATTCTCCCAAAAGCAATTTACAGATTCAATGCAATACCAATCAAAATACCAAAGTCATTCTTCTCAGATCTGGAAAAAATGATGCTGAAATTCATATGGAGACACAGGAGACCTCAAATAGCTAAAGCAATCTTGTACAACAAAAACAAAGCTGGAGGCATCACAATACCAGATTTCAGGACATACTACAGGGCAGTTGTTATCAAAACAGCATGGTACTGGTACAGAAACAGATGGATAGACCAATGGAACAGAATTGAAACACCAGAAATCAATCCAAACATCTACAGCCAACTTATATTTGATCAAGGATCCAAAAACCAATGCCTGGAGTAAGGACAGTCTATTCAATAAATGGTGCTGGGAAAATTGGATTTCCACGTGCAGAATCATGAAGCAAGACCCCTACCTTTCACCTTACACAAAAATTCACTCAACATGGATTAAAGACTTAAATCTACGACCCGACACCATCAAATTATTAGAGAGCATTGGAGAAACTCTGCAAGATATAGGTACTGGTAAAGACTTCTTGGAAAAGACCCCAGAAGCACAGGCAGTCAAAGCCAAAATTAACATTTCAGATTGGATCAAATTGAGAAGTTTCTGTACTTCAAAAGAAACAGTCGGGAAAGTGAAGAGACAACCGACAGAATGGGAAAAAATTTTTGCAAACTATGCAACAGATAAAGGGTTGATAATCAGAATCTACAAAGAGATCAAGAAACTCCACAACATCAAAACAAACAACCCACTTAAGAGATGGGCCAAGGACCTCAATAGACATTTTTCAAAAGAGGAAATCCAAATGGCCAACAGACACATGAAAAAAATGTTCAAGATCACTAGCAATCAGGGAAATGCAAATCAAAACCACAATGAGGTTTCACCTCACCCCAGTTAGAATGGCTCACATTCAGAAATCTTGCCATATGTAACGCTTTTAACTGAGAGCAGAAATGAAAGGGATCCTGAGTAGCACAAGTATGAGATTATAGCTTTGTGCATTCTTCAATTGGTCTAAGATTCAGAGAACCCAGCACAGAGAATGGAAATTCTCACCTCAAGATGTTCATATAGTACAGCCACACTATATGAAAGCCTTTTTCTCACTGCCAAACTTTCTCAAAAATATGGGGCCGGCGCTGCGGCTCACTAGGCTAATCCTCCGCCTAGCGGCGCTGGCACACCGGGTTCTAGCCCCCGTTGGGGCGCCGGATTCTGTCCCGGTTGCCCCTCTTCCAGGCCAGCTCTCTGCTGTGGCCAGGGAGTGCAGTGGAGGATGGCCCAGGTGCTTGGGCCCTGCACCCCATGGGAGACCAGGAAAAGCACCTGGCTCCTGGCTCCTGGCTCCTGCCATCGGATCAGCGCGGTATGCCGGCCGCAGCACGCCGGCCGCGGCGGCCATTGGAGGGTGAACCAACGGCAAAGGAAGACCTTTCTCTCTGTCTCTCTCTCTCACTGTCCACTCTGTCTGTCAAAAAAAAAAAATATATATGGTTTGTATCAGTTAACCCAGCTTCACCATTTCCTGTATGCTTTAAGACTGTCTTTAATCCATACTACTTTGTTCCAACAATAGCCTCAAAATTTCAGCAGTGACTTCCTAAGGAACACAATGGCTGTTTTTAGGTCTTGTCCCTGACTTCTCTACAACATATCATAGTTGAAAATTTCTCCCTTGAAACTCTTTCAAATCTTGTTTTCAGTCCCTCTATGCTGCATTCTCTCAATTTCTTCAAATCAGTGTCCCAAAAAGATAAAAATCAAGAGAATATTTATGGGCACTTAATTTTGCTCAACACTGCTCCCCTGGAAGATACAGAATTCTTATTAGACTATTAAAGGCTCTAAAATTGGAGAGTAAAACAAACTTGCATAACTGTGGTGAATCCAAAGTTTCTAAACTTTTGGGTCTATAGGAATCACTTCCTCACAATAGCTATCTTGTCTCGTCATTTCCAAGACATAACATTTATCACGTTTTAACATATTTGATTTTAGGCTTGCATCTAATGTTCAGTGGCATCTTAGAGTCACTGCTAGCTAGTAACAACCATGATATAGTTGTCATTTCCTGTACATAACAGACATGGTCATAGCTGTTCATTTGTCACCATAGCAACTGATAAGTGTGTTTTGTTGGTACTATGCATACCAATTTTAATTACTATTTAAAGTGCCTTCAAGGGGCCTGTGCTATGATGTATCAGATAAAGCCACTGCCTGTGGCACCAGCATCCCATCTGGGCACAGTTCGAGGCCCAGCTGCTCCACTTCCAACCCAGCTCCCTTTGAATGCACCTGAGAAAGCCACAGAAGATGGCTCAAGTGCTTGGGCCTCTGTACCCACATGGGAGATCAGGATGAAGCTCTTGGATCCTGGCTTCAGTTAGGCCCAGCTCCAACCATTGTAGCCATTTGGGGAGTGACCAGTGGATAAAAGATCTCTCTCTCTCTCTCTTGTCCCTCCCCCCTCTGTAACTCTGCCTTTCAAATAAATAAATAAATCTTTAAAATAATAATAAAGTTCCTTCAAATGATTACATTAATTTGTCATTGAAGCAAAAAAGTATTTTGGAAGCAGAATTACATGGAAATAGAGTGGGATATTAGTGAAGCAAGTATTTGCCAATAGAGAAACACCTGCAATTCCTTGGTTCCTTACAAAATACCAAAATCACTTTATGGGAACATGGAAAAGAACTACCTACACATAGATGAATTGTATTTTGTTACTGAGAAACAGATAAATATTGCCTATGACACACCAAACAATGTAATTAAAGACTAGAGAAATTGCAAAATCTCTCAAAATAGATCAAAGAAATTTCAAGAAATGAGGATCTAGTCTCACAGGACTCCTGTTATTGTTGGGACATTGCATCACAGTTTAATTACCAAATTTTTTTTAACTTAGAGGCACATTAAGTAAGGATGTGTTTTACAATTGATGGTATCTTGTTTTCCTAACATGTGGTATGAACATATCATGAAACTAGCATTCTTTATTATGAAATGCTGCTCAAGTTTCCCTCATATTCCTGCCACTGCCTAGTTCATACTCTTTTACCACTCCGTAAATATTTGTGCCCCCTCCCTTGTATGATTTCCTCATCACCTTGCTTTACTTCTATAAACACAATGACTAAGTCCTGCTTGTCTTTCCAAGTTGAGTTTACAGAACTAGCCTTCTCTCAGATACCGAAATGGGAGGTAATATGACAATGGAGATGGAAGTGGCCAGGTCAAGGTGAATATCCCTGGAGCGACCACCTCAGATCCATGGGTAATATAGGCCCTCTGCAAGGGCTCCATATCCTTCTGCAGAACAGGACTCTACTGTAAGTGCAAAAGTGGATAAACCTGTTCCTCTCTTTCTTCTTTCAGGGCGAGAACTTTCCCTAAGAGACCATGTGCCCTTATATATAAGAAGTATCTCCTGATGGGTGTGACAAATCATGTAACAGACACTTAAATCCCTAGACTGCAGAAAGTCTTTTTGAAGGTACTGTAATTTTATCCATTGCAGCCATGACATACCCTGATTCTGATCACTCAGGAGAATGTAACCAAAGGAAATAAGGGAAAGGACATAGAAATAACTAATGTGATATAATCTCCATGTTTCAATTTATCTATATAGAAGATGCTACTATGAAAGTTATTAATACATTTTCAAGATAAAAATCATCTTGTAGAAAAGTAAGCTCTCTGTAAACCATAATAAAGTTAGTAAGTAGCTCAGTTCAGTCTCTAAATTCGGAGTCCTTGCAGTAAAACATGCACCTGCTTTTGTTTATAGTAATCACTCTGGGAGGACCTCCATCTGTGCCTAAACACCTCCAGTAATGGAAAAAACCCTCTTCTTAAAACAGCTCCGTTTGTCTTTGGGAGCTTGACCTCCAGGAGTCCAGGGAACTTAGTGAGTAAGGTAAGTGAGTAAAGGAAGAAATCTGAAAGGAAACTATGGAAAACTGACCCAGCTGCAACTTACAGCTTTGAACATGTGGCAGCTTGTCCAGTTTTTCCACTTCCAAAAGTAGAGCATACCTCTCCGTGTTTTGGCCTACCAGTAATGTATGAGAAAGTCCAATCCAAAGGGTGGTGTCCAGCAGAGAAGGTAGGGACAGCAGGCTCACTTGCTGTCCTGCTTCACTTGATGTGTAGGCATCACTAGAGCCCACTTGTCAGAGTCAATGCAAAGTCATTCCTTGAGAAGATATTAGAGGAGCTGAGAGCTGGGAGAAGAAATAATTAGGTGGACCCTTGAGAATGTAACTAAATGGATACAGTTCAGGATAGCACATCTCTTAGCAGGGGACAATAAATCACAGAAGCAGATTAGAAATAGGACCTAGGCCCAATCTATAGGGTTTGATGAAATTTTCTCATATAAAACACTGTAGAGTAAGGATAAGGCACAGAAATTTTACTTCCTTGGGCCAAAACTGCCTCATAAACTGAGCCTCACAATGGAGACTTGTGAATTGAGACCAAGTTTATACAAAAGTAGCATTAACAACAGATATGGAAAGTTATGAGTAAAGCATCTTGCTTACTGCTAGAGCCTCGGAACATAACCCAAGATCTAGCACCCGGTAGAGGCTCAATATTTTGCCTAACCAAATAGTAAAGACACAGCTAATGCTCATGGATAGATATATAAAGGAATGAATGAGACACTACACAGCAATAAACATAAACAAGTTATCAAAAAGCAAGGCTAAATCTCACTGACATAATGATAAGCAAAAGAAACAAGAGACCAAGAGACAAATACTACATGTTTCCTGATTCCATTTATAGGAAGTAAGGAAAAGACAAAATTAATCCATGGTGATGGAAGAAAGGACAGTGGCTATATTTTGGTAAAGGGTATTGATTAGTGAGGGCCATGAGGGAGTCTTCAAAGATGTGGGAAATGTTCTGTGTCTTTATCTAGATGGCAGTTTGACAGAAACATTGAGCTGTACAATTAAGATTTATATAGTTTACTAGATAAGAATTGTGTCACCAAAACTGTTTTTTGAAAGTTAAAATTCACATTATTATTGAATTTTTCTTTACATTGAATAAAACTAACTTCCCTGTCATTTCTACCCATTGTTCATAATTCTACCCACTTGGTCTGAGGAGAATACACATATTCCTGTTTTTATGCCCATCATTTATTCAAAAGCAATCATCATTTGCCCTTAAAGATATTCCTTTCTGGTTGATTATCATGGAGTTCCTTCAAGCAAAATACTAAAGTCCTCTCATTTGATGCATTGGCCTTAATAGTAGAGAATCCCAAATATTCTGTATCAAAGAAATTATGTCATGCTAGTTATGTCTCTGGGACAACATATCTGGAGTATCCATTGTCCCCCGAATGTCACAGCTCTGTTTCAGTCAATAAAGCAGGCACTTTCCAGCTCACGATGACCACTCTTGGGGAAAACTTTGAAAAACCCAGTCTAGGCCAGCGCCGTGGCTCACTTGGCTAATCCTCCACCTGCAGCGCCAGCATCCCAGGTTCTAGTCCCGGTTGGGGTGCCAGTTCTGTCCAGGTTGCTCCTCTTCCAGTCCAGCTCTCTGCTGTGGTCCGGGAAGGCAGTGGAGGATGGCCCAAGTCCTTGGGCCCTGCACCCGCATAGGAGACCAAGGGGAAGCGCCTGGCTCCTGGCTTCGGATCAGCGCAGCACACCAGCCATAGCGGCCATTTGAAGGGTGAACCAATGGAAGGAAGACCTTTCTCTCTGTCTCTCTCTCTCACTGTCTAACTCTGCCTGTCAAAAAAAAAAAGGAAAACCCAGTCTAGTCCTGCAGAGAAAGCTATTTCCCCCCCAAGGGTCACAATAACAATATTTGCTACTTTTATGCTATTACATATGTGATATATTCTGAGAGTCATTAAAATAAATACAGGACTAAGAATGGAATGTAAGCAATCTTGTGCCACCCCAGAAAAGCAAACTACAGGAGCAAAGAGTACTTACAGCACCTTTACTTTGATATACTAGAAGTACGTATTTTAAATAACTGTCTTATCTGACATAGTAAGTAATGGATTAGGATCAGATAATTCCAATTCTTTTCCACATGGAGGAATGGAGTTATTCAACTATCACTAAAGCTTTGGCATATTATCACACTCCCAAAGAAACCCTGAGTCATTGGCACTCTCCACTTCCCCCAACCCCTTTGCCTTAGACAACCACTTAATTAGCTGTCCAAAAAAGGTTTAAGCACAGAAAATAAAGAAACTAAATAAGCACAAGCAACAAAGAACTAGATAAAGAGCATGAGGGAGAGAGGAAAGCAAAGGAGAGGAAAGGAGAGAAAAGGAAAGGAGGGGAGGAGAGGGGAAGGGAGGGAGAAGGGAAGGAAAGGGAATGGGAGGGGAAGGGAAGGGGAGGGAAGGAAAAGGGGAGGGGGGGAGGGGAAGGGAAGGGGAAAGAAGGAAAAGGGGAGGGGAGGGGAGGGGAAGGGAAGGGGAGGGAAGGAAAAGGGGAGGGGAGGGGAGGGGAAGGGAGGGGAAAGGAAGGGAAGGGGAAGGAAGGGAAAGGGAAGGGGAGGGGGAGAGGAGGGGAGGGGAAGGGAAGGGGAAAGGAGGGGAAGGGGAGGGAAGGGAAAGGGAAGGGGAGGGGAGGGGAGGGGAGGCGAGAAAGGAGGGAGGGAGGAAGAAAGGAAATAAGGAAAGAGAGAAGGAAGGAATGAACAAAGGAAGGAAGAAGGAGAGACAAAAGGAAAGGAGGAAAGAAAAGATAGTTAGAAACAAAATTTCAACTAAACTCCCATGCCAATTGTTAGAAGCTCACTGGTCAGGACATATTGACTTTACTCTATATTAATACCTAATCTTTTTTAATGTTGTAAAAATATGGGTCAAGTAAGTAGCCTTATAGATAGTTCCAAGCAGAATGCACTTGCTCTCAAGTAGTCACCCAAAAAGACTTTCTTCCTTTTTAACTAAGAAATAGCAAATTTTAGAAGTCACATTAACTGTAATACCACATATTTATTTCAGAAAATGCACAAATGCATAGCTCAATAATCCATCTTCAGACTCTCTAGATATTTCTAAAACTATTTAAGGGGCTGGTGTTGTTGCACAGCAGGTTAAGCCACCACTTGGGATATCTGTCTCCCATACTGAAGTGCCTAGGATGGAGTTCAGTCTCTGCTTCTGATCCAGCTTCCTGCTAATGCACCTGAGAGGCGGCAGATGATGGCTGAAGTGCTTAATTCCCTGCTGCTCCTGGCTTCTAGTTTCAGGGAAATGGACTGGCTGATGTATGGAAGTCTCTCTCTTTCTCTCTCTCTCTTTCTAATAAATAAAAACTAATAAACATTTTAAAAGGATTTTACAGTTAGGAGGCAATGGAGTTTGCAACTATATCCTGAAGAAAAAATGGCATTGTAAAAGTTTGGAAATTTTTAAAAATCTGAAAATACATTTCATTGTTGAGAGCAGTGTTACCTTCTGACAACTATGTCTTTTCTATATATGATTTCTTGGGAACATTGCTATGGACTGAATTACGTTCCTGCAAAATTCAGATGTTGAAACCCTAACCCCCAATGTAAGGATATTTAAAGATAGGAGTCCTTTAGGAGATAATTAGGTTTGGATGAAGATATGAAGATGGAGATTTCATGATAGTATCAGCACTCTAAAAAGAATGTCAGAGAACACCATGCCCGCCCCTCTCTAAGGTCCTGCCATGTGACAACATGGTGAGAAGGCAGCTGCCTACAAGCCAGGAAGGGAACCCTCTCAAGAACTTGATTGTGCTGGCACCTTGACCGCAGAATTCCAGCCTTCAGACCTGGGAGAAATATGCTTCTGTTGTTAAAATTACCCAGTCACGGTAGTTTGTTATGGTGACAGACCTTGATGCTAAGATACTATTCGCAGCAAAGTACCTAGAGAGAGACACGATTTTTTTCCAAACTTACCTCATCAGCTTCAATAAAATTGCATATCCCTTACATGAAGAGATTTCAAACAGCTCCTGGAAAATTGAATTAAAAGGTAAGTCTATTTGGCATAAAGACTGTTTGCAATCCATGCAGTTTTTTGTAACACATATTTTCCATACACTCTCCTAAGATCCTTCATTATTATTTATATAACTAAATCACTGAGGTAATGAAATAAAATTTTAGCTCATTGCTTTCCACAGGCCAAGGTTTCCCAGCCTTTGAATTGTTGACATTTTGCATGTGACCATACCTTATGTGGGTGGTTCTCCTGTACACTGAACAACCTTTGGCAGCAGCATCTTGAGCCCTATCCACTAGATACCAGTGGTTTACCCTCCCTAGGTCATGTCAATAAAAAAATGGTGTTTCCAGATATTGCCATTGCCCCAGCACCCACATTCAGAGCCATTGGCTTAGACCATTCAAGAAAACATTTTAAAATCAGGGCATATGTTTTCTGCCATGCTCACTTCTAAGCATAGTATCCATTGAGAGATATGACACGTGAATTACTCGTGTAAACTGCAAATTTTCTAAGAAATACTATGTTTTACCATCCCCTGTATGAAAACCCTTAAAATGAATAATTTTTTTATTTTGTTTTTTTTTTCATTTAGTAAATATAAATTTCCAAAGCACAGTTTATGGATTACATTGGCTCCCCCCCCCAATAATTTCCCTCCCACTTGCACCCCTCCCCTCTCCCGCTCCCTCTCCCATTCCATTCACATCAAGATTCATTCTCGTTTATCTTTATACACAGAAGATTGATTCAGTATATATTAAATAAAGATTTCATCAGTTTGCACCCACACAGAAACACAAAGTGTAAAATACTGTTTCAGTACTGGTTATAGCATTACTTCACATTGGACAACACACTAAGGACAGATCCCACATAAGAAGTAAGTACACAGTGACTCCGGTTGTTGACTTAACAATTTGACACTCTTGTTTATGGCGTCAGTAATCTCCCTAGGCTCTAGTCATGAGTTGCCAAGGCTATGGAAGTCTTTTGGGTTCGCCGACTTCAATCTTATTCCGACAGGGTCATAGTCAAAGTGGAAGTTCTCTCCTCCCTTCAGAGCATCTAGCATTGAGTATCCCACTACCCTTTCATTGCTTGTGGAAATACTGTGAAAGAGAAATAGCAATTTTTGTTTCAAGTATAATTAGCCATGGATATTAAGAGGCTCTTGTGTTAATACTGACACATTACCTCCCAAAACCTCTAGTCAGAATGGTGTACCCATCAGAAAAATTCTCTCAAAGTACAGTAAGATGGGGAACAGGTATTTCCAATCCCTTTAGTGGAAACTGAAGCCACATGGGATATATTAGGGAAGAAGGAAGGAGATTGAAAGAATTGAATGAAACATGAAGAACGGTTAGTAATGTCAGAATTTTCCTATTGCCCTCAAACTAAAATGAAGACCAAAGACAAAACAAAAAACCCTGTACTCTCCACTAGAACTTGTATTCAAATCAGTGTCATCTTCCAAAGAACCAAGTTAGTCCTGTGCTTGTGCTACTTCTGGTCCACCTGCAGTGCTGACTTACCAAGGGACCCAACTCAACATGCCTCACACATTATTTAAATCAAAAAATATAAAAATAAAGAATTCCAAGTACTTAGCAACTTATATACAAGTGGCCTCAGAGGACATAATTTGTTGACAAATTCAGGGCCTTGTATGAATGGGAAAACATGGAAGGATGGCAAACTCTCCCCCACCGAATGAGCACACTTCATTGGCAGGTTCTGTTGCTTAGGGAAACTGCAGCAGTACCTTCCAAGTCAACACTATATAGCCTTTGACTTAGTGAACCTTCAGAGAAAACAGAAACTCTTCACACCTCTTAGCATCTACATTGCAGAGAACACAATATCGTGTGTTATAAACATCATTTTTCAAAGAAAATTGAACTCCAGACCTTTGTGCAAACTAAATTAGTAACATCTCCATAGAAGTGGCTTCTAACTGAAATGATCTACTTTGTATGTGGCCATAGCCAAAAACTAAGAACAGAAGAAAGGAAGATAAATTTCACTGATATCTCTTCCAGACAAACCTCTCAGATCCTTGTTTGCCTTATCAGTAGGAGGGGAATATTTCCGCTTGCTGGATGAATTGATCAAATCTCACAGTGACTAAGCATATTCCAGGAATCCAATCAACTTTACTCCTTCCGCCCTCCATTCATTCTGTCACCCATGAGACACCAAGATCTTTGTTTTCTATTTTGAGCAGGCAGTGGCTCAACCTGCTATGCCACATGTCGGCCTCCAAGAATAATTTATTTTTTTATTGCTGACAATGATTTGTCAGAAACTGAGCTTTCTTTTCCATTGTATAAGAGTATATTTTGAAAACTATAAACTTCATCATTAAATCATTCAAGAGTCCTTATGATCATGTATTCTGAAAGCATTGCAACCCAACTACCTGAAGCCAGATTTAAGCATAAACTATGCCCTCCTTACCAGCCAATGACCTCGTCCCATATCCTCCTCATTCTGTCTCTCATTTTTGCCCTTCTTCCAAGGTTGCAATTGTAGAAGATGCAGAATTTAATCATTATTAATTACTGTACTTTTTATCATAGATATTATACATATCACAGATATTATACAAAGGCTTATCTCATGCATATAGTTGAAATGTTAACCAAGAATGTTGATAGCATAAAGGATGTACTCCCTCATAAATCTTCACCCATATTCCTGAGCTCAGAAAGCTGGTAATATAAATTTATTTTCAACAATAAAAAAATACACCTGGGAACCTGGAAAAGTTGGTAGTTTATAAATCCTGGAAGACTAATCGTTGCTTTAATAGGAACTGTGTCTTTACTTGTCTTATAAAGCTATTTTAGAAGAGGTTTATTTTAGATAAAACGGTGCATTTTTCAAAAACAACTTAACACAGCATTTAAATAGCTTGAGTTGATATCTTTAATAAGCTTATAAACCAGATAATCAGGGGCCATAAAGGATTAATTTTTCTCTTTCATTATCAAAGAGCAGCTGTAAAAGTACAAAATCCACTGTTAAACCTGTGTTTACAGTTCTAATGGCAGATTTATAAAGTAATGTGTATAGCAACAGTTTGTCTATCATGTTCTTTTTCTTTCAATAGAATGGAAAACTCTTTCGTTTTCAAGCCTAATGTTGAAGACTCCATGGTAACTGCCTTTTTGTTTGATTTCCTTTCTTAGCCTTTGTTGTCCTTATGCTTAGCTTTTAAGTTGGAAAAAATATTTTGCTTAAAAGCACAGTACAGGGAAATCAACAACCTAGACTTTGATATGTGTAGCAACTCTTGAAGTTTACATTTTAATAAAAAATATAAGTTCCCAAAGTTTTGTATTAGATCACAATACTGAAAAAAAATTAAGCTGGAGTATTAGAATGATATAGAATTTAGTGTTTAAAATATTGGATTGAATAATTCATTGTTCTATACATGGTGCTACATTTCCCAATATTTTCATGTATGTAATCTACCTTTGTAAAAATTAATTTTAGAGAAGATATTCGAAGAATTAGAAATTCTTCATGTGTAAAAATAGCTCACTTACTTAAATCTTACAGATTTAAATCACCCTATCTATGAAATGAAACTGAGAACACTTCCTATCTCTTGTCATTGCAAGAAATGATCATTCACAAGCCCACATCTTCAAAGCATATGCACCTATTTTCTTAGCGTAAAATAGTATTTTAATTAGCTCCTAGCTAACTGAAACATTTTTTCTACTCCTGTTTTCTGCCTCTATTTTAAATTTAAATGAATTTATTGATATCCTTGTACTGAAAATTCATGTTAGAGATCTCCAACATCCCGTAGGCTTTCTTCAAACTGGCCAGATACAGAGCTATCAAAATGGAAGGATTTTTTTAACTGAAAAGTGATCCTTGTTAGGAATTTGGAAAACATTATGCTGAGTGAAATAAGCCAGTCCCAAAGGGACAAATATCATATGCTCTCCCTGATCGGTGACAACTAACCAAGCACCAAAAAGGAAACCTGTTGAAGTGAAATGAACACTGTGAGAAATGGTGACTTGATCAGCCCTTGCCCTGACTGTTGATGAACAACTTAATATGTTATCCCTGTTAGTATTTTTTTGTTTGTTCTACTTAATACTTTTGGTTGAACACTGTAATCAATACACAGTTATTCTTAAGTGTTGAAACTTAACTGAAAAGTGATCCCTGTTAAATGTAAGAGTGGGAATAAGAGAGGGAAGAGATGTGCAATTTGGGACATGCTCAAGCTGACTTACCCCAAACAGTAGAGTTAGAAACATACCAGGGGATTCCAATTCAATCCCATCAAGGTGGCATGTACCAATGCCATCTCACCAGTCCAAGTGATCAATTTCTGCTCACAATTGATCATAATGATAGGACGAAGAGCCAAAGGGATCACATAAACAAGAACAGTGTCTGCAAATACTAGCTGATAGAATAAAACAGGGAGAGAACAATCCAATATGGGAAGCGAGATACACAACAAACTCATATAATGGCAGATGTCCTAAACAGCACTCTGGCCTCAGAATCAGCCCTTAAGGCATGTGGATCTGGCTGAAAAGCCCATGAGAGTATTTCAGGCATGGAAAGTCAAGACACTCTGGCAAGAAAAAAAAAAAAAAAAAAGACCTAAATGAAAGATCTCTGCGAGTGAGATCCCAGTGGAAAGAACAGGTCATCAGAGAAGGAGGTACCTTTCTCTGAAGGGAAGAGAGAACTTCCACTCTGACTACAACCTTGCCTAAATATGATCAGAGTTGGTGAACTCAGGGGGCTTCCATAGCCTTGGCAACTCATGACAAGAGCCTAGGGTGATTACTGATGCCATAAACAAGAGTGTCAATTTGTAAAGTCAACAACAGGAGTCACTGTGCACTTACTCCTCATATAGGATCTCTGTCCTTAGTGTGCTGTACATTGTGATTTAATGCTATAACTAGTACTCAAACTGTATTTTTCACTTTGTGTTTCTATGTGGTGCAAACTGTTGAAATCTTTACTTAATATATGCTAAACTGATCTTCTATATATAAAGAGAATTGAAAATTAATCTTGATGTGAATGGAAGGGGAGAGGAAGTGGGAAAGGGGAGGGTTGCGGGTGGGAGGGAAGTTATGGGGGGGGGCAAGCCATTGTAATCCATAAGCTGTACTTTGGAAATTTATATTCATTAAATAAAAGTTAAAAAAAAGGGAAAGATTTTTTCTTCTCAATAGTCAAGTGATGTGCAGGTGAGTTTCAATGTTTAATGTTAGTGTTTCACATAAACTTTTTAACTATGGAAATTTTTAAACTAGTTTCATTTAGCATAGCTCTGTGAGGAAAGCCAAAATTATAACCATACTTTCAAAGTTAGTGAACATCACTCACTCAATTATCAGTAATTAATAGAGCTACTAGAAAGAAAATCAGCAAGAGTATAGAACTGAAAAGCAACATTAGCCAACAGGATTGAACGGACATTTTTAGAAAACTTCACCCAACAAGAGTAGAATACACAGTATTTTCAAGTGACTCTGAAACATTCACCAAGATAGATCCTATCCTGGGTAATAAAACAAATGTCAACAAATTTAAAATAATGGAAATCAGACAAAGTATGTTCTCTGACTATAATGGATTCAAACTAGAAATCAGTAACAGAAAGATAACAGAAAAATCTTCAAACACTTGCTAACTAACAACACATGTTTAAATAATCCATTTGTCAAAGAAGAAAGCACCAACTAAATTGAAGATGGGACTGAATGAAAGTGAAAAACAACATATAAATGTTATGATACATCCAAAGCAGCACTGAGAAGGAAACTGAAGGCATGGAATATTTCATTAGAAATAAGGAAAGATCTCGAATTCTATCTGAGCAAATAAGAAAAAAAAATCAAAATAAAGGTTAGAAAACATAAAAAAATAAAATGTAGGAAATCAATGAAACTGGAAACAGGTAAGCAATAGAAAAAAATGTTGAAAGAAAGCTTCATTTCTTCATAACTTTTTAAAATGATGGACTTGCAGCAAGAATGACAGAGATGAACAGGAGACAAACCCACCAGCATCAAAGGAAATGGACAGGAAGGTGGATCCTGCCAGCCACCAACAGAGTTCAATAAAGGGACAGGGCATCCACTTTTACTCTCATAAATTAAATAACTTTTAAAAAGGACCAATTCCTAAAAAAAAAAAACACAAACTATTATAGCTTAGTCAAGAGGAAATTGATAACCTGAATTACCCCAAAACTATAAAACAGATTAACTCCATAATTAAAAATCTCATAGAAAAGAAATGTCTTCAAGGGCTGGTGTTGTGGTGTAGCTGGTAAAAGCCGTCACCTGCAGTGCTGGCATCCCATATGGGTGCCAGTTCGAGTCCCAGCTGCTCTACTTCTTGTCCAGCTCTCTGCTATGACCTGGGAAAGCAGTAGAAGATGGCCCAAGTCCTTGGGCCCCTGCACCCACATGGGAGACCTGGAAGAAGCTCCTGGCTCCTGGCTTCGTATCAGCGCAGCTCTGACTGTTGCAGCCAATTGGGGAGTGAACTAGCAGACCTCTCTCTCTCTCTCTCCCTCTCTATGCCTCTCCTTCTCTCTCTATGTAACTCTGACTTTCAAATAAATAAATCTTTAAAAAGAAAGAAAGAAAAGAAATGTCTTCAGTCCCAAATGCTTTCATTGGAGATGTTTTATAAAATTTTCAAAAAACTTAATACCAATTTTATGCAAGGTTTTCCAGCAGATATGATAGAAAGACACAATTACACAAAAAATGTAATTTTGTGAAGCTAGATTACACTGATCTCAAAACCAAATAAAGACAACACACACACAAAAAAAAGACAGACCAGTGTGATCCATAAATTTTGATGCAAAACTCCTCAATAAAATATTGGCAAACTGAATGCAACAATGCTTAAGGAGAAAAACACACTGGGGCTGATGTGGTGGTGTAATGGGTAAAGCTGCTGCCTGCGACACTGACATCCTCTATTGGCGCAGGTTAGTGTCCTGGATGCTCCACTTCCGATCCAGCTCCCTACTAATGGTTTTGGAAAAGCAGCTGAACATGGTCCAAGTGTTTGGGCCCTGCTGCCCATGTCGGAGACCCAGAAGAAGCTCCCAGATCCTGGACATTTGGGGTGAGAACCAGCAGATGGAAGATATCTCTCTCTGTCTCTGTCTCACTCTCTCTCTGTCTTTCCCACTGTCTCCATAACTCTGTCATTTAAAGAAAGTAAATACATCTTTAGAAAAAAAAAATGTCTGTTTCCTACAGCTGCTCTAACAATTTAGGACAAACCCAGTGGCTTAAAGGAACAGAAATGTATTCTTTCACGGTTCTAAGGGACAGAAAATCTGCATCAATATCACTGTGCCAAAATCAAGGTGTCAAAGGCCATGCTTGCTCCTGCAGCTCTAAAGGAAAACAAACGCACTCCAGTTCTGGTGGTTTCTAGCTCTCCTTGGCTTACTGTCACATCTCTCCAGCTTTCACCTCTATCATCACAATACCACTGCTTCCTCCATGGACATGGAATGTCATTCTGCCTCTCTCATGTACGGACACTTGCAAATAGATTTAGGACCACTCCAGGTAATCCAGGAAAATCCCTTAATTCAATCTTATCAGCAAATATTCTGCTTCTTTTTAAAGTAACCCTTGCAGGTCCAAAGGTTTAAGACCTGCTCATTATCTTTAAGGAGCCATTTTCAGCCAACTGAAAAAGTCATGATTTTGATTCTTAATTTTTGCTTATCATAAGCATTTGTATGTACATTGTTACACATGTGTGCATCCTTTTTAATGGTTAGTGCATTTGTGGAGTGAATTAGCAGAATTCTTTTTCTTTTGCTTCAATTTTCATGGGCTTTTTTCTTCTTTTAACAAAAAGATGTAACATTACCAATGATGTTTAGAAGTTAAAGCACATTCAGTAATACCCATAAATTTTACTGCTAAAAATACCAAAATTTTTTTTCCTATTTAAATGTGTGCATATTAGCAAGAAAATATCCTATAGTCTTGGGAGATACTCAGTCTCACTAATAATTAATGTCAGAGAAAAATGTCATTGAGATCCCATTTTTCTTCTTGTATTACGTGAGGCAATAAAATGACCACAGAGCTTTAGCAAATGTAACAGGTTGCTGTATTAGCTTTAAATATTTTTATAAAGGTATGCCCCAGATATAGTAGAAGCTTTTTTTTTTTTTTTTTTTTTTGACAGGCAGAATGGACAGTGAGAGAGAGAGACAGAGAGAAAGGTCTTCCTTTTGCCTTTGGTTCACCCTCCAATGGCTGCTACAGCCGGCGTGCTGTGGCCAGCGCACCGCACTGATCCATGGCAGGAGCGAGGTACTTCTCCTGGTCTCCCATGGGGTGCAGGGCCCAAGTACTTGGGCCATCCTCCACTGCACTCCCTGGCCACAGCAGAGAGCTGGCCTGGAAGAGGGGCAACCGGGACAGAATCCGGCGCCCCAACCGGGACTAGAACCCGGTGTGCCCGCGCCGCAAGGCAGAGGATTAGCCTAGTGAGCCGCGGCGCAGGCCAGAAGCTTCTTTAAAAAACAAAAGATTTATTCTATTTATTTGAAAGACAGAGTTACAGAGAGAGGCAGAGAGAGACAGAGACAGAGAAGTCTTCCATCTGCTGATTCACTCCCCAGATAGCCGCAACAGTCGGAGCTGTGCCAATCCAAAGCCAGAAGCCAGGAGCTTCTTCCAGGTCTCCCACACGGGTGCAGGGCCCAAGGACATGGGCCACCCTCTACTGCCTTCCCAGGCCATAGCAGAGAGCAGGATCGGAAGAGGAGCAGCCAGGACTAGAACTGGTGCACATATGGGATGCCAGCGCTTCTGGCCAGGGCTTTAACCCGCTGTGCCACAGTGCTGACCCTAGAAGCTTCTTAAATGCCATCTCGCTGATTTCACTCTCTTCTCCTTTCACAGAAACAGCCACAGTCCTGAGCTTTGAATATTGCCACGCTTCATATATTCTTGCCACTCTTGCTGCATGGATATGTGGTATTTGAATCTGGGCCCCCTACATGTGTTTTCAAGCATCCAGCGTTGTTTGCGTGTTGTAAAACTTTCTCATTCAAATGCATAGTTTGTGATTTTTCTATATTGGCACATTTATACCTAGTTCATTCACTTAAACTGCTACACTAAGTTTCCTTGAAGGGTTATACCCTTGCATACTTATCTACTTTCTAGTTAAGGGAAATTTTCCAGTGTCTCGTTATTAGACTAAGTGCTTCAGTGAAGATAACATTTCTCATGTCTGAAAAATGACAAGAGGTTGAAAATTAAAATGCTTCACTGGCTGATTTTGTGGTGTCGTAGGCTAAGCTTCCACCTTCAGTGCCGGCATCCCACATGGGTGCCGGTTCATGTCCCGGCTGCTCTTTTTCCAATCCAGCTCTCTCTTTGTGGCCTGTGAAAGCAGTAGAAGTGCTTGGGCCCAAGTGCTTGGGCCCCTGCACCTGCATGGGGGACCCGGAAGAAGCTCCTGGCTCATGGCTTCGGATCAGCTCAGCTCCAGCTGTTGAGGCCATTTGGGGAATGAACTGTCAATGGAAGACCTTTCTTTCTGTCTCTCCCTCTCTGTCTGTAACTACCTCTGAAATAAATAAATATAAAAATATTTCAGACTAGCAGACTTACTGATAGTTTTGCACTTTGATGCAGTCTTCCTGGAAATAATTCAACAGTATGTACCAAGAACCTTAAAAAATATGGATACTCATTAACCTACAATCTTACTTCTAAACCTATTCTGTATGTCTGGTTCTTAAAGTGCAATACCCAGACTGGCAGAATCAGCATAAGCAAAATCTCAGGGCCCTATCTTAAACCTCCTTAGTAAGAAACTTTGGGCATGAGAATAAACAATCAGGATTTGACCAAACACACAAGGTAATCTTACTACATGCTAAAGTTTGACACAAAAAGCCTCAAGGACATTCACTGAAAAATAATTTATATTAAAAAGTGGGGTATACCTTCAGTGTGCCATAAAGGAAAATGTTGATATAAATAATGAAACAGTATTTGATGAAATTTTTAATTTTATGGGAAAATAGCTCTAATAGAACACTACAGGAAAATTATAAAATATAAACTTGTATATATAGCAAAATTCTTTTTTTAAGAGAAAGGAAATGCATATATATGTGCACATATATATGTGATAATTCTTAGTTCATGTAATACCTGGAATTGGTATTAAATATATACCATCCTATTCAAAAGTGTTACATGAAATAAGAATAATCCCACATATATGTGTCGCTCCCCCTCTTCATGGAGGAACGACACTAAACCCTGCCTAGGCTTCATATCCGAGTCACGGCACCATTATGTCGCTCCCCCTCTTCACGGAGGAACGACACAAGACCCTGCGTTGTTCTTTCGTCTGCTCGGCCCTCCCCAGGTTTGCTGCTGGTTCTTCCCAGCAGCCTCCGTGGAAGGGCGGTTCCCCCTGCCACTTTCCCCACTTCCGCGGGGGAGCGGCACACCACCAGCCGGCTCTCTCGGGGGCTGCACAGGTGTTCCCTCAGATGTTCCTGGTGCATGTTGTCTCTCTCCTCCTTTATAGTCCTCTTCCACCAATCCCAACTCTGCTACCCACACGCCGAGTATGCTGCTCTCCTCCAATCAGGAGCAGGTCCTACAGTTTATTGGTTGAACTGGAGGCAGCTGTGTAGAAGCTGTTTCCTCTTCTCCCAGCGCCATATTGTGGGAGAGCAGATGCATAGAATAAGTCTTAATTCCAGTAACTTAGTCTAGTCCGAGTTGCTCCCAGTTGCTCCCCACAATATGTACACATACATTGTTTGAATTAATATTACTTAGTTAATTAATATATTACTTTTTATGCTATCATTTATGAGCTACTTTTTTAACTATGAAAAGTAACAAATAATATTCATTTCTAATGAACTCCATGATACTTTGATGTACTAATAGTTTCACAAGAATAAATTGAATTCAAAAAGATGTTGTCTAATTCAATAATTTGCTTTACATTGATAAACATTATCTAGATAAAACCCTTAACTAAAACATATATTCACACATCTACTAAAGTCTGTTAATGGAAATGTAGGGAGAGCTCCTTGGGGTGCGGCTAGTTGGGGAGCGGATAGCGACAAGGAGGCTCTTCCCTCTGTGGCCAGCAGGAGCGTACATGTCCTGTGACTCAATGTCCTTGTAGACTGCTCACGGGCACCCCAACATCTACCCTAGCCAAAATGGCACCTGGAAGCCTGGGTCTCACAGGGACCAGCTCTCTTCCTTTCTCCTTGGGATGCCATCGGTCCCTCACTGCCTCTACAAGTGCAGAAAGCTGAATTCCAAGTAGAAAAGCTCCCCTGGAATGCAGTCCTCTTTTAGTGGCAGTCCATAGCAGGTGGATGGGAGGGACTCACAGTTCCTTGACAAGAGGATCTTACTCTTGCTGAGATCCTGAATGCCAAGGCTTGGAGGGAGATGACTTCCTGCACCTGGAACTTTGGAATCAACTTCCAACCCAACCCTGAAGGTCCTAAGTGTGAGCCACATGGACCCCCAGTCGCTTCGGCTTCTCTGAAGTGTCAGTGCACAGTTCCTCTTCCACGTTGTTTGGCAATCACATCAAGGGAAGTGCTCCAGAGATGACCACAAGAAAGGAAGGCTAAACTATTGCAACACAAATAGAAACCGCAGACTAAAGTGTGGGATCACTGTTTTGATAGTAAATAATGTTATAGCTATTTTTGTCTGCAGTTTCTTTATTCTGAGTACACTACTAATTCTAAAAGTGCTTCCCATATGTATTGATGAATTCCCCTATTCAGTTCAGCTCCAAGAAATTATCTAATAGTCTGATGCTTCTTGTTTTTCATGTACATTAAGTGTTGAGTCAGTAAATACTTATTAAGCTCCACTTGTTGCCAGGCCCTGGACTAAGTGCTTGAAATACAGCAAGAGACAAGACAGATATGGTCCCCATCCTCATAGAGCTAACTTTAATTACAAGATTTGTTTCCACATCATCTTTTTATTGGTGCTCTGTTATTCAAGATCATAATCTCAGTTCATAATAATTTATTTATATGAGTGATCTTCAAAAGACTTCATGGAAAATATGTGTTATTGGGAATGGTGTTGTGACACAAAGGGTTAAGCTGCCACCTGTAACACTAACATCCCACGTTGGCACACAATGGTTGACTACCAGCTTCCCAGCTTTCAGTCAAGCTTCCTACTGATGATCCTGGGAAAGCAGCAGAATATGGCCCAACTGGGCCATACCACCCATGCTGGAGACTCAGTTGGAGTTCCAGGCTGCAGGCTTCAGCCTGGCCCAGCCCCAACTGATGTGGACATTTGGGGAGTGAACTAGTGATGGAAGATCTTTTAATCTGTCTCTCCCTCTCCCTCTGTCAATCTACCTTTCAAATAAATAAAATAAATCTTTTTTAAAAAAATTAAAAAAGAAATAGAGGGAATGTTGAACGGTTTGCTTATGACATTCACTGAAATAAAGACAATTTCTATGCCAATGGAACTTGAAAATTTAAAGAATAAACTTTAGATCTTTGGCAATTGAATTTCAATGTAAAGTTGCTAGTATTCTCTATGGTTATCAAATGGATCATAATACTCTCAATATTCATCTACATAATTCTAATATCTTTTTATGTACAACCCTATTTATTTCAAAAACTATCTAATATTATTTTGCTCTCATCTAGTGTATATTTTATGTTCAAAATTTACTTCTAATTTTCTTGAACTGGAGAATAGGCTTTGTCTGAACTCTCCAGTGCTTATATTCAATTTTAACCAGTAATTCTCGATATGTTCCTATTACATTCAGAGAATAATAGGGAATATGCCTGCCGTTAGTTTAATACCTTTAAATTTCTATGGATCAGAATGAAAGATCTTGTAGCCCAGCATGCTTCATATTTCAAAGGTTGTGGGCTGTTAACATTGTACTTCTATTAAAATCCCTATTAAATTTTGGCTGTCATCTGAATGTAAAATTACTTTATGGTTTTTCTATAGAATAAAAAAGCTTATTTCCAGCTACTTCTCTAGCTGGAAGTGAAAAATGAAATTTAGAAAAAGTCAACTATATCATGATTTAATAACAGTCAATCTATAAATTTTTTCTTTTTTCATAAGTAAAGGAGATTTTTATATTTATTTTTATTTTTAATATGAATCTTTCAACTTTTTTGAAGTTTTTTTTTTGAAAGGCAAAAGAGAGTGAGCATAATATCTTCCATCTACCAATTCACACTTCCAGTGCCAGGAATGGGCCAGGCTGAAGTGGGGAGCCTGGAACTCACTTTAAGTCTCCTATGTGTTATGGCAAGGATGCAAAATCTTAGCCGTCATCTGTTGCTTCCCAGAATGCACTGCAGCAGGAAGCTGAGTCAGAAGCAGAGCTGAGTTCCATACACAGGGACTCCAAGATGGGATGTGGCAACCTGAGCAGCAACTTAACCTCTGCTTAAAACAATAAATCATTTTTAAATAAAAGGAAGGGTTTAAACTGATATCTAAAGAAGGGATCAGAATTAAGCATAAAATGAGCATCCCAAGAATAAAGACTGCATGAAGACTCTGCGGTTAGAATTTGCTGGTGAGAAGAGCTCCAAGAAGTGGCTGGAGTGTCCAGAGAAGTATGAGCAAAGGAAGAAAGCAGCAGGTGTTGCTAGGATCAAAGCAGAGGGAGATGACTCATCACTGTGGAAATCATGAGCAGGCAGGTCATGGCACTGAACTTGTCTTAGGAGCCAGGAAAAGTTGTTGATGGGTAACAACATTATCCTCTCTACGAGGGAAGAAGAGATCATGAGGACATAAAGGTGATGCTTTAGGCCAGATCCGGACTCTAGTGCCATACTTCAGAGGCAGAGACACAGCAGTGTCCACAGAAATTGGGCATAAACTAGATGGGAATGGGTTTGGGGGTGGTCTGTGGGGGTGAAAGGTATAAAGCTGACTCTTAGCTGACTCATATGTAAGGAAAGGTCATATACACAAGTGGAGGAATAGGAAGGAGATTTATTGTATGCAAAGTAGGTCCTGTTAACTCTGAAATGACTGTTAGGCATAGAACTGAAAGTATCAAATACAGATCCAGATTAATTTGTTAAAGGAGGGATAATGGCTGAAAATCCAAATTTATCTTTCGAATCTTATCTTTCACTTTCATTTAAATTAAACGCATGAGCACTAGGGGATAAAAGTATTTTAAAAACTATTTCCTTCCCTCTTCAACAACCCTGAAAGTCAAGAACAAACATCAGGGCATCCTGAATATCAATAATGAGTGATGTGCACCTTTTGATCCTGGAGACCTGGATTGCTTATGTCTCCACCCATAGACCCATCTGTCCCTGACCTAAGGCACACCAGGTTACACGTGACATGTAACGTCTGACATTTGTAATGGAAGTTAGCATTTTCTCCTACAAAGAAGATCAGATGGGAATCATTTTTTCCAAGGCTGGATTTTCAAAAGCAGCATCTAGTTCGGTACCCTAGAAAATAGACAAACTTGATGAAAGCTAAGCCCCTCTGTGGAGGGAACTCTCTCTTTAATGGTTTCTGCCCCTGAATACTTCAGTAACAGCAACAACAAGAAGACACAGAGGTACTCTACCTCCTTGGAGAGTCTACTTGGAGGGGGGGTCCACTGGTCTTAGTATCCAATATCACATAGACATTTTTAACTCCCTTTGCCTATCACATCCCACCTGCAAGCTGGAATGGAAGAAAGTGGTATATCAAAAACATGAAATCCTCTTTTTCCTAGTGGGATGTCTTTATTCCTGAGTAATTTCTCCAAACACTCTTGAGTCTCTGAAAATATAAAAATTTCCTGCAGAGTCAATGAGGGCCAAATCCATTCATTATTTCCCTCTAGATTCTCATTCACCTCTAACTGCAGGAAGCACCACAAACACAGGGTTGAGATAAAGGGTATAAACATTTTATTCAGATACACAGGTTGTCACGGGAACCTTTTTTTGTTCTTGATTTTAATGTAAGCGATACTGAGCAGTGCAAGTGTTCAGGTATAACTAAATATTTTTCTCTTCTGAAACATAATATTTGTCATTCTGAATGATTTCATTCTCTTACCTTTCAATTTCAAGACAAATTCAGACTTGATCTATTCTTGGATCCTTGTCTATATCTTCATTATCCAGCAAGAAGTTAGCATTATTGATAAATAATCCACAACCTGAATCTTCGATTTGCTATGAATGGTCTTTGAATGCCTTAGGACAGTGAAAACTGTGTTTTGGTAGCAAAGAACCCAAAACTCTCAGTGGCCTAACACAACTTAATAGTGGTCAACACTCTGGATAGAGAAGCCATCCTCTCAAATGCTGCTAGATGAAATGCCCAATACAAGGGGGAGCTGAGAGGTCCCACCCATGCCTTTCAGTTCTCCAGCCCATAAAGTGACATGCTCCAGATTCTCTTGTTTGTAATTCACTGGCCAGAGCTAAATATTCAGCTCCTCCCCACCAAAAAAGAGGCCAGAAATTATAATCATGACACGTTGCTGGTGGCAAAGCACCTGATGAAGATGAACAGTAACAATAAAGACTATGCTAGCCTTCTAAAGGAACAATTTTTTTTCTTGTAAAAGTACTGTAAGGAAAGTTGAATAAAGCTTACTGGATAGTGAAATATAAGAAAACACATTTTTTTGCTTCATTGTTAAGCGTCTGCTTTCAGAAAGTAATGCTCTACCAGCTACACACACTGCTACTTTAGAAATAACAACAGGGAGACCGGCGCCGCGGCTCACTAGGCTAATCCTCCGCCCAGCGGCGCCGGCACACCGGGTTCTAGTCCCGGTCGGGGCGCCGGATTCTGTCCCAGTTGCCCCTCTTCCAGGCCAGCCCTCTGCTGTGGCCAGGGAGTGCAGTGGAGGATGGCCCAGGTGCTTGGGCCCTGCACCCCATGGGAGACCAGGAAAAGCACCTGGCTCCTGGCTCCTGCCATCGGATCAGCGTGGTGCGCCGGCCGCGGCGGCCATTGGAGGGTGAACCAACGGCAAAAGGAAGACCTTTCTCTCTGTCTCTCTCTCTCTCACTGTCCACTCTGCCTGTCAAAAAAAAAAAAAAAAAAAAGAAATAACAACAGGGGAGCTGTTACTCCCCTATCCTCAAATGCACACACTTCAGGACTTCTGTCATGTGTACCTCACCTTTTTTCCAAAAAGATCTTTGGGGATACCTTACAAAGATTCATAAAACAAAGTAGTATGAAAACACAGTACATTGAGAGAGGAAAAAGAAGCAGTTAAAAGACGATGGTGAAAACAAAATTAGAATCCAATATCTATAACTGGAGATCTGGTATACTTTCCTAGAAGTCGGTGACAAATTTGGCTGTGAAAATTCCAGGAAGCACACAAAAGCCAAAAAGGAAATAAATACGATCAGTAGTATGATCCACAGTAGCTGTGAGGCAAAAGCAATTTATGTTGTGAGAAGCAGCACAGAACACCTTAACCTTGGGTCCTCCTGCTGAGGGGATGTGTAACAGGCAAATGCAGGCAGCAAGGACATCTGCAATGATCCTAACACCACGAGGCTGCGTCTTGTGTCCTGCACTGAGCCTTCATGGCAATGCAGCGCAAACATGTTTACCATTGTTGGCTTGAATACTGATAATTATTACAGTGATTAGGCTAAATTGGTCAATAGCCCACATATTTAAGGTTATTTGGGATAGAAATGGAACAAAGAAATCACGTTTCTTCCAAATATAGCATTCCTGTAAACCACAGCTAACAAATGAGCATAAAGACAGTTGAATGCTGCCTTCAACTGTTTGTTTATTTCACACAGCGCTGTTTTGAACTTGAATTGGAAAGTCTTCAGGCCTTGAATTCATTTTTCCAGTTTGGCCATAATTTCTCCCCACTTCCTACCATGGTTCCATGGTTCACTTTATGGTCTCCATGTAGCCGTTGCAGAAATTTGAGACTGAGACCCTTGGTACAGGACTCGGTAAGCTAAAAGTTTTCATGGATTCAGTGTCTGCTTTGAGGAAATATAAAACAAACAATAATTATACTCATGTTTCCGAAACAGCTATGTCAGTCAATGAAGATATTAGCAAAACATTTAAGAGGAGACATACTAAAACAATAACTATTCTATATATTTTATGGTTCTTTATACCTTAACAAACTATTAGACATTCATCACTGCAGTGTTTTTCCCCCAAGAGTCCTATGAAACAATCAGGATGTGGGATTATAGTTTCTATTCTTCAGGTAAAAATGGAGACCCAAAAATGCCAGTTGCCTCAACTTCAAGCACATGGCTATTTTCCCAGGCACAGCACAAGGTCTATGGGAGACTCCTCTTTCAGTTTTCCATCCTGCATAGCACCACATACAACAGGAATTTCCGCAAGCACTTTCTAAGTTGATAAGCAAAAGAACCTTTGGCTCAGTACACAAACTGATTCATAAACACAGACAGTAGAAGAAGCTGATAGATAAGAATGATCAGACACAGCAATTAAGTTTCCTCTTGGAATGTATGCATTCCACAAGTGCCTGGTTCTGGTTCCAGCTCCTCTGCTTTCAATACAGTTTCCCAGGAGGCAACAGGTGATTATTCAAATATTTGGTACCCTGCCACCCATATGGGAAACCCAGACTTCGTTCCAGGATTCAGGCTTCTGACTTCAAACTGGCCCAGCCCTGTCACAGGCATTTGGAAAGTGAACAAGTGATTGCAAGGTCCCCCTCCAACTCCCCCCACCCCTTACACTCACTCTCACTCTTGCTTTCTCCTTCTGTCTCTATGACTTTTAAATGAAATGAAAATAAATTATTTTTTAATTTAAAAGATGTATTTAATTGAAATTCAGAGTTACAGAGGGAGAAATAGAGTTATTTTCCATCTGCTGGTTCACTTCTCAAATGTCTACAAAGCCAGGGCAGGGCCAGTTGGAAACCAGGAGCTTCATTTGGGTCTGTTACATACATGCAGGGGCCCAATCACTTGGGCCATCTTCCACTGCTTTCTCAGGCCATGAGCAGGGAGCTGGATCAGAAATGGAGCAGCAGAACATGAACCAGTGCCCAAAAGGGATGCCAGCTTTACCCACTACACCACAATGTCGGCCCCTAAACAAAATTTTTGAAAATATTTGTTAAAAAGTGATCGAAAGAACACACAAGGCATATGTTTGTTTGTACACAGATATGTGTGTATAGGTATAAATACATAGATATGCATACACATATATCTAGTTTTATTTGCAAAAAGAAACACTAGATATATAAATTAAAAATAGTAACAATTGTAATTTCTAGGGTACAAAGAGTCAAAGACAGAATGAAGTGAGGCTTTTATGAATAGAGTTTATTACAGAATTTTGACTTGGAGTCATATAAACAACTCATATATGTAAAAAGAGTAAACTGAAAAATTAAAAAGCAATCTCAGGCCGGCGCTGCGGCTCACTAGGCTAATCCTCCGCCTTGCGGCGCCGGCACACCAGGTTCTAGTCCCAGTTGGGGCGCCGGATTCTGTCCCAGTTGCCCCTCTTCCAGGCCAGCTCTCTGCTGTGGCCAGGGAGTGCAGTGGAGGATGGCCCAAGTGCTTGGGCCCTGCACCCCATGGGAGACCAGGAGAAGTACCTGGCTCCTGCCATCGGATCAGCGTGGTGCGCCGGCCGCGGCGGCCGTTGGAGGGTGAACCAATGGCAAAGGAAGACCTTTCTCTCTGTCTCTCTCTCTCACTGTCCATTCTGCCTGTCAAAAAAAAAAAAAAAAAGCAATCTCGAACTCTATTTGAAATAAACCCAACTATATACTGAACTTGTGACATAAGCACATAAAAATTAATTTCAAGTGATTTTAGCACAAAGTATAGTGTTCTGTACATTCTTTCTAGTTTATATTCTTTTTTCAAAAAAGCTTTATTTATTTGAAAGTCAGTGTTATAGAGAGAGGGAGGGAGGGACAGAGAGAGAGAGATCTTTCATCTGCTGGTTCCCTCTCCAAGTGGCCGTAAGAGCCAGGGCTGAGCCTGGCCAAAGCCAGGAGCTTCATCTGGGTCTTCCATGTAAATGGCAGGGATCCAAGCTCTTAAGCCATCTTCCACAGCTTTCCCAGGCCATTAGCAGGGAGCTGAAGCAGAAATAGAGCAGCAGGGACACAAACCTACACCCATATGAGATACAGGCGGCACAGGCCACAGCTTTATCTGCTATGCCACAATGTTTGTTTATCTAGTTATATTCTATGAGCAAACAGAGCACCATGATATAGGGTCATCACTGTTTCAGAAAATCTAACTTATCTTAGGAAAGTGACTTGGCCTTGGCAACATAGCACAAATGGATAAAAGCATAGGTGGTTAGCAAATAAGGAGACTTACTGGCATTGTATTTGCCATGGAAAAAGATTAAGATATGAAAACTTCACAAACAAGTAGATCTGGGCATTTCTCTCAAGCAGGTTGTGTAAGAATCATTACACACAATGGTACTTTAAAACATGCAAGGGGAAATGGAATTAAAAGATGAGCTTGTTTTGGTTCAAAAAGTTCTTGAAATCCATGCATAGGTTTTTCGTTATATATACTTTCCTTGAACTTTTTGAAGACCCTCTGTATATTCACCAAAGAGGGGCTAGTACTCACTTGTTTGATCCATTTCAAATATCATTTATAATGAGACTATTTTACAAATGTACTAAGTGGGTTAGTGAAACTGGACTTACAGCACAATTTTTTAAAGCCTAATGATTGAATATTATCTGCTGTGTGTTAAGCCACTCATCTTTACTGAACAAGAGAAAATACAAGCAGAAGGAAATTAAATCAGACTCAAGAATGTCTTTGAAAATCAAAGATTAAACAATGGAATCGTGAGATTGTAACACTCCTTTGCAAAACAGTAGACTCTATTCATTTTCCTAGATTTGAAACTATAGTGAAACCTATCAAGATTTGCTGGAACATAAGATTTCTAAAGTTAAAACAGCCATGGTGAAGTAGGGATGGAGGTTGTTAGCATTTACAAACTACAGACAAATGTTGAGTTTTGAGCCAAAAGCAATTTTTGTGATTCTCAAATTACTTTACCTATTTTTGACAGTGTTATAGTTAGCAATATATGTTATTTACTTTTACATAGGATTAAATACATTACTGTAAAATTAGAAAACTTAAAGTATGTGAGGAACTAATGTTGTGGAATGGAGGGTTAGGCTACTGCTTGTGACACTGGCATCCCATATCAGAGTATGGGTTTGAGTACAAGCTGATCTGCTTCCAATGCTGCTCTCAGCCAATATACCTGGGAAAGCAGTAGAAGATAGACCAAGTGCTTGGGTCCCTACCACCCATAAGGGAGACTCAGATGAAGCTTCTGGCTTCAGCCTGGTCCTACCTCAGCTGTCGTGGCCATCCGGGGAGTGAACCAGCAAGTGGAAGATATCTCTCTAGTTCTCTAGCGCGCTCTCTCTCTCTCTCTCTCCACCTCCCATCCCTCCCTCCTTCCCTCTATCTCTCTGCCTTTCAAATAAATATTTCTAAAAAATAAAATATGTGAATCTTTTCAACACATACTGCTGAAGCAATTGGACATGCAAAAAAATGAATCTAGATACAGTTCTTACATACTTCACAAAAATTAACTGAAAATGGATCACAGATCTAAATATAAAACGCAAAATCACATAACTCCTAGAAGACAACATAGAAATATAGATGACCTTGGGTTTAGTGATAATTCTTAAGATACAACAGCAAAGGCATGATACAGAAAGAAAGAAGCAATAAACAATACTTCATTAAAATTAGGATTTTTACACTGCCAAATGCACAGTCAAGAATTGAAAAACAAAGGCCACAGATTGGAAAAAGGTATTTGTAAAAGACACATATGATAAAAGGATGATTTCCAAAATACACAAAGAACTCTTAAAACCCAACAATGAGGAAACAAACAACCTAGGTTTGAAATGAGTCAGTGAGTGAGTTAAGCCACCTCATGCACTGCCAGCATCCCATATTGGAGCACTGGTTTGAATCCTTCGCTTATATACCAGTCCTGCTAATCTACCTGGCAAGGCAATAAAAGATGGTCTAAGTACCTGAGTCTCTGCCACCCATGTGGGAGACCAGGATGCAGTTCCTAGCTCCTGGCCTCAGGTTGGCCCAGATCGGGCTGTTACAGCCATTTGGGAGGTGAACCAAGGGATGGAAGATCTCTCCCTCTCTTTTTCTCTCTGCCTTTCAAATAAATAGTAAATAAATCTTAATAAATAAATAAATATCTTTAAAAATAAAGAATAAATAAATCTTTAAAAAATAAAATGAGTCAAAGACTAGCACACATCTTGCCAAGAAAGATATACAGATGGCAAATAAGGATACGCAAAGATGCTCCACATCGTGTCAGCAGGGAAATGCAAAGTAAAACAAAAACAAGACAGGGCCAGCATTGTTGCATAATGGTAAAGCCTCTGTCTGCGACACCAGATTCCCACATGGGTGACAGTTCAAGTCCCAGCTGCTCCACTTACGATACAGCTCCCTGCTAATGCACCTGGGGAAATAGTAAAGGATGGCCCAAGTTCTTGCACCCCTGCCCCGATGTGGGACAACCAGAAAAAGCTCCTGGCCCCTGGCTTTGGCCTGGCCCAGTCTTGGCCATTGCAGCTATGTGGAGAGTGACCCAGCGAATGGCAGACTCACTCTCTCCCTCTCCCTCTCTCTTCAACTCTCTCTGTAACTCTGCCTTTCAAATAAATAAGTAAATATTTTTAAGAAGGAAAAACAGCAATAAGACACCACTACACACCTATTAAAAAGGCAAAAATCCAGAACACTGACAGCATGAAATGCTAGTGATGATGTGGAGCAGCAGGAACGCTCAGGAATGATGCAAAATAGTAAAGGCGCTTCAGAAGACCGCTGTGCAGGTTCTTACAAACAACACATACTCTTACCATGTGATCCAGCTCTTTGGTTTTTACCCAAAAGAACTGAAAGCATGTCTGCACAAAAACCTGCTCACAGATGTTTACAGAAGCTTTACTCATAATTGTCAAAACTGGGAAGCAACCAAGATGTCCTCAGTAAGTGATGGATAAATAAACTGCAGTGCATCCAAGCAACAGAATATTAGCACTAAAAATAAGCAATCCATGGAAAAAACTTAATCCATGGAGAAAACTTAAATATGTATTAGTGAAAGAAGCAAATCTGAAAAAGCTAAATATTTATTATTCTAACTATATGAATCTTCTGGAATTGTCAGAACTATGTAAACATTGGAAGAATCAGTGTTTTCTAGAGGTTAGGGGATAGGAAGAGATGAATCAGAGGTATACCAAGGATGTGTAGGGTAGTGGCAGCACCCAATATGATCTATGATTTGGGATAAATGTCATTGTACCACTTATCCATACCAAAAATAAATGTACAATACCAGAAGTGGCCCTTAATGTAAACTGTGCTCTTTGGAAGACAATGCTGTGCTTTGTGGGTTAATCAGTTGCAACAAATTTATCATTGTAATAGAGCATATCGATATCCTATGCTTGTGTACAGGTACAAGTATAAGGGAATTATCTGTTCCTCGCCATCAATTTTGCTGTGAATCTGAAAATGCTCTCAAATGTATTAAGGAACAAAGTAAAAACAATGAACATTAATAACTAATTAAATCTGGATATATTTTTCGAGGAGTCTAAAATTTTCTTAAATACATTATTTCACTCTATTCATTAAGAGAGAAACAGGAATACAAAATATGTGGGTGTTTGATGGGAGAATAAGTCAGTCTAACACAAAATCATTATTCCTGTCTTTTCCAGTGAGTTTTTATTGGAGCAGGGTAGAAATTCAAAACCTAAGAAACATAAAATATAATGGAGAAGAAGTAATAGGCATAAAAATTTCAAAATCCTTCATTTGCTAGGATCGTCAGCAATACAAGATCTGTAGATTACATAACGGGTAAGGCAAAGAAAATGTGAGCCATGTCAGAAAACTAAATGAGTCTTACAGAAGAAATATCACCAAGAGTTCAACTTTGACTTGTAACATGGCTGCACTGTTGTGCACACGCTATTCAATAGCCAATGGCAATAGGAATTTTCACACAAACTAATTGAATTTACTTTGAATTGCCAAAGTTACATTTATCCCTTACTCCCTCTAATGAGAAGTATTCTTTTTTTGTTGTCTTGTATCTTTGAAAAGCTTTTTAAAAATATCTAGGTTTTTTTTTTTTTTAATCACAGGAATGCAAACTGACAAGCATCAGGAATTGCATATCAATCTAGATAAACCACGAAGTGATACAGGGTTTCCAGGGAGAAAAATCAAACTGAGGAGCATATATAAACAAAAGTGTTTATGCAGGTTTTGTACCTTAAATTTTTCTTATTCTTGCCTCAGGATCAAAAAACAGCACTTTCAGTACATCCTCTGATTTGTTGAGTAAGTTTTCTTAGAAAATGTGAAGTTACAGAGAGCAATGTTAAGATGAAGGCCTACTGGGTTTTGTTGGAATTTTAGATCCATGTCTAATCTAAATCCCAGGTAAACTGATCTTCCTTAGCAGTCTTCCATTGAATAAATCTACTGAAATTATTTTTTGTCTCTTTTACCTGCTTAATCTCTATCCAAGGATTTTACATGACACCAAATAACTAAAGATATGTTTTCCTGAATGAAAGAGTCTTCCTGCCAGTGTGTCTAAATGCATGCTGAGAAATAATTATAAAACCAACCTGTTTTTAATATTATATTCAAGTCATGAAGAATAGCTACAACAGGGATAAGCCATAGAATCATATAAAATTCACTTGATAAAATATCACAAAATTACACAAGGAAAGAGACAAAATAAAATAAATTCCCCTAATGTACCGCAAATATCAACCACCACACACTACCTACAAGCCATATGTTTTTTCCATCTGTTCTGTTATCATCAACTAAATTTATAGTATTTGGGCTATCAGAAGGATTGTCAAACATGAGCTGAGGATGAATTTTAAACCTAGGTGTTACTGTTAGTTGTTTTCTTTTTTCTCTTTTCTGTTTCTTTCTTTTCTTTTTAAGAAGTAGCAAAAGCTACCCTCACTTTTATACCAAACCTAACATTCATGACATTTTGGGGATTCAGGTCAAAATTTTTCCAACATATCTGAGGAATGTGAAATAGTTCTCGGGAAATTGAAATTAGTCTTGGAGTCATTGATCAGTCACTTAATGCCTTCCTTGAGTAATGGCTACTAGACAAAAAAGCTGGAATTCTTGATGGTAAATATGATTCTTCTAAGGGTGGAAGTGCTGAATTTGGTGTGTTGCAGGCAGAATTCTAAGATGGCACAAGGACCCAAGCCTTAATATGATCCAGTCTTTTTGAGTGGGTGAGGATCCTACTCATTACTTCAAGCAAATAGAATATGGCAAATGTGATGAGATAGTCCCTACCTTGGTAAGGTTAGAGTAAAACTAAAAGATTTTGGGTAGCTAATCTCTTGCTTAGGTTAGGTTATATGGCATAGGTGATTGCTAGACACCCAGGTGATTATGTCACAGTATCTAGAACTCGGAAATACCAAACTAAAGTAGGAGAATCTTCTGTTGGCTTTGAAAAAGCATGTTGCCATGTTGTGTGGGGGCCTGTGAACAGGCTGTGTAGCAAGAACTATAGAGGCCTCTAGGAGCTCACAGCAACCCAGAATCAGTAAGACAGGAGGCTCTATAGTCCTGCAGCCCAAAGGAAATAAAGTTTGCCAATACCTGAGTTTAGAAGAGAATCCCAGGCTCCTGGAAGGATCACAGTCCGGCTAACACTTTGGTTGCAATCCATGAGACCCTGAGCAAAGAATTCATTAAACCCATGACTGGACTCCCAACCCATGGAACTTCAAGAGGCTAAGGGGCACAGATCCTCTCAGGCTCCTTTCAGCTTCCACATCAAGGAAAATTTTCCCCAGGCATCAGTGGCTGCTGGGTTCCCAAATTAGATACAAAGAATACAGTTATCCATCTATCTCTGTGACCCAAGCCTAAAGGAGAGTCACTCCAGATGACCCATAAGTATGAGAATAAATGTGTGTATTGTGACATGCCATGCAGATCCTGGGGTTATTTGTTACATACCCTATTTTTACTTTGCATTCACAATTTGATGCATGTTTCTTTAGCAATCCTGTTAAGTTCGGTAAATGTCCCAAATACCCCAAGTGCTGCAAAGTTGAAAAACAAAAAAATAAACAAAAATCAGGTACATTTTATATTGAGACATAAAGGAAAGCAGAAGTGACTAACAAACTCAGAGGAGTTTGGATAAAAACTCTACTCCTTAATAAGTTAAGTCAGGGAATTCACAATAATAATAAAAAAAATTTAAACACATTCTTACATTGTCATGAACTCAAATTTTTTGTATAAACATGTTTTAAGTAACCCCTAAACTCATTCACATGAAAGAAATTTTACTTACTTTAAATTTCAGAAGATAGGGGTGGGCATTTGTCACTGCAATTGAAGCACTGCTTGGGATGCCCACATCCCATATCAGAATAGCTGAGTCAGGTCTTGGCTCCACTTCCCATTCCAACTTTATGTTCATGCTCCCCCTAGCAGGTAGGTCTCTGCCACTTACATAGGAAACTCAAACTATTTCCAGTCTCCTGGTTTTGGCCAGTCCTGCACCAGCTGTTGCAGGCATTTAGGAGGCAAACCAGTAAATAGAAAACCTCTGTGTGTGTGTGTGCCTGTTCCTGCCTTCCAAATTAAATGCTGCTTTCGACGTCAAAAGAAATCTGTCACTTAAGTGCATCACATGAAGTTATGGAAATTATGGCATATGTACAAAATGCCATAGAGTATATATGTGTTTAATGTACCCTGAGTTCAGATTTATACATAAGTTCTTTCCTTAGAACACACACACTCAATATACTCTTTTTTTTTTAACAGAATTAGACAGTGAGAAAGAGAGAGACAGAGAGAAAGGTCTTCCTTTTGCCATTGGTTCACCTCCCAAGTGGCCACTATGGCCGGCGCGCTGTGCCGATCCAAAGCCAGGAGCCAGGTGCTTCCTCCTGGTCTCCCATGTGGGTGCAGGGCCCAACCACTTGGGCCATCCTCCAATGCACTCCCGGGCCACAGCAGAGAGCTGGACTGGAAGAGGAGCAACTGGGACAGAATCCGGTGCCCCAACCAGGACTAGAACCTGGGGTGCCAGTGCTGCAGGTGGAGGACTAGCCTAGTGAGCTGCTGCGCCAGCCTCAATATACTCTTAATTGGTAAGATGAATAAAAATTTTCTGAATTCAAAATATACCACTAAACTTGGATTACTTACATATTCAGGTGTAAAAATGTGCATTAAAATACTCTACAATCATACAATTGCATGCAGTTGAATGTGTAAAAGATTATTATGTCCCAACAACACACCATACCTATGATGGATGATGTTATACTATAGAAAAATGGGCAAACAACTTCAAAACCTAAACTAAATTATCCTGCAAGATGACTAATAATGTAAGATGAAGTATCTTATCCTGCAAGATGAAGTATAATGTAAGCATCTATATGTATGTGTACATAGGCCTGTGATCCATGCCTGAAAGAATCTTAGGTAAGTAATACAGTCAACCCTTCCTTTTATTACAGTGAACAGGAGGGAAAAATAAAATAAAGAGGCTAAAACCTGGGGAGTTATAGGTAGAAGCAATGCAAATTCCATGGAGTAAGTAAAGATCTTCCCAACATTTTAGTTTTGTCAAATGCTTTAAAATATAATTATTAAATGAACATATTAAAAATACTAAAAATTATAAGCATAAAAAATCAAGAATTTATTTTCTCATCCTGTGGTAAATTATGACATAAAGAAGAACAACTTAGATAACTACTTTGTAAGAATAAGTGTTAAAGTCAGAGTCTCTCTGATAGGTAACTTTAAGTGATTAAGGTCTCCCTCGCATCCGTAAGGCCCTTCTACCAACATCTGAAAGTTTACATAGATAATGTTCCACGATACATTAATCTGTTAAATTGTCTCATTATAATTCTCTCAGCAGGAACATTTCTTTTGTTGTTATTTAGCTTTATTTATTTGAGAGAGAGAGAGAGAATGAGAGAGAGAGCACTCGTTCCCATCCACTGGTTCACTCCCCAAGTGCCCTGAACAGTCAGAGCAGAATCTTAATTCAGGTCTTTCATGTGAGTGGCAGAGACTCAACTATTAAGCCACCACTGCCTCCTCCCGGGGTCTCCATCAGGAAGTTGGATTCAGGAGTCAGAGCCAGGTATGAAAGCCAGATACTCTAATGTGAGCACAAGAGTCTTAACCAGTAGGTCAAATACTCATCACAGAATATTCCTCTTTCTTTTTCTCTTTTGGTATTTTTTAATTTTTAGTAATATAAAGAGAACAGGTTTCAGGATAAAGAAATGAAATATGACTCGGCCATACAAAAAAGGAAATCCTGTCTTTTGCAACAAAATGAATGCAACTAGAAACCGTTATGCTTAGTGAAATAAGCCAGTATCAAAAAGACAAATATCATATGTTTTCTCTGATATGCGTCAGTTAATACAGAAAGTTTCTTTATCAAACTGAAGGAGTATAACAACCTAGCACGAATGAATTCTATTATTTTAAACCCATGGCTTCACTTCTCTTTTTGCATTTCTTCCATAGAATTCCCCTATTCACATTCTCCTCTGAACATCAAGAGACATATGTGTGGATATAAATATATGTAATTTTATAATATACATGCCTATGGATACGTGTGTTTGTGTGTCCTTGCATGCATGCATGTGTATATCTTGAAAGAATTCTTAAATCACCCTTATTGGTATAAACCACTGATACGCATGGTTTGGTTAAATTACCCCTGCCAGGTTTATTATCTGCTCTTTTTCCCTGCTGTTAGCATGTGTAATTGTATGGTTTTAAGAACTTGAATGACTCACCATAAAGCAAGCTGAAAAAATAAGGGACAGATGTGTTTCTATGTATTTTTTGAGGGTTGCTAGGATGGGAACCCCTTCAGCTCATTTCGGAATCTCATCTCAGAGGTAGCTTTGCCTCCTTAGAGTACCTCTGCTCCCCAGTCCTCAACCCCTCAACTACCAGAGGGATGGAATGCACACACTATAAATGCCACCCACCAACTTGGATGAGGAAGCAAACGAGAATACAATGGCCACCCATCAGCAAGAGGAATGATTATTGCAGTCTCTTCCAGTAAGGTTAAATGAAGGGGAACCTTCCAATGCACTACAGATACAGCAATGTGACCCCCACCCCTCCTCTTCAAGAGATGATTAATAGGAAGCAGCCTAACAGATCATTTGTGGTAAGAGATCAGAAACAGGACTAAGACTCTTGATCAAATTTCAAAACTTTGGTCTTGATCCTTTAACTGCACATAAAACCCACCCCATGGTTAACATAACCAGAAGCAGGCAGGAGTCAAAAGTTTTAATGAGAGGTCAAATTAGCAGTGAGAGAATTGAACTTTTACAGTTTCAGGGTCAGATAATTTGTCAAGAGTCAGATTTCCTCTTCAGTGTGAGCAGATGATGCAGCATAAAGGTGACTATTGACAAAATAGTGCTCTGTAATTGAGTGAAAACATCTTAGTAATGAGCTGCTTATGCTTTAAGCCCTGTTGTTGCAATTCCAGAGAAAAGTGGCTCTCGGTTTGGGGGTGCAAATGTTCCCTGTCTACATTATCAATTTTGGGATCTTCTGTGGTACTCCTCTTAAGTTTATTATTAGCCAATTAAAAAGAATGTTGTATTCTTTATGAGAGTTAGGTGCTAATTTTGAAGGTGATGCTAAGCTAGATAGTAAATTGCTATTAGGCTCATTTTGAGCTGAGGATTGCATCCTCCATCGCTGGGGAGACAATGAAAGAAATCGAGGGTCTGACTTCTGCCTTCAACATCATGTAAGATCTTCTTGGCTATGAGCCAAGGCAAAAATTCAGTAGTGTGCAGTGTACCCTTAAAATGCAGTACAAGCATTCAAGGTTGAAAGACACCTAAAGGAATAGTAGGAGTCTAATTCTATTCTATCGCTTTTGAAAGGACATGGTCTTGATTGACAGGCTACAAGCTGGCTGAGAGAAAGGAAGGGGAAAATTCATTTTAGTGAAGCAAGGAGGTGTGAACAAGTAAGAGAAATTCATGATCAGTTTAGTAATGGAGTCAGTCTGTAAAGGGGGCCAAAGATTCTAGAACTGAGTTCCATCACTCACCAGCAGAGAATCCTAGAGCAAGTTAGCAGATCATCGAGAACATAAATTTCCTCATTTTATACATGGGTATATTTAACCACTTCACAAGGTTTTTGATTGGTAAATAAAATTATGTACATAAAAGGTGCCTCTTTAACCTTAAATTCCTGTGTTGATATTAATATTATATAATTATGTTTACTATAAGAGTAGCAAATATGTCTAAAGAAAACAAAACCAATGCACAAATAAAGGACATAGTGATAATTGCTTCTACTCTCAACCCACTCCTGCCCTAGGGTGGGAAGGATGCATATAAATGTACTCTAGTTAGTTTCACCTGTACTCTAGTCATGGACTATAGAAATGCTATATATCTATAATTCATATCATTGAGTACATGCATTAAATGTTGAAGTAAGCATTTTTATGAGTGGACTTTTTAAAGATAAAATCCTCGAAGTTCCTCTGAAAGGTTGAACCAACCTGCTACTGGCAAAGGCCTGGCGAAAGCTTCATGGTACATGGTATCAAAATATCAGGGGTGTGTGCAAGAGTGACAAGTGTCTCATGCAGAAAAGAGCAATCACTTGATGAAACAGCAAGCAAGAGGGAGATTCAGGAACCAAATCTGCTCACAACCCACTCCAGTGGGAATTATCTGGGCCCCCAAGAGACTACACTAACCCCTTCTAAGGTCAGCCTCCTCAATGACATAACGAACTTCAATTAGGCCATACCTCTTAAAGTAGTAAGGGTCTGCTCCACTCCACCACACTGAGAACCACAATTCCAGCTCACGAACCTTTGGGAACCAACCACATCCAAACTCTAGCATCCTACTTGATCATGATGTATAATCCTTTAATGCATTGTTGATTTTTCTTGCTTATGTTTTGTTGAGGAATTTTGTGTCTAAATACATGAAAAAATATTGGTCTTTAATTTTTTATGCATTGCCTTATGTGATTTTAGTAGTAAAATAATCCTGGTCTCATAAAATGAAATTAAAATAAGAGGAAGTATTGTTCCTCTTTTATTTTCTTGGAGATACTATGTAAAATTGGTGTTAATTCCTCTTTAAATGATTGATAGAATTCTCAAGAGAAACCCTCTGTGCCTGGAAATGTCTATTTGGGGAAGTTTTTAAATTAAAAAATTCAATTTCCAACATAGCTGTCAGGTTATTCTCATTATCTATTACATACTGGGTGAGTTGTAGTAATTTTTGTTTTTCAAGGAATTAGTCCATTCCATCTAAGTTCTCAAAGTTATGTATGTAGAGTTGTTTCTAGCATTCTTTTAACCTTTAGATGTCTCCAGGATGTTCATAGATATTACCCATTTCATCCCTTATACTGGTAATCTATCCTTTTTATATTTGTTGGCATTTCTAGAAGGTGGTCAATTTTACTGATCAATTTGAAGAACCAGATCTTTATTGATTTTTTCTTTTTTATCAATTTCATTGATCTGCTTATATTTATTATTTCCTTGCTTCTATTTACTTTGGGTATATTTTGCTCTTGCCATCTAGGTTCCAGAGATAGGAACTTAGATTATTGACCTGAGACTTTTCTTCTTTTCTAATGTATACATTTATAGCTATAAATTTCGCTCTCAGTATTGGTTTAGCTGAGTCCTATAAATTCTGATATATTGTATTTTCATTTCATTGACCCCAATGTATTCTTATTTCCTCTGAGACTTTCTTTTTGAACTATGTCTCACTAGCCATGTGCTGTTCTATTCACAAACTGTTGGAAATTTTTCTATTATCATTCTATTATTTATTTCTAATTTTATTATACTTTAGTCAGGAAAGTACACTGTCTAATTTCTTTCCTTTCAAATGTATTAGTTTGTACTGGGGCCCAGAATATGGCCTAGCTTGTGCATATGCTCCAGATAGTATATTTTTAAATCTTTTAAAAATATATAGATAAAAGTGAGTATCAAATTTAAATAGGCCTTTTAAAATTATGACAATTAATTTTTCATATAGTTATTAGCCTCTTATAATTCTGTTCAATGTTATATCCTTTATCCACTCTTAATTTGATTGTATGACTTTTCATTGATTTGCAGAAGGCTTTTACAGCTGTTTGCCCTCCCCTGAGCTCCTCAGCAATGCCAGATAACCTGGAGATTTCGTCAGCTATTATTGTGGGTGATGTAACCCAGACTTTGTCAAAGTCTAAGTCTCTGGGCCTGATTCCAGGAGAGACTCTGAAGGGATCATCCTCACTGGCAAACAAGTCCACAAAAAGCAGGGGGAAATCAAAAACTTTCTGAGTTATAGAATTATTTAAATTTGTTTATTTTTATTTTTTTTTATTTTTTGACAGGCAGAGTGGACAGTGAGAGAGAGACAGAGAGAAAGGTCTTCCTTTTGCCGTTGGTTCACCCTCCAATGGCCGCCACGGCCGGCACACTGCGGCCAGCGCACCGCGCTGATCCGAAGCCAGGGGCCAGGTACTTCTCCTGGTCTCCCATGGGGTGCAGGGCCCAAGCACTTGGGCCATCCTCCACTGCACTCCCGGGCCAGAGCAGAGAGCTGGCCTGGAAGAGGGGCAACCGGGACAGAATCCGGTGCCCCAACCAGGACTAGAACCCCGTGTGCCGGCGCTGTAGGCGGAGGATTAACCTATTGAGCTCCGGCACTGGCCAGAATTATTTAAATTTGTAAAATTATCTTTTCAAGGAAGATCCCTCCTAGATTTTAATGTCACCCATCTCTCTGACACAAAATGGACATGTTTTGAAGTGATCTTTCTTTTGGGGTAGTTTACTCTAATACAGATGTGATGTTATACCTTGGTTTAGTTTAGTTTCAATGAAATTATGGCTACTCAGAAGTAAAGTAGAACTTTTATCCACAAACAATACAATCACACCTTTTTTTTTTTTTACTTAGGTCTATTCTTCGATGTGGTTTGAATAGCTGATGTTTTTAACAGATTTATTGAGAGATTCACATATCTTACAATTCACGCACTTATGATGTGAACTTCAGTGGCATTCGATATCACTGATTTGTGTAAACATCATACAATAATTTTAGAACATTTTCATCATCTCTAAAGGAAACATTCTGCTCCTTAGCTATACCTGCACAGCCCATGACAGTCACTAAGCTTCTTTCTATAATTTTACCTATTCTGGACATTTGATATAAATGGAATCAAACAGTAGATGGAATAATTGATATTTTGAAGACACAAAAATGTTTCAGCTGGAATTTATTTGTTGTAACACCTATGATCCATGAATTATCAGAGGCACATCCTGAATAATTATACTGAGCCTTGCTAGTAAGTATCAACCTCCATGCCTCCAGTTCCTTTGTTAACTCAGTGCTCCATGGACCAACATTTCAATTTGTTTCAATTCTAAGCAACACTTATTCACATAAATGTTCTAACAAGTGTTTCCCCTAGAGCTGAAAACACTATTTACTCCCTTTTTTTCTATACAACTTCTTCCTTCACCTCCCACTCTCATAGCACCTTAATTAGGGGAATGTGAAACTGTCTTTCCAACATGAATCCCCACTACAACCATCACCACCGCCCCTTTAAATCCTGGTTGTCAGCAGCAGCAGGAGATATCTTGAAGGTATGAGAAGAGCAGCAAAACGCTGTGAACAGCCTCATTTATTACAACTAAGATTGTTCAAGCTCTGTTAATATATCCTCAATTGCTCTCCTCAAGATCTCAAGGCATTCTTAAGAAGCAAGTTCATATCCAGATGCAGTTGCCTGATTTTTGAATGCTTTGAATTCACTCTTTCTGCAAAGGTATTCACTGCCCAGTTCTTTTTCATAAGGCAAAATACACAGTTTTACCATTCAATGTGATGGGAAAGAAATGTAAAATCCCATGTGAACCACCAATATATAGATCACTTCCTTTACCCCAGAAAGCTCACTAAGTCACCCCTATTTCACTATGCAGGTACCCACTGATATCTATCATTACCGATGAATTTTGCCTGTTCTGGAGCTTTATAAAGTACACTGAGTTGTTTAATATATAGCCTTTTTTTTTAAACTTTTATTTAATGCATATAAATTTCCAAAGTACGACTTATGGATTACAATGGCTTCCCCCCCATACCGTCCCTCCCACCCACAACCCTCCCCTTTCCCACTCCCTCTCCCCTTCCATTCACATCAAGATTCATTTTCGATTCTCTTTATATACAGAAGATCAGCTTAGTATACATCAAGTATGGATTTTAACAGTTTGCTCCCACACAGAAACATAAAGTGAAAAATAATAGATGATTTTTTTTAAATGATGGTGAAATCAGAGCAGACCTATTGTCATGTTTAATCCCAGTGAGAGTCAAGTTGGGAATTGATAATTTCTTTTTTTTTTTTTTTTTTTTACAGAGGATCAGTTTAGTATGCATTAAGTAAGGATTTCAACAGTTTGCACCCCCATAGAAACACAAAGTGAAATATATTGTTTGAGTACTCGTTATAGCATTAAATCTCAATGTACAGCACATTAAGGATAGAGATCCTACATGAGGAGTAAGTGCACAGTGACTCCTGTTGTTGACTTTACCAATTGACACTCCTGTCTATGGCATCAGTAATCTCCCTATGCTCCAGTCATGAGTTTCCAAGGCTATGGAAGCCCTCTGAGTTCTCTGACTCTTATCTTGTTTAGACAAGGTCATAGTCAAAGTGGAGGTTCTCTCCTCCCTTCAGAGAAAGGTACCTCCTTCTTTGAAGACCTGTTCTTTCCACTGGGATCTCACTCGCAGAGATCTTTTGCCAGAGTGTCTTGGCTTTCCATGCCTGAAATACTCTCATGAGCTTTTCAGCCAGATCTGAATGCCTTTAGGGCTGATTCTGAGGCCAGAGTGCTATTTAGGACATCTGCCATTCTATGAGTCTGCTGAGTATCTCACTTCCCATGTTGGATCACTCTCCCCTTTATTTACTCCATCGGTTAGCGTTAGCAGGTACTAGACTTGTCTATGTGCTCCCTTTGACTCCCAGTCCCTCCACCCTGACCAACTGTGAACTGAAACTGATCACTTGGAACAGTGAGATGGCATTGGTACATGCCACCTCGATGGGATTGAATTGGAATCCCCTGGTATGCTTCCAACTCCACCACTTGGGGCAAGTCAGCCTGAGCATGTCCCAAATTATACATCTCTTCCCTCTCCCATTCCCACCACCATGTTCAACAGGGATCACATTTCAGTTAATTTTCAACACTTAAGAAATATATAGCCTTTTTTTAAAGATTTGTTTTTATTTATTTGAAAGGCAGAGTCACAGAGAGGAAGAGGGAGGGAGGGAGGGTGGAAGGGAGGGAAAAAGAAAGAGAGAGAGAGAGAGAGAGGTCTTCCATTTGCTGTTTCACTCCCCAAATGGCTGCAGTGACTGGAGCCAGGCTGATCCAAAGCCAGGAGCCCTCCAGGTCTCCCATGCAGGTGCAGAGGCCCAAGGACCCTGGACATCCTGCATTGCCCTCTCAGGCCACAGCAGAGAGCTGGATTGGAAGTGGAACAGCCAGGACTTGAAAGAACCAGTGCCCACATGGGAGGACAGCACTGCAGGCTCTCATACCCAGCTTCTCCCAGCCAACGTAATGCTTTTGAGATTTATCTATGCTGTTTAAGTCAGTAACTCATTCCCTTTGTATTGCTAAGTAATATTTCTCTTTTTTTTCATTTTCGATTCTCTTTATATACAGAAGATCAGTTTAGCATACATTAAGTAAAGATTTCAACAGTTTGCTCCCACACAGAAACATAAAGTGAAAAATACTGTTTGAGTACTAGTTATAGCAATAAATCACAATGTACAGCACACTAAGGACAGAGATCCTACATGAGGAGTAAGTGCACAGTGACTCCTGTTGTTGACTTTACAAATTGACACTCTTGTTTATGGCCTCAGTAATCACCCTAGGCTCTTGTCATGAGCTGCCAAGGCTATGGAAGCCCCCTGAGTTCACTGACTCTGATCATACTTAGACAAGGCCATGGTCAAAGTGGAAGTTCTCTCCTCCCTTCAGAGAAAGGTACCTCCTTCTTTGATGACCCGTTCTTTCCACTGGGATCTCACTCGCAGAGATCTTTCATTTAGGTTTTTTTTTTTCCCCAGAGTCTTGGCTTTCCATGCCTGAAATAGTCTCATGGGCTTTTCAGCCGGATCCGCATGCCTTAAGGGCTGATTCTGAGGCCAGAGTGCTATTTAGGACATCTGCCATTCTATGGGTCTGCTGTGTATCTCACTTCCCATGTTGGATTGTTCTCTCCCTTTTTTATTCTATCAGCTAGTATTTGCAGACACTATTCTTGTTTATGTAATCCCTTTGGTTCTTAGTCCTATCATTATGATCAATTGTGAACAGAAATTGATCACTGGGACTAGTGAGATGGCATTGGTACATGCCACCTTGATGGGATTGAATTGGAATCCCCTGGTATGTTTCTAACTCTACCATTTGAGGTAAGTCAGGCTAAGTAATATTTCATGGCATGAAATACATAGGAAGCTGCTGCCCCATTCTCCAATTGATTGGCATTTTGAGATCTTTCTACTTCAGTGAAATCATGAATTCAGTTTCTCTAAAAAGTTTGTTTGAGTCTTTCTGTAGAAATGCGTATTCATTCCTTTGGGGTAAGTTCTTATACTGGCTAATATATTGCTTAACTGTGTCTAAAATATTCTAGGTTTTTCCAAAGTTATTAAGCTGTCCTATATATTTAAAGACTTATTTATTTATTTGAAAGTCAGAGTTACAAAGAGACAGGGAGAGACAGAGACAGAGGGAGAGAGAGAGACAGAGAGAGATCAATTTTCCATTGGCTGGTTCACTCTCCAGATGTCTGCAACAGCCAGGGCTGGGCCAGGCCTAAGCCAGGAGGTTCGTCTAAGTCTCCCTCATTGATGGAAGGGGAAAAACTCTTGGGCCATCCTCTGCTACTTTTCCCAGGTCATTAGCAGGGAGCTGATTGAAGTAGAATTTCTGGGACAGGAATTGACGCCCATATGGGATGCCAGGAGCAGGTAGTAGTTTTACCTGCTATACCACAATACTGGCTACAAACATATTTTGCCATTGAGTCTGCTTCTAATAGCCCAGAGCCAAGGCTAGTGTTGTGGCACAGCGGATTAAGCCACCACTTGTAACGCTGGCATCCCATATCAGAGCAGTGGTTCAAGTCCTAGCTGCTTTGCTTCTGATCCAACTTCCTGCTAATGTACCTGAGAAGACAAAAGAAGATGCCTGAATACTTGAACCTCTGCCACCCATAGGGGAGACCTGGATATAGTTCCAGGCTCCTGACTTCAGCCTGAAGCAGCCCCAGCCAACACAGCCATTTAGGAAGTGTGCCAGCAGATAGATCTCTCTTTCCCTCTGGTCCTTTCTAAGTCACACTACCTTTCAAACAAATCAATAAATTCTTTAAAAGTCATAAACAAATCAAAGTACAGAGCAACAGGAGGATATAATTTTGTTTTTTCTTATTTAGTTTTATTGCTAATAACAATTGCACTATAATATGATGGGCTTAAAATATAGACTTTTTGAAGTGGTTAAATCTAAATATTTATAACAACTGGATTCAATGGCTAATAAGAATGATTCAGAAATTAGAAGATACATCAAAAAAATTCATGTAGCTGCAACCAAAACTGTGTTTGAAACATTTCACAAAACTGAAGCACAGCTTCAGACATGAAAAAATGCTCTAAATGAACATTCCTCTCTTCAAGGAAGCTCAAGTTGCTTTTACAGAAGCTAAAGAATGGAAAGACGAGTGGGCAAACTTATCAAAAATTTGTAGAGGAGTCTGAAGTGAAACTGAGAAAACATTTTAAATGGTGAAGGAAATCAAATTAAGCCTCAGGGTGAACACTTTAGGATGAACAGTTGGATTGCCATTCCTGGGAGAAGCTATTGTTTGCAGATAGTCACAATTTGGAATGGGAAATAATTAATGCATTAGAGATGGAGACACCTAAAAGATAAATCCAACGATTGATGCAGCTACGTTAAACTCTTAAGAACCCCTAAAGGTAACAGAAAACAAATACACATTAAATTAACTGAATAAATTAAAACAATGGAATCACTTAATGGTTATATTTTTTTAAAAGTATCCAAATTGAGAAAGTTTAGCTATTGTCAGGAAGAGAGATAAAGTATAAATTTCAATTCCTTCCAGATCTGCATTGAGGAAATGAATTTTCACCAAATATCCGACTTACAGAGAACTTTCCTGAAAAAATAGAGAGAATCTTTTCAAAGATGAAAAGATCAGCTATGCATTTAAAGAGCTGAACACCTGTAAAATACAAGCCAATGTGCTCTTAGAAAAACACAAAAGAATCTCTATTATCAGATCTAGCTTTGTTGGTTGAGAGAAATCTTGTTAACTTAGGAAAGAAAATGCACGTGTCCAACAAAAAAAAATCACTGAGGCAGATTTTAAATGCTTAAAAATAATCCTATGTAGACTGGTCCCAAATGAGGCATTAAACTGGGCAGGACCACCCAACCACCAGGTTGCTGAGGAAAGAAACATCAGGCTGTGATACAATCTGTCTTATAGTGCCAGCACTGAACCAGATTCTACCTCCCCAGGGTCAGGACCACAGGAACCAGATCTCTCCCTCTGGCCAACTCTATACTAATGTAACAATTGCTCCGCAAGTCAGACTTGTCTCAAATGTCCTCACATTGGCAGGTACTTAGGATCGCCTTTAGATCCAACCCCCTACACACATATACACACAACTGAACAGGGCAAACATGGCCAGAGTCCTCTACCTAACCCTCTGCTCAGATGGGATTCAGTGGGAAATTCTTGAGAAGGGAAAGAAAAACTGAGGAGAGCTTCCCAGAAATCATGTCTACCAACAGCTTTTCCTAGCCAAGCACATTCTCCACCAGCAATAAGAAACGTCTTCACAGAAACTGCTGGAGTTGGTCTTCTACTACACACTCTGGAACCCAAAAGGGGCCATCCTTTGACTTGATCCTCACCTTCCAAAGAGTCTACTTCCAGAAATCCAGAGTCAGAAAGACACACATATGCGTGCACACATACACACACACACACTCACACTCACAGCAAGTTATTCAAGTGATCAACTATTCAGTAGAGGATTCTATTGCAAAGTCAGTTGTCATGTACAGTTTAAATAAAATGTAATATAATAATTTAAAACAGTGGATAATCTAAAAAAGCTTGTGATTCTGATTTATAATGGTTAGAAAAATTTGTGATGTAGAAAATAAACTCATTAGATTCTCTGTAGTCTGAGTTTGAAATTTCTACTAGCAAAGAAAAGAATGGGTTTTCCTTCTTCTTTTGGAACAGTCATCACTTTTGTCCACAAGTATCTCTTTCTTCCAATAACGACCACTTAGCAGAAATGGGATCCATTCTGCCAACATTTCTTTTACCTTTGTCCCCTCTTCTGTCCAACCTCATTAAACTACCATTATTTTAAGGGCTTGTTATAATTCACATTCCTGTGGCTATATTTCTGTATCTGGACTTTGCTTTGTGTCCTTCTTTACAAGTAAATTATCCATCCTCTCCACCTTAACTGTGAGAAATTCTCTTTTATATCCCCAGGCCAACTCTCCCTATAGATATCTCAGCCTGTCTTCCATGTCACAGTTACAATTCTTTTTAGGATACATCAAAATATTATACACCATTCAAATGAATTTAAGTTTAAATGGACCACTTACATCCCAAGCAAATCTGAGAAAGGCATCTCTCATCTCAACATATTCCAAGAATGTTCCTTTTCTGATGAAAATAGACAAGTGAAATTGTGCTGGGTGATAGGAGGCAGGTTTATATGTGATGAATAATTTACTCTCAAATATTTGGAAGTTCACCCTGAGTAGGCAAGATTCTGATTGGCACGTGTTCTCCCATGTTTCCATTTTTGTATCCAGTTGTACTTTATCTATAAAATGCCATTTTATAATTGTGAGACTGAAGTTGTGAAAATGACCCCAAGCTGGGTGGTATTGATTAGGCTGCTCAGCCCTTCTGAACCTCAGCTTCCTCATCTGTGAATTCAGTATAATTATGCCATCTCTCTTACACAATTGTCTTCAAGCTTGTAATGACCTGAAAAGTCGTATCCTGAAAGTGACAGTTTTAGAAAATGGGGACTTTGGGAAGATAATTATGTCATCATGGAGGAGCCCTTTTGAATGGGATAAATGCCCTTATCAAAGAGATTAAGTCATCTCTGGAGTTCTCCTGCTGTGAGGATACAAGAAAAGGGCGCTCAGAAAAAACCCAACCGTGTTAACACCCTGAGCTCAGACTTCTGGTCTCCAAACTGTAGGAAATAAACTCCCAATGTTATTTGTAAGCTTCCCTGTCTCTGGTACTTTGTCATAGCAGCCTAAACTGGCTAAAACATAAGGTTCAAACACAAGAATGTCATCTTTTGTGCACACTGATCCAGCCAGACTAACACCTGACATTCCCATTCCATGCGAGTTGTCAGAACTCCTGGCCATCGCTCATTCTCTTCTTGTGACTGAATGCTCTTTCAGGCTCCTCCTTCTTGACACAACAAAGTCTTCATCGTTTGCAAAGGCCCAGTTCAAATGTGATCATCTCTGAAAAACCTTCTCTCACCCACAGTAAAGCAGTAGTAAGTTACCTTCTCTGGGCCTGATTGTATTCATGTGTGTTTCACATGTATGTAAAGTAAATCTTGAATCACATCATTTGACTGTTTCTATGTCTAGATCTTTCACCTTCACCTGGTTTGTTAAGGCCCTAAAAGTACACAAGTGCCTCAGTTCCCCTCTTTCTTTTTTTCTTTTTTTTTTGTTTTTTTTTTTTTTTGTTTTTTTTGTTTTTTGGAGCAGCCGATTGCTGTTTTATTAGAGACATCATCACAGGACAGGAGGCCAGGGCTCTCTCCATCACCTTTGAAATGGGAGGAGGAGCACCAGCTAAGAAGGGCGAGTCCATCACAGCTCTCATACCCCAAGGCAGGAGAGGGTGGGTCACCTTGGCATCCAGTTCCTCTCTTATCTCTCACCTCTCACATTCCCAGGGCCTACCACAGAGCTTGATACATGGCTGACATTCAATAAATATTTGTTGACTATATCTTTATTCTATTACTAACAGATGTCTAAATCAACCTGCTGACTGACAAAAGCATAGCCCATTGTACAGCAATTAGAGCAACATGAGCCATCATTCCACCACTACAGTTTCCACTTGTTGTAGCTATCAGAAAATCAAGACGCTATTTCAGTAGCTTATGGGACTGTTTCCAAACCAAGAATTTGTGACAGACCCCACGATTCCCTGTTGGATTGTGTTAACTTGCTGCTGACCTATTTGCATTTCAGCAACTAGATCCTCCCATACTAATAATCCAGCTGCATTAATTTTTCCATATTCAGGGTAGTGAGTATTCTCTCTCTAACCTCAGTATTTGGGGTTTGTGAAATAGGATACTTATATTAAAACCAACAAGAATTTGTGGTTACATGGCTTTCAGTATACCAGGAATGGTGTTCACATTTTTAATGTGTCTCAACCCATGCTGTTTGTATACCTCTACTTGGTCATGTCTGAAATAAATTTTCTGAAATCTAGGTATTCATCATGGACTAGAAAGTAAAATAAATTAAATTATAATTTATTTCTGGATAATAAGTAAGCTGAGGATGATGTGTTCCATCTTTTGATGGAATGCAAATTTACCATTAAAAGACAAATTCTTCACTTCCAAAGTTTGAATAGGGTGGTGCTTTAAAAAGCATTCCATCTGGTTAAATTTAGGGTGCTGAAAAAAGCCCACTATAAGAATATTCTCTGGCTCCGGACCCATAACATTTTTACTTGATTATGAACTGGATTCATTTTCATTTACTTGAAGCACTTCCACATCGCTATTTTTTTCCCTCCTGCAACAAGGCAAAGTTGTCACCATACATGTTGACTTTGGTAATATTGTCTTCTTTGAATAATGCATTTCAGATGCATTATTGCCGGTAAGGAGCAGGGGAACTTGACTGCATTGGCTGACATTTGTAGAGGATGCTTCTAAAGGGTTTAACTGTATTTTTTTCTTTACTTATCCACTGGCCCTTTTCTTCTCACTCTTACTCTTTTTTCTCTCTGATCCTGCCCTCCTACTCTGCCATATGCAATCTGAATCCTGTTCTATCCTCTTAGTCTATTTTGTCCTGTTGTAAGAGAATATGGAAAATTGGGCAATTGAGTACAATAACAGTATATTTCACTCATGGTTCTTGAGATCAGGAACTCTAAGATTAAGGGGATTCATCTGGTGAGGGCCTTCCGGCTGTCATATAACCTAGCACCACATGGGCAAGAGAGAGCAAAAGGAGATCAAACATGATTTTATGATAAATTCACTCTTGTAATAAGAAACCCACTGCAGTAATAATCCATTCATAAGGCAGAGCCCTCATCACCTAATCACATTTTAAACATCCCATCTTTCAACTCTGTTCACTGGGTGCTAAGTTTCTTGAACTTCTGGAAACAGACTCAAACCACAACAGCTATCAAGGTTCAGTCAGCAGCCTTTGGCCTAGTTCCTGTCTCAGCTATTATTCATCATCCCAAGTGCTTGTTAGACAGATAAAATTCATAAATAAAGAATGAATGAGCAACAAATGAACCAAGAGCCCAATCTATTCCATCTGCTGATTGCTGGGCTATAAATGTTATTGGTTTGCCTATCTTCTTTATATAGAAAATCAACAGATCTGTGAGAAGACACCATGCCTATTGCAGAGGGGAAAAAATGAGGCCAAAGATAAGGTGATTGAAATTCAATATATTCCTGAAGGCTAACCAGTTAGAGTATACAAACTTAGGGACTATTCAATGGAAAAAGAAAAAAATGTAGAGAATATCCAGAATGTCAAATGTAATTGACAAGTCTGCTAAAACAGAAATAAATTGTGACCTATTTTTGTGCTATAAAAAGGGTTTAGTGATTACCTTGCGTATGTGGGCTGCAAGCCGATCCTCATCAAGCACCAATATCCTTCAGCATTGTGCCAGAACTTAAAGATTGAATTATGTTTTCAAATAGCCCGGATGGACTTTGAGTTCTAGCATTCCCAAGCTATAAAAGCCAGTCATGCCCTACTTAATTATGTTCTTTGGAAAGGTCACAACAATGATTTTAAAAATGACATTTGTGTTAAAGGAACGATTTCTAGCTTCATCCATTCATCTAACAAATGTTTGCTCTACATCAACTGTGTGTAAGTATTTTCTGGTGAGGTTTATTGTAAGATTACAGTGGTGAGGCCATTCTTCTTATGGAACTGGTCACAGGAATAATACTTACAGTGGCAGGCACTGTTCCAAGTACTTTACATACAATGTTAATCTATTAATAGATTGGATATTATTATATTCCCATTTTACAGTTAAAGAAAGTGAGGCATGGAAAGTATCTTGTCCTAGGCCCCACAGTCAGGAAGTATTAGAGCTGCATATGTTGAACATAGGCTATTTATCTCTATCATCTATGTTCTTAACCCCTACAAATAGTGATGCAAATCAATGCGGAATTAGGAGGAGAGATAAGGGCTAGAGGAGAAAGGAGTCCTTTCCCAAAGAGTTCTAACAGAACACCATAAAAAAGCTGACCTGAGGGTGATGGGTGGGGCTATTAAGGAATTGACCCTTGAGCCTTGAAGGCTGAATGTAAATTAACCTGACCTCAGTGAAGAATTCTCTAACCAAGGAAAATGTATGAAAATCCCTCCAAGAGGGAGCCTCGTGAACCTGTGGAGTAAAATGGACCAGTGGTTGAAGGGCAGGCAGTAAGGGAAAGAGGTGCAAGATGAGGACAGAGGGTGAGGAATGCCAGGGCTAAAGGAACACTAGAGCATTAAAGTCACATTAGTCTTAATTCTAAAAATAGAAGTCATTGAAGGGGCCAGCGCTGCGATGTAGCAGGTAAAGCCACCGCCTGCAGTGCCAGCATCCCAAATGGGCACTGGTTCAAATTCCGCTCTTCCACTTCCGATCTCTGCTATGGGGTGGAAAAAGAGTGGAAGATGGCCCAAGTCCTCGGGCCCCTGCATCCTTGTGGGAGACTGGGAAGAAGCTCATGGCTCCTGGCTCCTGGCTTCAGATCGGCACAGCTCCAGCCCTTGTGGCCATCTGGGGAATAAACCAGCAGATGGACCTCTCTCTCTCTCCAACTCTGCCTTTCAAGAAAATAAATAAATCTTTAAAAAAAAAAAAAAAAGAAGTCATTGAAAACAATTCTGGTGAGTGACAAAAGATTTGATTTTAAAAAATCTTATGTGTTGCCATTTAGAAAAAGACTCAAGTAGATGTAGAGAACGAGTAACACAACTCTTGCAAGGGCTAAGTAACAATTGATAGTAATTTTCTCATGAAGCTCCAAACTACCAAATCCATATTACCTTTGTCTGCACTGTCTAGGAAAAAGATCTCATTCTATATTTCTCTTTGTAGTTTGTTTTACATGGGCTCAGACTAAGCTAGTAGGCAAGTAAACTATGACAGGTTGGAAGACCAGTAAAGAAGTTTCTCATTAGAAACTGATGTATTATCTACATTTCACTTGTTACCTTCTGGGTTTGTCTGCTACTTCCCATTCCCTTTGGTTCATTAACAACTATAGATGCTTCAGTAAGATACATCCTAAGGATCCCACTTTCTGCCAGAGATTCTCTAGATCTTGAGGACATTAAATAAAAGTTATATCAGGCAAGCAAAGGAGAACCAAAAATTCTGCCCCAATAGAGAGACATTGTGATATAACAGAAGACTGTATTTAGGAACCATATAGACTTGCCACTTTCTAGGTTTATGACCTTAAGCAAATGACTCAAGGTCTCTCTGCCTTGGTTTCTGACTTTTTTAAAAAAAATTTTTATTTATTTGAATGGAAGGCTGTCAGAGAGAGGGGGATAGACGGAAAGACAGCTTCCATGTGTTGGTTCACTCCCCAGCCTGCCACAATGATCAAGACAGAAGCCTGGAACTCCATCTAAATTCCCCACATGAGTGACAAGGACCCAAGCACTTAGACCATCTTCCACAGCCTTCCAAGGTGTATTAGCAGTAAGCTGGATTGGAAGTACTTGAACCTGCACTGTGATAGGGGATGCCAACATCACAGGTTGCAGCTTAATCCATGGGTCACAACATTGGTCAGTCCTTGGCTTACACCTAAATGCTTATACCTGGCTTTATATCTAAAATGTGTATCTGAAAAGCCACTTTCCAGAATAGCTATAAGAAGCTGAGGAAGGAATGTAGGCAGTAGCCGGAGGAATAGGAAAAGACTGATTAATGGTACTAGGTTATCATGAGATAGTAAAAAGAAGTTGTGTTGTTCTATTGCACAGTAAGGTAATTGTAGATAGTGACAATGTAATATATATTTCCCTAGAATTACTAAAAGAAGGAATTTTGAGTATTTTCATTATAATAAATGTTAAATGTTTGAGGAGGATAGATATGTTTATCCTGATTGGACATGTATACATATTCCGAAACATCATATAGTACCCCATAAATACGTACAACTTTTGTGTACCCATTAAAAAGGGATGGATTAGAAATGATATGTAGAGGCTGGCACTGTGGCACAGTGGGTTAACGCACTGGCCTGAAGCGCCGGTATCCATATGGGTGCTGGTTTGAGACCTGGCTGCTCTACTATGGCCTGGGAAAGCAGTAGAAGGGCCCAAGTCCTTGGGCCCCTGCACCCACATGGGAGAACTGGAGGAAGCTCCTGGCTCCTGGCTTTGGATCAGCGCAACTCCAGCCATTGCAACCAGTTGGGGAGTGAATCATCGGATGGATGGGAGACTTCTCTCTCTCTGCATCTCCTCTCTCTCTATAACTCTGACTTTCAAATAAATAAATAAATGAATCTTAAAAAAAAAAAAAGAAATGATATGTATTACCTGCCTGGACTAGTTAATTGCTCAGTAAATAAAGGCTGTTTGTGGACTCAATTCCAAGCTAGTGATTGGCTCTCTGAAGCCATCTGTTCTCCATATATTTACCAATTTTCTCAGGCTGTACTATAGATCAGGCACTTTGCTAGATATTTAGGGATAACTAGATAATGTGATGTAGCTTCTACCAGCAAGGAAATCTCATACAGACATTATAGTTATTTCCCACTTTCTCCAAAAATACAGATTTTGTTGTGACATAATTTTCTTAACCCGAGTATACGAATCAGGATTGATGTAAGACAATCATAAGAATCCCACTCCTCTTTGCCAGTAACTTGTGAGGCTGACACGTGATCCAGTCCTGATCAACAAAATTTAATCCAAAGTACCCTTGATGACTTCTGGAAACAATGACCTTCCATGGTAAGAGAGAAACTGGAGACAAGCAAGGCGTCTTCTCACCTGAACTTGCTTCTTGTGAAAGCATGATATTTGGAGACCGCCACAGTTCATCTACAGAATTTGAGAAGAGACACTATCAACTCATTGAGTATGATGAATCCAGAAGGTTCAAGGAGCCAAATCCTTGGTGATGTTGAACTGAAAAGCAAACCTGGAGCCTTCTGCTAACAGACTTGGCATTCACTAATAAGCAACTGGGGTATTAGACTAGATACGTGAAGACAATCAATATGCCAGGAAGTAGCCAATAGAAATGCCACTCATTCCTGTGTTAATAAACTTTTATTAAACATTTATCCAGCCAATCCTCATAGCTCTTTGAGAGACTCTGCTTTTCCTCCACAAAAAGGAGGATGAGCCAAAGGATTTGGAAACCCTCCATGCAGTTGTAATGCCTGAGAAAAATTTCTATTATTCTTCTAATAACTAGTACCCTGCTCCCTCAATAAGCAAAGGAGCAAAATCCCTTTGCTAATAGCACACCCCAGATGCTTCCAGAAGGAGATTACCAAGTGCTACATTTCAAGATAGAAACAAGCCATACACCAGCCAGTACTTTTCCAGCAATAATTTTTCTTACCACAGAAGAGAGGACTATGCTCTAAAGCATCAAGGTTTGGGCCACCACCATGAGCTCAATATTATTTCCATCCTGTTTCAGGATGTTTCTGGGATAGACTGTTTGGTAATGTAGCTTGTTTGTTTTATTCTTAAAACGTAAATGAACATCCAATAGAATCTGACAGTTTCCTTGTATGAGTGTGTTGTAAAAATTGCAGCATTTCCATAGGAATGTGATTAATGTCAAGCATTGGAGCCAATGATGTTGCTTTCCTGCTGCCTCTCCACCTGTCGGCTGCCAGGTGAGCGCATATAGCCACGATTCCCTCTGTCTGACTACCAGATGACGCTTTCCTGCTGATCCATCCACGTGCCTGGTAGTATCATCATACAGTCTCACCACCTGTTAAGGACTCAACACTTTCTTTCAAGTGTATTCCTTACTTTGGACTTGATGCTTAATAAAAGTCCTCAAGATGAAGTACTATTTCCCCATGGAGTCTGACAGCAAAATAATTCAGTTCTCAAAGGGAGAGCAATCAATGATGAGGCTAATCAAGATTAAACAAACTTAATTGTTTCATTTACTATTGCACCTCCAAAACTCTCCATTTAATCTCTGTAGTAGATAACTATCTATTATTATTTTCATTTTATATCAGACACAACTTCCTGAAACCTTCATCAACATACCCAAGCCACATAGCTGAATTTTTACCTCATGCTACATTATTTGCATGAGGTGCAAATACCACAAAAACTCTGGGCTCTCCTTTGTTATTTTCTAGTTGAGGAAATTGTTGGCCACAAGAGAAAGACACAAGTCATATAGAAGGAACACTGGGAGATGTCCTATACACAGAAAGAATGGGCATAGACCTCGATGGATGCACTGGGTCTGAGTTCTGAGACCTACAATATACCCTGAAATCCAAAGCATAGTGGATGCTGCCCCTTCCCACCCTGAGAATAGCTGCCCTATGCAAATTAGCATTTTGCCAGCCAGCTGAGATGAGGCGGAAACCCTTGGTCTGCAGTCAGCCAGAAAGAAAAACAGCAGCCAAAGTGCATGGTGTTACTTTTCCCACACTGAAGGAGGCATTAACTTCCAAATCTCTGACCCTTTAAATCTCTGTGACAATAATTAATGGGAGAAAGATAACTAATATTTACGTTTGCACTCAAAGTCTCAACTAATAAGAACACAGGTTATGTAAGGAGACAGGAGAGCCACACAGTTTCTTACATTTGTTTCCGGCAGGTGAGGCATTAATTTCTTTTTTACTATGCTTGAGCTCCTACCTATTCCAGAAATGCTGTCACCTGCTGTGTGGGAGCAAAAGCCTGGGAGATCTTAGTAAGGAACAGAGAGACAAAGCTCAATTTTGAACTCTTATTATCTGCTGGGAGTTCTGGATTTTGCTCAATCAAGTATAGGATTATTCTTATAAACAGTTACTCTGTGCCATGTTAATTCCCAAGACTTGTCTTGGAGTTGGCAACCATTCAGTATATTGGAGCAGCACACTTTTAAAGGAATCACATCTCTTTGCTTTGTTCAAACCCTACTTTGTGAAATAGCTAGGAGTAACTAGATCTGTTCCCACAATCAAAACCACCTACATCTTTAAAAACACAAGCCTCCAAATGCTCTCACCTCCAACTCCCTGAATTATTCCCCAAATCTCTGTTTTGAAGAAGTTTCCAAAGAAAATATGATGGTCAGCCCAGGTTAAAAACCACTGGATTACTTAATCAATATTGTAATTTAAGCTAAAGTTCACAAGTTCCAGGCTTCCACTGGTCTCTTTATTCAAGAACAGAAACACCGCTTGGAATAAACACCAAGAATAAACACTACATCAATCTCTACTCAACTCTTCAAACTTCAAAAAGACAAGAGCATGGCTTAATAGGAAGGATGCTATGGAGAACATAGACAATGACATTTTCAGAAGAATATTCTATAACTTTTCTGTTATAATTAGTGTTACAAATTAAATATCATATTATACTTTGGTTATTAAAAATGGATCTTTTGATTTTCAAAAAATGTTATTCATTTATTTTTATTTATTTGAAAGGCAGAGAGAAAGCATGCAAGAAAGTGAGAGAAAGAGAATTAGGTTCTCTTTCTCCAAATGCTGATTCATTCTCCAAATGCCCTCAATAACTGGGGTTAAGCCAGGTAAAAGCCAGGAGTCCAGAACTCAATCCAGGTCTCTCAGATGGGTGGCAAGGACATGACTACTTGAAAGAGCACCTACTGTCTCCACACTAGCAGGAAGTTGGAATAGGAAGTAGAATCAGAACATGAACTCAATCACCCCTGTATAGGATACTGACCTTGCAAGGGGTACTTAACCACTCTACCAAAAGCCTGACCTGCTTCCTTTGATTTTATTATAACTTTTTTAGTGTCTCTCTTTCGATGGAAAGAGATGAAGAAGAGAGGAAAAAACAGTCTTTAAAATCAGTTAATCTTCTTACTTTTTTCTAAACCAACAAAGCCTAACTCGTTGCCCTAGAAGGTTCCCATTTGTACCTGGTAAGAGCTTTCCTCTTTTATTCCCCTCCCTAAGCAAATCTACTCAAATCTTAATGAAAGACTCAAGAAAGGAAGGGAGAAACTGCTTTTCAATATGCTTTCTCTTTACCTTTAAAGATATGGCAACACGTTCCATTTGAATCCTTCTCCAAACTGTCAAATAGAAAAAAACAGAATTCAACCCCAATTTTTTTCCTAGTGATTTCCAACCAAGGAAAACTAAAAAACCTCACTAGTAAAAGAAAGGATTAAAATTTGTTTCAAGCTTCAAAAAGTGGCAAAGTAAGCAACACAATAACCTCATTCAACAAGAATTTCTGGAACTCCTACCATGTGCCTGGCACCATTCTAAGGGCTGTGAATACAACAGTGAAAAAGAAAGAATTTACAAAATTTTGGCACTAGTCAAAGCATAGATTCTTTTTCAGAGGGTAGTTATAACTTATAAAATATCCAAATAGTATCTTACATTCATGTACTGCTTCATATAAATGCCACAGTTTGACACACAGAAAAATGTCCATGGTAGGCAGCACAGGTAATATTACCTTCATCTGATATATCCTAATAGAAATGGCTAATATTCATTGAGAACTTAAAATTACAATGGTTAGAACAACCTAGGATTTTTAATGTTTTCCTCCAAGGCACTATACTAAGCATTTCAGACAGATGTATCTTACTGAAACATGATTTTTATCTGCATGTTACAGTTAGAAAACAGAAGTTCGAAAGAGGTCACATAGCCAGTGAGGGGGCAGAGGCAGGATCGAAACTCAGATCTGTTTCCAAGAGTCTGTGTGCTTAACCAGTTTGCTGAATTCAGGAGGTAAAATAGCTTGGCCAACATTATCTGGCTACTAGGCATGGATTTTGACCCACAAGTTCTGTTGCTTTTTGCATTATCAATATCTCAACATATAAATATCTATTAGAGATATTTTATACAGGATGATACAGCTTGTGTAGAGTGGAAAGATTCCATTGTTTTTAGTTTTGAATAACTCAAATGGACTTTGAAAAGAATGTCGCCTGTTGGGAAATAAGTGCAAAGTTCTGTTGTGTCTGTTAATAAACTATATTAATTATTTGCAAACTTGCAAAATTTGAATGATAATTTTTTATTTTCCAAGTATTAAAAGTACTTGACTTTCAAGGAATTGTTCACAGAACAATGAGCGGGAAGTTAATAGAATCCGCATATTTGAAAAAACAGCAAATGAATGTGATGCTGATCTCTAGACTTCTGTATCTACAGCTGACATTTAAGGCAGGACAATGCCAAAATACAAAAAAACAGGCTACCAAGAGCCTAGTGACTCCAAGAGCAATACAATCAAAACAATAGATTGCTTTGGAAATTATGGCAAATAAATGAAACCTTTAAAGTGTACAGGAAAAGGCCATTTTTGTATTTAGCATTCATATTTTCATCAAAGGTGCTATAATTACTATCCTAGCTAAAAGGTGTCACAGAGGAAGGAAGGAAGGAAGGAAGGAAGGAAGGAAGGAAGGAAGGAAGGAAGGAAGGAAGGAAGGAAGGAAAAGAAAGAGGTAAAATGAAGAAAAGCAACCTTAGCAATTATTCTCCATGGGGAAAATGACTATAAAGTAAATGCACCTCATAAATTATTTGTAGACATATCCATATTAGAATGAAATAAGATCTTTCAGAGGATAACACACCTGTGCCATGGATAATTGCCCTCATTCACAAATAATAAGTGGTCTACCAGATGTTTAGCCTCACACAGACATATGCAAGGCAAAGCAGTAGGAGAGGATGTCTTAGCTCAGACCAGAGAGGATCGTTTTTGTCCTTTACAAGCTCTCATGCTGTGTCAGCAGCTTACTTAGTAAGGTAACCAAAATCATAGAGGATTCCAGCTGTTAAGTAGTGACATTTCACTTCAGTTATTAAACCTACAGACAAACCCACAGGGTTATTAGAAGTCTGAAGTCTGAATTATACACCCACATTTCTTTCATTTACTTTTAAATTTTGACAGATGTAAACGATAAAGATTTTCTGAAATTTCTAGGATTTCATCAAGATGAAAAGGGCATTGCAAAGCTAAATGTAAGTTCAATGTATGACTAGAAACAACTTTATTATAAAATTAGCATGATTCACTTTTGAAGAAAAAGTATTTGGAGGATTCTATATTTATCATTCTTGTCCTTTGTAATATTCAATCTACCAAAAGATGTCATTTAAAATAAAGGCTGAACTAGTTATAAAAATCTGTCAGGGTGTATTATTGTTGAGCTACGTGGTGATCAGCATAGTCTATATACAATCGATAATGAATATAGAAAATTATTTACAAGTTACTTTTTTGGATAATAATTGTATATCCAATGGGGCCCGCCTTATAGTATAGAAGGTAAAGTCACCATCTGCAAAACCAGCATCCCATATGGGCACCAGTTTGAATCCTGGATTCCACTTCCAATCCAGCTCCCTGCTACTGGCCTGGGAAAAGCAACAGAAGATGGCCCAAGTGTTTGGGCCCCTGTTACTGATGTGGAAGACATGGATGAAGCTCTGGCTCAGCCCTGGACATTGCAGCCTTCTGTAGAGTAAATCAGCAAATGGAGGATTTTTCTCTGTCTCTTCCTCTCTATAGATCTGACTTTCAAAATAAATAAATAAATCTTTTTAAAATTTATTATGTTCAAAGCATAAGAAAACTTAAGTGTAAATTGTTTAACACTACTACAGATATTATATAACTGTTTGGTGCTTTTATTTAAAAGACATAGATATTAACTCATTATATTCACAAGCTCACTCATAAAGCCCTTGAAAGCAAAGCTTTCGTAGCACATCATGTGATGGGTATTGTGGCACAATGGTTTAAGCCACAGCCCACGATGCCAATATTCCATATCAGAGCACTGGTTTGAGTCCCTGCTTCTCTGCTTCTGATCCAGCTTGCTGATAATGTGTGTGAGAAAGCAGTGGAGGATATCTCAAAGGTTTGGGTACCTGTCACCCATGTGGGAGACATGATGGAGCTCCTGGTCTAGCCTCAGCCCTTGAGACCATTTCGGGGAACGGACCAGTACATAGAAGATCTCTTTTCTTTGTCTCTCCTTCTCTCTCTGTCGCTCTGATTTTCAAACAAATAAATCTTTTATAAAAGTGCACCTTACATGTGTTTTTAAACACACTACTGGGCCAGTAAGATCAGTATAACATCAGGAGAGATGTGTGACAATAAATGCAAAAGAGAACAAATTCATCCCCTAGGTCCCAGAGTTGGTGCTGATAGTAATACATCTACAGTGTTGACATGTAGGATGTTTCCCTTCCTTCTCCTGGGAGTTGTTCCCAGACACACTCTGCCATACATACTCACATTCCACACTTGTCACACATGACTCCAGGGAGAGCTTCCATACTTTCATGCGACCCTGCCACCAGGACAGAATTAAATAGAGCAGGAATAGACACTTAACCTAAGCTACACCGATCAAAGTCCTCAAAAGAAAGTCTGTCCCTCACTTTGGATAGACGACCTTTGGCTTAGGGATGAAGAAGCTGAAGGCTTCAGGGAGACAGAATGAAACTAAAAGGCCAAGAGAGGCAGGGATGTCCTGAGGTGCATCTCATCTCTGATTTCAGCTGTTCCAAAGACCCGGTTGAATTTTTCCAGTTAAGTTGGGTTAAGTGTTGTGCAAACTAAGATTCTGTGAAATAAAAATTTAGTGGAAAATTCAATTGTGTGGAGCCGACGCTGTGGCGTAGCAGGTAAAGCCACAGCCTGCAGTGCCATCATTCCATATGGGTGCCACAGATGATGTGCTGACAATTCTTCAACAGGCTGCAAGTGTTCTATTAACCCCACTTTCTATATGTATACCTGCAGAAATCAGGACCTCAGAGTCTTGGTTTGCATGGGACAAAGCAAAGACACAGAGATTTTTGTTTATTTTAAAGGAGAATAGGCCATTTTAAATATTTTTTTTCTCATCTAAGCATTTTAACAAAGGGTTCCCAGAGCTACAGGCCCAAGGCATCTAGGTTGCCATGCACTGTGTCAAACTAAGCTGGACCTGCAGCAAAAGTCAACAAACAAAAATGTGGGAGTGTCCTGCTCGACCTAACTCATAAAGTTGTTTGTGATATTCAATACATTGAGTTGTTCTTAGAAAAATTTTTAGCAAAAGTAACTTTTTCCAAAAAAAATGTTAGACAACTTTGCCTCCCCCTGCCCAAGGAAATAATAAATAAATAAACAACAAAAGTCAGGACTGCCCAGATCCAAAGGCAAAATGATACACATCGTTCGGTCCTCTTGCACCCTGAGGGCTCTAGACCACTTTCAGAACTTGTAAGGTTCCTAGAGCCTTAAACTCCAAGTAAAAATGCTAAGTGAAATGTAAAGTTCTTATCAACTAACAGTATTAAAGCAAAATAGAGAACTCACTTGAGTTTTTAATTCAGGATCCTGATGATTTGAGAGATCTTCCAGGAGTTGGTGGAAAAATGAAATTAAAAGATAAGTGCAAAACTTTTTAAATTCATGTACAAATTTTTTTCTTAATATGCATTTTCCATAAACTGCTTGAAAATCCCTTCCATTACGTAAAATGTTGATATTCAACCAATAAGAAGCATTAGAATCATCTGGAGGTCTTATTAAAAGACAGATTGCCGAATCCCAGCACCAGAGTTTGAGATTCCATGGATCTGGGGTAGAATATATAATTTGCATATCTAAAAGTTGAGGATGCATCAAGGTGGCATGTACCAATGCCATCTCACTAGTCCACATGATCAATTGCTGTTCACAATTGATCATAATGATAAGACTAAGAGTCAAAGGGATCACATAATCAAGACTAGTGTCTGAAAATACTAACCGATATAATAAAAAAAAAAGGGAAAGAACGATCCAACATGGGAAGCAGGATACACAGCAGACTCATAGAATGGCAGATGTCCTAAACAGCACTCTGGCCTCAGAATCAGCCCTTAAGGTATTCGGATCCGGCTGAAAAGCCCATGAGAGTATTTCAAGCATGGAAAGTCAATAAACTGGCAAAAAAAAAAAAAAAATGACCTAAATGAAAGATGTCTGCAAGTGAGATCCCAGTGGAAAGAACAGGTCTTCAAAGAAGGAGGTACATTTCTCTGAAGGGAAAAGAGAACTTCCACTTTGATTATGACCTTGTCTAAATAAGATCAGAGTCAGCGAACTCAAAAGGCTTCCATAGCCTTGGCAACTCATGACAAGAGCCTAGAGTGGGGCTGGCGCCACAGCTCAATAGGCTAATCCTCCACCAGCAGTGCTGGCACACCAGGTTCTAGTCCTGGTCGGGGCGCCGGATTCTGTCCCGGTTGCCCCTCTTCCAGGCCAGCTCTCTGCTGTGGCCCAGGAGTGCAGAGGAGGATGGCCCAAGTGCTCGGACCCTGCACCCCATGGGAGACCAGGAGAAGCACTTGGCTCCTGGCTTCGGATCAGCGCGGTGTGCTGGCTGCAGCATGCCAGTCGCGGCGGCCATTGGAGGGTGAACCAACGGCAAAAGGGAGACCTTTCTCTGTCTCTCTCTCTAACTGTCCACTCTGCCTGTCAAAAAAAAAAAAAAAAAAAAAAAAAAAAGAGCCTAGGGTGATTACTGACACCATAAACAAGAAACAAGAGTGTCAATTTGTTAAGTCAAGAACAGGAGTCACTGTGCACTTACTCCTCATGTAGGATCTCTGTCCTTAATGTGCTGTACATTGTGATTTAATGCTATAATTAGTACTCAAACAGTAATTTCACTTTGTGTTTCTGTGTGGGTGCAGACTATTGAAAGCTTTACTTAATATATACTAAATTGATCTTCTGTACATAAAGAGAATTGAAAATGAATCTTGATATGTATGAAGGGGGAGAGGGAGCGGGAGAGGGGAGGGTTGCGGGTGGGAGGGAAGTTATGGGGGGGAAAAGCCATTGTAGTCCATAAGCTGTACTTTGGAAATTTATATTCATTAAATAAAAGTTAAAAAAAATAAATAAATAAAAGTTGAAGATGTTAATGCTGCTGTTCCAGGGATCACTCTTTAAGGATTTAAATGAAAGTTGTTCACTGTTTCTCCAATAGGTCCTATGGTAAGCAGAATAGTACCCCCCCCAAAAAAAAATGTCCACATCCTAAATCCCTGGAACTTGTGAATACAAAATGCTACAAGGCAAAGGACAATTAAGGTTGCAAAAGGAATTAACATAGCTGAACAGCTGACTGTCAGATAAAGAGTATGTTGCATTTTCCCACTGAGTTCCAATGTAATAAAAAGGATCTTTAAACATAGAAGAAGGTGGCAAGAAGGTGAGTATTAGATATGATGATTCTACCTGCTATTGCTGGCTGTGAAACAGGAAGGGGACCACCAGCCAAGGACTGCAGGCAGCAACCAGGAGCAAGAATAAAACAAGAAACAGATGTGCCAGTTGAGCCTCCAGAAGAATGCAGCCCCACTGGAGTCTTGATGTTAGCCCAGTGAGGCCCATCTTGAGCTTCTGACTTCCAGGACTGCATAATAAACAGATGCTGTAAGCCTCTGGAAACTAATACAGAACTCCACAAATTGCATTTTGATAAAGCATTTCAGGAAAAGAAATTGCTTGTGGAAAAAATTACATTATCTGGTTTAAAGCAGGCCTGCCTTTCTTTATTTCTTTCTTTTTTTTTTTTTTTTTTTTTTTTGTCACAGTTGGGAGATACTGCAGTTTGAAGGAATAGTAGTCAAAAATCAGCCAGGAGGGTTGGATATATAGCCTAGTGATAAGACACCTGCACCCCATATTGTAGTGCCTACGTTTGATATCTTTTCCCACTCCCAGTTTTGCTTCCTGCTAATGGACACCCTGGGAGACAGTGGTGATGTCCCAGGTAGTCAGATTCCCATCACTCAGTGGGAGACCTGGATTATGTTCCCAGCTACTGGCTCCAGCCCCAGCCCAGTTCTAGCCTTTGTGGGCATTTGGAAAATAAACCATCAGACTGGAGACCTGCCTCCCTTACCTGCCCCTACCCATCTTCTCTTTCTCTCTCAAATACATACATAAATAATAATTTTTTAAAAATCAAGCAGAACATTTTTAAAAAATCAGATGATCTGAATGTGAGTCCTAGGAATTTGGACAAGTTGCTTAACTTACCAGGTCTCGCTTTTCTCATCTACAAGGTGAACGATGGAATTCATGTCCTGTTAGGCCCTTTCCAAGTCTCAAATTCTATGGTTTGAGTCTCTTGTAAATGCCTCTGCCCCATTACCACCCTCAGAGGCCCAACCTGTAGCCAGCAATACTAAGTCTTATGAACTCGTGGGCCAGCTGAGAATAAGATAATATTTATTGTTGACATAAGCCAAAAACAAGTTTTACTTTCAAAGCCTTAGAATCCGGGAAGCAGTTGCTCAGATTAGCTACTCCAGACCAATCAGAAGCTTGACACTACATTTGCTCCAGAATTCCCAGGACACCTTAAAGAAACAGGTTCCTAAACCAAGAGAGCGATACCAATTACCTTACATACTGGTTTGAGAAACCATGAAAACTCAGGGATGAAGCCTAATGACTAGTAGTCTACTCTAAAGGGAAAAATTTTCCCTAAAACAATGCTATTTTTTCAACAAAAATTCAAGAAGTCCTAATCACTGAAGAAGGGATTTGGGAGCAAGTTAAGGACTTCAATATCTAAAAATGAACTTAGAACTACTTAAGTAATGCATATAGTACGTCAATTTCATTTAAGATACTTACAAAGAACCAAGTTTCAATCTAAATATTAAATATAAAAAATTCAAAGTTAAAGTAAGTTTATTTCCCTTGCCTAGTCCATTCCACATCTTCAGTAGTCACTTTCCAAAACACTGCCTATTAAAAAACTTCTCTGTAAATACTGGGCAGAAACCCACACATGGGAACAGCATGCAGAACTCTTTGAAAATATGCCCAAAAATTCATCTCCTGCTACTCAAACAAGTTGGAGAGGGTTCAGAGAAGATCTGGAAAATTAACTTTAGGAGGGAAACTTAGAGAAGCTCAAGTTTTTCATCCCTGCATCAATGCAAGTGAAAGGGGGGTCGGAACATGATTTTAATGCAGAGGTTTGCAACTCTGCTAAGTATGCAACTCATGGGGGACACTTGTTATACAGGGCTTCTACCAAGCTCCCAAGCCAGAGAGTCTGCCTCAGTGGTTCTGAGTTGGATCCCAGAAATGGGTATTTCTATTCAGCATGTTGGTGGTGCCATTGAATGTGGTTCTTGGACCACACTTGTTGAAAAACAAGTTGAGAAACGCTCACTACACAAGTCGAAGAGGAACCCACACAGCTGTTCTGACTCTGTGCCACCAAACAAGTGAAATCCATTTAAACTGCATAAGAGACTTGGTTTCAGAATAAAAAAAAAAAATCTCCCTGACAGTGAGTTATTTGTTAAAGGTGACCCAGTTGCACAGCAGTAACTGAGCACAGATAACTAAGAAAGCAAGGCTTGCTCTGAAGGAGTGTAGACTCTAAAATGCTGGTTCTCCAAGTGTGGGCCTCAGAGCAGCAGTAGGAGAATCACTTAAGAATTTGTTAAAAATGTGCATTTGATCAGGCCTGACTCTGGACCTACTAAATCAGAAACTCTGGGGTTGGACGCTGAAATCTGTTTTAACCACCTATCCCCACCCTAAGTGATTCTGCTGAACAAAAATTGAGAACGATTGGTCTGTGGAAAGGAAAGAACCAATGTTAAAGAAGTTACACAGGCAGCGTGTATGGTATGATGGCCTGAGGAGTATTCCGAGCCCCTGGCTTCCTCAGCAATAGTGATTTGAGCCAGAGCAAGTTATTCTGCATACTGAGCTCCAAGTTCTTCATCAAGGTGGTCCTAATTTCTTCACTTACTACGTTAGACAAAATAGGATTAAAGAAGCAAAGGTATGTGAAAACATTCTGCAATCAGATTACCAAATAAATGTGAGTTATTAGTATCATGTATACAATCTCTGGATGTGCCTGGATGGCATAGAATCATTCATTCATTGTAGAAATATTTACAGAGCTCTGCCCATGTGCCAGTCATGGTTTTATATGTTAGAGACACAAAAATAGATTCTACCATCTGGTAGTCCCTTGTTTTGAGGTCAGAAAAGACCTCATGAGTTGAACAAAGCTATCAGAATTTTGAAATTAGGAGTGAGCTCTTCTGGTGAAAAGGAAGGAGTTTTATATTCCATCCAATAGAGTTTATGTGTTCCTGAGGGAAGAGGATTTGTTTTGTTCAATGTTATATCCCCATACCCAGCAGGTAGAAATCTATGCAACAGAAACAAATCCAGAGGAATGGCTTGAACTTTAAACTATCACGTAAGCATATTTAATGGAAGTAATGGTTCTACTTGGAGAGTAATGAAAATGAAGCTAATTTTGTAGGGAATAGAAGTGAAGGGTCCTAAAGTACCTAAGATGGAGCTTATTATATTAAAAACATTAGCAAGAAATAAGAAATAAGTCTTCTGACTATGTACTAGCGTAAAATTGCCTCCTTTGGATGTCCTTAATCAGAGACAGAACAGGAAAGCATGGTCCTATCTGAAGAATGGATCACTACTTGTGATCCTTAAACAACTGAGATGTTGAAATTATCCATTCAATCTTTACTTAATTAAGTCCACATTTATTGAATGAATAATTTGTTTAATTAATAGATCCCAAAAAGAAGTCCTGGGTGATTTTTTTTCTTTACCTCTGGAATGATAATAACATAGCAATGGGCTATTCTGGGCCTTTCCACCCAGTACAAAAGTGATTCATCATTGTGAGCAGAAAGCTCTTAAAAGCAAAACAAACAAATAAACTCTGCTTTCAATTCCTAATCGAAGTTAGTGGGCCCAGATGGAAAGCTTCAAGGACAACTTCTGTTTGCCAGCTTGTCTGAAAATGTGGAGGTTTGAGAATGGCTAAAGGAGTGTCACTTGTAAGTTTCCCTTTTGCAAATAATGAAGTGTGTCTGTCCCTTGAGTTGATGGCTGAAAACATTCCATCCACCAGTGGGTGATTAGACACACATGTAATTAGTGGTCCACATTCCAAAAAGAAGACGAAACTCATTAATAAATCATTAGGCATTGTGAATCTTTATTTTTTCCTCTTCCTCCTACCACCCACATACTGGTGACAAAATAGTCTCTAGCTATTATTTTTAACACACTGAATTTGGAAGATCCTGAATCCCTTTAATTAAGTAGGCATTGAGATCTCACAACTAAGGAATTATTAATAACATTAATGGAAAGGATTTGTTTTCTCCCCAAAGTGTGAGTTCTGCTAGTTTTTCAAATAACTTCTTTTAGCAGATGTATTTTTAATTTTGGCTTAGAAACTCGTGTTTTGTATGTTAAAATTAAGCAGCTCTGAACTAGAGGTGGAGCACTGTAGTTAAATTCTGTTCCTCCCACCACCCAAGTGCACTCTGGGGTAAGTGGTAAAAGACACCTAGGACATGGCTGTAGCCTTTCCTCAAATTCTCAGTCAGACCCCCAGCTGCCTGATAGTAGACAGCCAAAGGGCAACGATGGGGTGGGGGCTCCAAGTGAGCTGCCAGGTTTCTATCTGTTTCTAGCTTGTCTCAACTTCTCCTCATCTGCAATGTGTTGGATATCACCTACTTTTTGGAGCACAGGTGCCCCCCCCACACACACACACTGTTGCATAGAAACCTTTCATGTGACTCTTAACAGCAGATGTTCCTCTACACCTGTCACATACCCCTCCATCTCTCTGTTGCACTTGAGTGAAGCGGGAAGATGTGCTACTGCCCCTTGCATCAGAACAGTGAAATTCAGAACTATAATGGATTTTACTTCTTAACTACTTAAAAGGCCCAAAGTCTTTTGGCCCCTCTTCTCCAACTTTCTAGGACAATGGAATTTTTCATGGATCACTTTGATTTTTACAAGTATACCTTGGTTATCTCATATATAAATGCATGGTTTAGAACTTAGTCATGAAACTTTATTAGAATGATCAAAATTAAATTTTAACTCAATAAATTGCCATGATACATGGTATTGGAGTTCAAGAAAAGAAGTTGTGGGGCTGGTGCTGCAGCAAAGCCGATAAAGCTGCCACCTGCAATGCCGGCATCCCATATGGGTGCCGGCTCGAGTCCCAGCTGCTCCACTTCCAATACAGCTCTCTGCCATGGCCTAGGAAAGCAGTAGAAGATGGCTCAAGTCCTTGGGCCCCTGCACTCACGTGGGAGACCTGGAAGAAGCTCTGGGCTCCTGGTTTCAGATGGGCTCAGCTCCAGCCATTGTGGCCAACTGGGGTGTGAACCAGTGGATGGAAGACTTCTCTTTCTTTTTCTCTCTCCATCTCTCTCTCTCTCTCTCTGCAACTCCTACTTTCAAATAAATAAATAAATAAATCTTAAGAAGAAGGTGATGACGACGACGAAGAAGAAGAAGAAGGGAAGTTGGGAGAGAAGAGGTACTACCTACTCTGAGGCTCATAGCCCATTTTTTTTAGAAAGATTTATTTATTTATTTGAAAAGCAGAGTTACAGAGAGGCAGAGAGAGAGAGAGAAAGAGAAAAGTCTTCCATCTGCTGGCTCACTTCCCAAATGGCCACGATGGCCAATCTGAAGCCAGAAGCCAGGAACTTCTTCCAGGCCTCCCATGTGGATGCAGGGGCCCAAGCACTTGTGCCATCGTCTACTGCTTTCCCAGGCCATAGCAGAGAGCTGGATCTGAAGTAGAGCAGCCAGGATTAAATCCAGCACCCAAATGGGATGATGACACTGCAGGCGGTAGCTTTACCTGCTATGCCACAGCATCGGCCCCAGTCCATTTTAAAAGGATACTATTTTCAAAAATGTATCTAGCTCTATGTTGAATTGTTGAGGCAAAAATACACACATAATAACTCGAATGAGATTATAGTAAGGTCCAATGTGCCACCAGCATTCACCCTGGACTTTATGGTCATTGATGCTAAACAGTGCTAGAATGTTCTGGGAACATTTGGATTCATTCCATACAACTTTGCTCTCAATGCTTCCACAGCAGACTTGTGCACACTTGCCTACTAACTGCCCACATAACTGAGTTCATCAGACATCTAGAAGGAGCTTATCCTGTATATTCTTTGCATTCTGTTTTTATTTCAGGGGAACCTAAGTGTGTTTTATTCAATTGTTTCTTTTGCTTCTGAAGTTTGTCCATATCTTTCTACCTAGTATATAACTTCATATACAAAAACAACATACAATAGGTTCTGGCAAATAGAAAATACTCTACACATATTATTTCTTATTGCCTATTTTTTCTTTATCTGGCTTTGTATTACGGTACTAGCCCATGAAGTCCAGCGTTATCAAAGCAAAGATCGTAAGAGATGTCTACAATCTATGACAATGTCTTAATCTTACAACTCCAAAAGCACCATTTAAACACAAAATTCTTCTGAAAACAAAAAGGCTTTCTGTGAAGGCTGGAAAAGTGAACTTAAGAATTTGACCAAATGTGGAGTCAATTCCAAGTTAGCGGATTAACGAATGGCATACTGCACTAGGCTAGGGATGAACAGTAAAAATAGGAAAAAAAAAGTGTAGGAAGTGCACTCTCAGGGGAGAACTGGAGAGAAAATGACATTGGAAATCCTACAAGAAGAAGAGGAACGCCATGGACCTGTGTGGAAGGTGCGGGCGTGTAGCACGAGCAGAATCACAAGCACAACTGCAGCAGCCAAGAGCCAGAGAAGAAGGCAGCTTGAAGGCAGAGGTGAGACCCAATTGCAGCAACCGTAGTTATATAGCCAGAGGGAGAGTGCAGCGTGTGTTCAGACTGGAGCCTGGGGGCCGGCAGTTGTTAGTGGCTGCCTTTGGACCTCAGGGAAGTAGAGGGAGCATGTTTATCCCACCCCAACTTCCCCACAACAGCGCCTGCTGCCTGATTGAGAAAGGGCAGGTGCCAATTTGGGTTTGCACAGGAGCTGCAGAAAACTTTGCATGCATACGCAGAAATTGGCTGAGATAGGATGCCATCTTCTCTGCAGTACTGGCAATAGTGGCAAGGAGACAGTAACATTCCACCAGGGGCTCTGTGTAGGCGTATGAGCCAGAGATTCTAGCAGAGGGAGAAATCTGCAGTCCCCACTAACTTTAAGCCTGGCTGGGAGGTGGCTGGACAACAAGGTAGGATGGTGAGGTGCCCAAAGCCTCCCAGGAGCAAGACGCCTAGGCAGCTCTGTCTCAGGAAACATCTACCTCTCTATTGACTAGACAGGCTGGCAGGAGCCTTCTGTGCTGAGACCATGGGAACTTGGTGGTTCCATGAGGAGGTGCAGAGTGTAGCAGGGTCTCTGGGCAACCACTAGGTGCAGCTCTACACACTCAGAGCTCCTTAGTTGCCTATAGCAGGTCATTGTAGTGGAACTGTGCTCATAGTGAAGACTACACATATCATTTGTGTGGTTCATACTGTGATGCAGAACGCACTGGAGGCTAACCCCCCAGGCATTATGATCTACCACACCTAACTTGGATGTTATCTGAATACTCTTCCCAGCCCTGAGCACTGACCAGAGCTTCCTGGCCACACCTAACACACAGCTCTTGGCATTCACTGGAAGTTAGACATTCCATTAAGCCACAGAGACATAGCTCAATGATAAATGCCATCAGAAGAAATAAAAACCAACAATCAATTCCAAACCCCTTCTATGAATCCTGAATCACCTTAGTTTCTAAGCCAGAAAAAGATGCAACAGAGAAATAAAACTATAGACCAGTACCCCTGATGAACACAGATGCAAAAAATCCTCAGCAAAATATTGGTTAATTGAATCCAACAATACATCAGAATTCTCTAGATCAAGAAATATCTGGACCAAGTGGGGTTTATCCCTAGTAGGCAGGGATGTTTCAACATTTGAAAATCAGTATTTGTGATATAGCACATTAACAAACTGAAGGACAAAAGCCACATTGTTATTTCAGTGGATGCAGAGAAAGCATAGGATAAAATACAACATCTTTTCATGATGAAAACCTTAAGCAAATTGGGTATAGAAGAAACATTCCTCAATATAATCAAGGCAATTTATGACAAACCCACAGCCAGCATCCTATTGAATGGGAAAAAGCTGAAAGCATTCCCCCTAAGATCCAGAACCAGACAAGGATGCCTACTCTCACTATTACTATTTAATATAGCATTGGAAATTTTATCCAGAGCCATTAGGCAAGAAAAATAAATCAAAGGGATACAAATTAAAAAGGAGGAAATCAAACCATTTCTATTTGCAGATGACATGATCCTATATATAGGGGATCCAAAAGACTCCACTAAGAAACTATTGGGACTCATAAAAGTTTGGTAAAGTGGCAGGATATAAAATCAATATGGAAAAATCAATAGCCTTTGTTGTCATGGCTGAGAAAGAAATTTCAAGATCAGTCCCATTCACAATAGCCCCAAAAAGAATTGAACACCTTGGAATAAATGTAACCAAGGATGTCAGAGATCTCTGCAATGAAAATTAAAAAACACTAAAGATATAGAAGATATTAAAAATGGAAAAATCATCCATGTTCATGGATTGGAAGAATCAGCATCATCCAAATGTCTATACTATCAAAAGCAATTTACAGATTCAATGCAAGCCCAATCAAAATACCAGCAACATTCTTCTCAGACTTAGAAAATATGATGCTAAAATTCATATGGAAACACAGGAAATCTTGAATAGATAAAGTCACCTTCTACAACAAAAACAAAGCTGGAGGCATCACAATATCTGATTTCAAGACATACCACAGGGCAGTTATAATCAAAATAGCCTGGTACTGGCACAAAAACTGACTTGTAGACCAATAGAACAGAATAGAAACTCCAGAAATCAATCCATGCATCTACAAGCAGCTTATCTTTGACAAAGGAGCTACAATCCATTTCTGGAGTAAGTAACAAATGGTGCTGGGGAAACCGGATCTCCAAGTGCAAAAGTATAGAACAAGACCCCTATCTTATACTTCGCACAAAAATCCACCCAAAATTGATCAAAGACCTAAAATACAACTTGATACCCTCAAATTACTAGAGAACATTGGGGAAACTCTGCGAAACATTGGCATAGGCAAAGACTTAGAAAAGACCCCAGAAGCACAGGCAATCAAAACCAAAACTGACAAGTTCAATTACATCAAGCTGAGAAGCTTCTGCACTGCAAAAGAACACTCAGAAAAGTGAAATGACAACCAGCAGAATGGGAGACAATTTTTGCAAACTAAAAACTTTTGCCACTGATAAAGAGTTAACATCCAGAATTTATTAACCATGCAAGAAATTCAACAACAATGAGACAACTAATCCAGTTAATAAATGGGTAAAAGAGTTGAAAAGGCATTTTTCAAGAGAGGAAATTCAAATGGCCAACAGACACATGAAAAAATATTCAGGGAAATGCAAATCAAAACCACAGAGAAGTTTCACCTCACACAGGTTAAAAGGGCTCACATACAGAAATAAACAAATGACAAATACTGGTGAGGATGTGGGGAAAATGTATCCTGGTCCACTGCTGGTGTGAATGTAAACTGTAGTAGCCACTGTGGAAGATGGTATAGAGATACCTCAGAAATCTGAATATAGACCTACCATATGATCCAGCCATCCCATTCCTGGAAATTACCTAAATCAAAAGAAATCAGCATATGAAAGAGTTATATGTACCCCCCATGTTCACTGAAGAACAATTCACAATAGCTAAGATGTGGAATCTACCCAGAGATCCACCAACTGTTGACTGGATAGAGAAATTACTGTATATATACAATATGGAGTACTACTCAGCTTTGAAAAAATAAAATAAAATCTTGTCTTTTTCAATAAGATGGAAGCAACTGGAAACCATTATACCTTGAAAAATAAGCTAGTCCCAAAAAGACAGATATTGTATGTTTTTCCTGATCTGAGGTAACTTACGGAGTACCTGAAATGTAATGTATTGGAGTAAAATAGACATTTCAAGATTTGATAATTGTTTACTGCCCTTGTCTCTTCCACTGAGGATCAGTGGGTTTTTTTCTTTGTTTTTTGTTGTTGTTGTTGTTGTTCAAACTATTTGTTGAACTCTTTTATTAAATGTAGAGTTAACTATACAATTGCTAAGTAAAATGAAAATAGATCTTTGTAAATATTGAGTAGGAATGTGGGAGGAAGAAGGGAAGGAGAGTAGATGTGAGGGAGGGTAGGTAGGATGTGTCACTATGTTTCTAAATCTATATGTATGAAATACATGAAATGTATAAATTAACTACAATTCTAAAAAAAGAATTTGACCAAATATGAAGCTACTCACCCCCAAATTTTCTTTTTCTTTTTGTATTAAAACGAGTATATCCTTGTAACTTTCATTCATAAATTGTGAGCAAACTTTTTTTATACTTTTCCTTTTCCCCTTCCTAGCCACTAGAAACCCAGAGAATGGGGGCTATTTAGGGACTGTCAAGCAAGGTGAGGTAATCAAGTAACTAGTTTCCCCCAAGAGAGATCTCCCAATAACACAACATAAAGAAATAAGCCCAGTTTCCAAAAATCATATTGTAGATAAGTTACCAGCTCTGTTGTAGATAAGATACCAGCCCTGATATTTATAATTAATTTATAAATAACATTTTCATGCAAATATATTATCAAAATCATTATGGTGCTATGGCATTCTACACATTTTCACCACACTTTTAATAGGTGTGGAAGAAAATCCACTTTTCTGGGACAGACCTGTGGCACAGCACTGAAGTCACCATTTGGGATGGATTCCCACATTCTATATTAAGTGCTTGATCGAGTCCCAGCTGTTAGGCTCCCAATTCAGCTTCCTGTTAGTGTGCATCCTGGGAAACAACAGATGATTGCTCGGTACTTGGGTCCTTGCCACTCTTTGGGGAGACCTGGATTAAGTTTCAGGCTCTTGACTGGTCTGGCTCAATCCTTGCAGTTGTGTGCATTTGAGGAGTGAATCAGTGGCTCGATGATCCTTCTCCATCTCTCTCTCGTCCTCTCCCTCCTCTTTCTCTCTCTGTCTCTCTCTCTGTGTCTCTCTCTCTCCATCTATCTATCTCTTTCCATGTGTTTTGGCCTTCCAAATAAACAATTGGAAAGAGAGGAGGAAGAAGTGTGGGAGTGCGGTAGGAGGAAGGGTAGGGTGAGAAGAATCACTATGTTCCTTAAGTTGTATTTATGTAATGAATGAAATTTGTATACCTTAAATAAAATATTTCTGGAGAAAAAATAAAAATAAAATAAATAATAAAAATAACTAAATAGATGAAAATCCATTTTATCTGAATAAAGAATCACTGAATCATCCCAAACTCTTGGTAGTAAATTGTCCAGTCTGTCTTTATAATCCATTTTAATATTCAGTATCTCTTACTGTCAGAATTTTTCCAAATATTGCATAGACCATTTGTGTTAACATAGAAACTCATTTGTAAACCTGTTGTCTGTGGGAATAAAAAAAAAATTGCCTAAAACCCTTTTGTATTTTTATTCCTTTATTGAATCATTAGTTATCTTTTTAAATTCATTATTTTCCTAGAAGTCATTACCTTTCTAATTGATCAGTTTTTAATTAATATCCCTTAGATTTTCTTCTAAGTTACTCTAAATTTTCTAATTTTTTGCTTCTCAAAGTTCAGTCTTTGGATTTTCCATAACAATTCATCTGGAACCCTGTTAGTAATGCAAACTCTCAGGCCAGCAGATAGATGAAAAACTGCACATTCACAAAGTGCTCAATGATTGTTTACATACTAAAGTTTGGAAAATTCTGCTCTAGATATTTACACAATTAGAATTAACAATTATGCAGATTCATTGCAGAATAAAGTAGAAACCATGAAATTTCTATTGTTGCTTCTATTTTCATTGTTATCGGAGTGTGTTTGTGATATCATAAATTAAACACAGAATTTAATTTTGAGGCAAAATTTACTCCATTCTCTGTGTCCTTACCTTTATCATCCTGTATAAAAGTATAGATATGTTTTCTTAATTAGCTAGTTTTCTGCAGTTATAATTCACTCACAATTAAATGATCACATTTACCTTCATTATCACTTTTTAAATGAATTTTCTAGTACATTTGTTGGCCTATAATGAAAAAATAGAAAATTATTCATCTTTTTTAGAGGCTTTTATTTGAGGAATGGAAGTCCAGCTTTTTGTTTTCCAGACTTTTCTCTAAGTGGGAAAGCTCTGGTGTGATGTTCAAAGCTTTTTTAAAGCCAGAATATATTGCCTTAGATATTGAGTCAAGAGCCATTTCCCTGCTTTGACCACCCACTTGTAGGTAACAGGGCCATATACAAAGCTTTTCTTTCCTAAGGCTGAGTGCCTCTTTACTTCTTGCTATCCATTTCTTCCACCCTAAATTTTTACCCCTACATATCTTTCCTACTTGTCTACACTGATAATTAACGGCATAGCCTTCATTTTTTGAGAGAATAAGGTTGTCCTCCTGATTCATACAAAAACTAACATGAATTGTTCCACATGAATTTTTTTTCTCTTTTTTTTATATAGTGCCTTTGTTTGTGCCAGAATCTTAGAACCAAGACATTCCATTTGTCAACATTGCCATATTTACCTTTCAGCTGTTTGGGTCATGAATTCACAGATTCAAAATGGTTAATCATTTTGTCAGAATGGACAAATTGTGCATAATAATCCACCAAAATGGTACATTTAGGACCCCAGGGTCTGTGTTCACTCATTTGCCTACACAAACATTAGGGTGTGTTTCCTTTAAGCTTCACTTAGCAGTAACCATTTTTCCCTTCTTTCAGCAGTGCATGTTGCTGATTTCTCCTGATGTGTGAAAATTTTCACAGCTGTATGCAAGACACATTCATCGAACTGAAGAGCTCTTGAGTCCCTAAAGGACTAATGTAAGAATAAAAAGAGAGAAACACCAGTCTTCTCTGCTCTGTTGAATAAGTCCAATCCTATTATCTTAGCTTCTGTAGCCAAAATGACCAGGTAATTTAGATGTGTGTGAGGGGCCTGCCAAAGCCAAAAGTTAAAGTTGGGAAACATTATAACACTCATAATTTGTAATTCTGATTTGTAAAATTACTAAGTTGTCCATTATGATGCCAATAAGTTGTCCTGTAAGAAGAGTAAAATATATAAAATAATATTAAAATCCCCTGATATCATTGGAGGAAAACACCCGGTAAAACCATACATTTTTACAGAATTTGATAATCATTTTTAGTAGCACTGTGTTGTAAAACATGTGACCTGTTGGGCTTTTTCATATTGAATAATTAAGTAGCCCTTAATTTCTCATAGAGGATTACTCAAACCTTCCAGAAAAATAATCACTCTCACATTTATACCATGAATAAGGGATCATGAGAAGCTAATAACAATTTCCATTTCCAAACAAAACCACAACACAAAAGAACTCTTGACATGCTCACTTGTAATTTCTCATGACCATTGCTTAGTTGTAGGTTTATGACTTTCTGTGCACTTCTAGAATGAGTCCTCTTATGATTGCTAGGTTTACTATTGCTATTTCTCAAGATCATGCAAGTAATTTATGCTTTATTGAATGGATAATCTTAATATAACAAAATGTCACTTATTTTCTACCAGGGTTAGGATGCATCACTTTTCTGGTAAGTGATAGCTTCACACTCCTTCCTTCTTTATGAAATAAGGATGACTGTGGGGAGCAACTCGGACTAGACTAAGTTACTGGAATTAAGACTTATTCTATGCATCTGCTCTCCCACAATATGGCGCTGAGAAGGGAGAAACAGCTTCTACACAGCTGCCTCCAGTTCAACCAATAAACTGTAGGACCTGCTCCTGATTGGAGGAGAGCAGCGTACTCGGCGTGTGGGTAGCAGAGTTGGGATTGGTGGAAGAGGACTATAAAGGAGGAGAGAGACAACATGCACCAGGAACATCTATCTGAAGGAACACCTGTGCAGCCCCCGAGAAAGCCGGCCGGTGGTGTGCCGCTCCCCTGCGGAAGTGGGGAAAGTGGCCAGGGGGAACCGCCCTTCCACGGAGGTGGAAGGGACGGCAGCCAACCCGGGAAGAACCAGCAGCAAACCCGGCGAGGGCCGAGCAGACAAAAGAACAGCGCAGGGTCCTGTGTCGTTCCTCCATGAAGAGGGGGAGCGACATAATGGTGCCGTGACTCGGATATGAAGCCTAGGCAGGGTTTAGTGTCGTTCCTCCATGAAGAGGGGGAGCGACAGACGACAAAATAAAAATCCCACTACTGAAAACTGGCTTGGACAATAAGAGGAGCTTGACCTAAATAGAACAGTGGGAAACTCTTGGCTGAGATAGAGAAAAGGAGGGTAGGAGGGAAGACACTAAAAAGAACATGTCAGTATCAATGTGATTACCACCAATGATATGTGCAGAATGATATTAGAAACTGGGAACTCACAAGTACGAGGCCTATCACTGGAACAATAAAGTTCTGCAGCAGGTTACTCTATAGATAGTTCATGAAGCTGTTAGGGGGAGCCAGAGTGTTTGCATTCTCATAAGTCAATGTATACCAATGTCATTTCATGTTTCAGCATAGATTCTACATAGGAAGAATGGAGAAATGGCAGACATACTCCTTATTCCCCCTAAGGAATTTGACCTCCAAATTTACAGATTTAAGCCTTTTGTGATATCTTTGAGTATAAGGTAGATTGGGTGAGTGATGCTTGATTTATAGCTGGTTAATTCACAAAAGATATTAACATTCTGGTAAAGCCATTGTAATCCATAAGCTGTACTTTGGAAATTTATATTCATTAAATAAAAGTTTGAAAGCAAAAAAATAATAATAATAATAAGCAAGATCTCTACTTGGGCGAAAAAAATTCAAAAATGTTTATAATGAATGCTGTATGCACCCTCCAGAGACCACACTTCAAGATCAAAGGTCTCATTACCACAGCTACATGCTCCAGGTCTGCTCCCTCCCTAAGGAAAGCCTGTAGCACATCACTGGTGACGACCATGAAGGGCCACCTCAGCTCTAGAAACCTATGGGCTTAACTAAAGCATCTGTTATTCAGCATTTCAGTTTATCTTCTCTTCTGCCCTGCCTTGCCTCCCTCCCTCTCTTATAAATATGGTTCTTATAAGTACTCTCCAGTGACCCATCTATGTGCAAACCAGTGTTTGCTTCCTAAAAAGTCCAGCCTACAAAAAATTGCCTCTAAGAATGGTTCTAGAATGAAGGTTCTAACATGAAATTTGGAACTGGTTTACTTATCAATCAGTCAAACATTAAGAACCATCACTGGAGATAGGCAGAAAACTGAAAGCATACAATTGAAGCAATGCAGATAAATTTCAAAATATTTACTTGTGAATAAGAAGCAAGATGGGAAATGATATATATGGAATTATTTATTTACATAAAATTCTAGATAACAAACACTTATGGGACAGAATTCAGATCAGTGAGTGGTTAGAGGACAAGGAGTGGGTAGAACAGGAAGGAATACAAAGTATCCCAAAGAAGCTTTAGGATGTGATTATCTTAATTATTTTCTTTATTTATGATTATCTTTATTGTGATGGTTTTTTCATTGTTAGGTATATGTACATGTTTAAATTTACAAAATGATACACTTTTAACAAGCACGGTTTATTCTATGTCAATTATACCTTATTAAGACTGTTAAAAATAAAGGCTGTTCCATGGCACTGATAGTAAGTGGCTTACTGATGATGCGGTTTATCACAAGAAACATGGATCCCATACTCATATACCCAACACTGCACATTCTTTATTGTAAAGTGAGTCCCTTGGTGTAATTGGACATTAGGCAGAATCTTGTGTTTTTTGTTATAATGCCAAAAGCCATTAGGTAGTGGCACTGGTTGAAGCCAGCAAGAAAGGCAAATGCATAACTGCAATATATGCCATTTTGGTTAAGATAAATCACTCTCCCTTCTAGGATGTGAGAGCTTAATTTAATCAAATTGCCACCAAGTTTCTAATTGGTCTCCTAGAGAACTGATTGCATATCGGAGACTTAGCATCACATCTGGACTCTTGGCTTCATTACTTCAACTCAAGGGTTTTTTTCATGTCTTGGGCCACGACCTGGAAACTCTCAGGCAGGAAGTTGGGAGCATCAGATGATTCATTATGTTTGTTTCATGTCTCTCAGGGATCATATTTTCCTTTGTTTTTTGACAACAGTGTTTCAAAAATGTTATTAGCCATACTTTAGTATTTTTTCATCTATGGATAGAAAGTAAACATGGTTCTCATTTCATGGTGACCAGAAGCGTAAGCTAAAATAACTTTTTTAATACATGACAGATCCTCAATCTTGGAGACAATATCCCATAAATTTGAGACACCATTCTACTGTATATACGAGATAAACCAATAGCCATGATACCTCCAATATGTAAAATAAATGGGAAATGTGTCTGTGAGTCAAAGGCAAGGTACATTATAAAAATATTAAGAAATCTTGAGTCCTGGCTTCCACCTTGTTGTTTTGAGCTCCTTATATGAACAGAGCAGCACTGAAGGAAGGTCTACATTATCCTGGTGGTGATAATTGGCCAAGATCATCAAGAGACAAGATTGTGCTTCCTATAATATAGGCAGGGAAAAACATTGCTTGGCCAACCACATAACTCACAGGGGCCACTCTTGGTATTCCTCTCCCCTGTTTTCATAGGAAAAGAATAAAGACAGTAGCCATGGCCTTTGTAGAGAAAGGTAAACCAGGACGTAAGATCCTCTGGGATGAGGACATGGGTCAGATGATTTGGTGAAAAGTTGGATACAAGGTGTGAAAAGAGAAAATTCACAAATTCCGGCAAGATTTGTGGCCTAAGCATCTATAAAAACAGAGCTGTCATTTCATGGGTTAAGAAAGGCATGGAGAGAAGAAAGTTTCAGAGAGGATCAGAAGTTCACTCTTGAACATGAAAGCTTTCAGACACCTAGTAGATATCAGATTGTATCTTTCAAACTGTAGGGAAGTGGAGATTAGCAGTGGAGTTCAGAAGATGTTTGGATGCTTCTCAAAATGTCATTACACAAAAGAAAGGGAGACTTTTCAGAGTGCTGCTGGGGCTCAGGGAGGGTGTGTCTCCCTCAAGCAGTGTGGGACATGCCAAATTTGGGAAGCCAGAGCTCATCTTCCTGGGGCATCTGCCCCTGATTTGCTACATCTGCATTCATATGTTCCCCCTCAAAACCTCTCCCTTTTCTTTCACTTCCTACCACCCTTGACTTTTCAAGGGAAATATTACAAATATTCTTTCAAGCAAGTATTCTTTGCCCATTTTGGGTGTCTAAGAAGGCCTGTGGTGATGGCTCTGGGCCAAGGAATTTTTCTAAGAAACAGAACATAGGCTTCCTTGGGCATGGTGTCATTCAGCACAGAAAGATGCTTGTTCAGAAACAAGACAGAACAAAAGAAACTGCTCAACTCCTTTCTTAGTCTGGAATACCTGGAAACTTCATTGTCATTATCACCCACTACCCTAGAGATTTAGTGGACCACTCAGAAAGTACATTGAACTACACAGAAGTTTCTGTATGAATCTGTGGTCATCAGAATACTCAGAGCCTGAGCAGGATTTTGCATCCCTGAGCCTTCTGTTTTTTCATATCTGAAAAATGAGTTTGAACTAGAATCATTTCCAAAGACCTTTCCAACTCTACAATTCTATTAACTATAAAATAATTTAAATGGGTCAAGAAATTTCAATGTTAATTTGAACCAAATGCAAAACTAGGCATAGTTTATATCAAGTTCTAATTATAATCATCTAAGAACTGGATTAGCAACCAGAAGATTCTTGGCACTGTCGGCATACGCAAACAATGACCTTTTAGCTTTGGCAAGTAACCTGAACTGTGGTCTCTAAAGAAATAAGGAAGAAAACATTTACCTTCCTCATGAGAGTCTTTTGAAGATTTTATTTGTTAATTCTTTTTAAGTGCTTTGACTCAGCAAAGCATAATAGAGCATCAGTACTAGAAGTTGTTATTTAGGTTTATGAGATGGCATTTCCATTTGATGAGCAGAATGATTTTTGCATTCTTATTGTGAAGGGCAGGGAAGAATTCCAAAGGCTTTCTGACTCCACACAGAGTTGCCTTTTTTGAAAAAGATTAGTGTTCTATAAATATCAGTCATTGAACCCATTTTTAAGAATAAACTAATTTATTCCAGTAGTGAATGGAAATTATTTGTATTAATATTAAAAGTATTCTTCTCCCATGATAATAACTGCTAATACTCTAAGAATAACATCATGTTCACTTGGTACATGGGAATGTTTGAGATTTATTAGGAGGAGTCACTGAGAAGGGCTAGAGACACCCAAGAGTAGAGTGAGAAGAGACTATTTTGAAAGGGTTATTTTCCCTTGTAGAGTGAAACTATAAATCTAAATTATGTCAGTGAAATTGGAAAATTTGGGAAAAGAAAACAAAAGCTCAAATAGATACCTTGATCATTTATCTAAGTGAACAAACTCTGGTCATTCAGTCTAACAGATCTTGTGAAAATTTATTAATTAGATAAATTTATAATCTCATACATTTAAATACGTTTTCAAATTACCACACAAACAGAAGTCACAAGTTCAAGTAGTTGCCTCAAATGAAAATTAAGAAGTTACTAGTGCCAATCATTTTGACAGTAATATGCTTACTACCTGTAAAACAATGGCAAAAGTTTTAGTCCAATGAAGGAAGGCTTGCTTTCCAGCTGGATAAACTTTTCACAAGCGTTTTTTCATACAACTCATTGATGTAGGTTAGTCTTTCTGGGGATTTTAAATACCTGGGCAGGAAGTAGAAGAGGGTAAAATAACGTGAGATAAACTACTTTTTTAAAAAAGTAATCATTGATATTTCCTGCTTGTGAGTTAGCCAAAAAAAATCAATTTAATTACATTTCTTTACAAATAAATTAAAAAGCTAGGTTCCTAACAAGAAACAGTGCTTTAAACCAAATGAGAAACTCTCTTTTGATCACATGGCTAGCCATTTATCTGTCATCTTTTGAATTTCCATTAAATAAATAGGGTGTCATTTTATTAAGAATACATGCATAGATTATTTTTATGTAGTAAGGTGTATATTTGACTGTGAAAATCAAAACAGAAGTAGCAGATGGTTCTGCTTCAACCCAAGAGACCACTCACTGAGCTAGCTCAGAATGAAAACCTCCTTTATCCAGCATAAAGATATGATATTTAGAATTCTTGCCCCAATGCTTATTTAAATACTAAAACAGAAGAAGATGAGCAAGAAGGGTTGGTGCAAATTAATATCCAATCATCAACATCCCAACCCATTGTCCATTGATTTATTCTTGCTCTAGGCCAGGAGCAATAAGATGGTTTTATATATATATACACACACACACACACATATGTGTGTATATATATATATAAAACATATATATTATATATAACTGTTTCTCTGGAATATGAGTGTGTATATCTCATATTCCAGAGAAACAGTGGTGTATATTATATTATGCCAATGTATATTCACTATAATGATTCATATACACCCAAAATGCTCATTCACACTAACAAGCTGAAATCTCTTCCTTTCACACTTTCATAAAAACAGTGATGTGCCCTTTTAAGAAATATTCTACTTAAACCTTAATATGTAAGAGATATTATTTTCATATTAGAAACACAATTTTCATATAACAAAAGTGATCATTTGCATAATGTATTTGCAGCATTACAATTTATCATCCCAAGTAGAAAGGCTATACCTCAGCTATCAAACTGCTTACAAAAAACCACCTTATCATGATAAGAGAAATTGACTCGAAGATGTACACCTAACCGTTCCCTCCTAGCCTTATTGAAGCATTATTCGCACTCAGCAATTCACCGAGGGTTGGATGAGAGTTAGATTTTTTCTGAATAAATCCACATAGACTAGGACCATAGTTCCATGTAGCATACTCATTGAAACAAAATTTTATTACATGAGTTAACTGTAACAACAATGTAAATGGTATACAGAAAAATACATGACAAGCTTATAAATATACTCTCTCTCCTCTATAGGAGTGGTATCAATGTACACGACTCTTGTAATAAATGCTTATAAAGATGACAGTGGCAGATACTCTCCATGCTCCACCAATATCCCCCCTGATCTCTTTAGAATGTTCACACACAGCAGCTTCCAATGTGTCTTTACTGGTCATAACCAGAACCATATTGGGAGGCTTCCCTGGATGTCAGAATTCTCTTTCTATGCACAGAAAGCCAGAAGTGCCAGGATTCATGTCACCTTGGGTGCAGCTCTTAAAAACTGATGATTACAGCAGGTTAATATTCCAACTCCCTTGTTCCTAGTCAGGACACTTTAATCTGTGATCTATCCTGCTATCTGAGGTCCTCTGGGGGAACGAGTTAGTTACCCTCTTAAATATTTTGTTTGATATCATACCCTCTCTTAGCCTCTCTCCCTTCTTGGCCACATGTCTTCACTTCCTAGTTTTTCTTAGAAGCATTTCCTAATAAATCACTTTCATACACTGGCTTCAGGTTCTTACCTCTAGGAAATCCAATCTAAGACAACTGGTACTAGGTGTGCTCTTGGGAAGCAGACTCTGAGGATGGGATTCTGGAGTTTTGCTATTTGGTGATCAGATGACCAAAAGAATCCCGCTGTTGGAAATAAATCCATAACAATAACCATTTGTGTGCTATAACACAACAATTGATAAGAATTTCATGTGTGAATTGGAACTGGATATTTGCTCCCCTAAGATCCACTCCCATTTCCTGGCTGTCTAATAAACCCCTGACAAGAGTTGTGTATTAGTGTGGAACAACTGGAAAAGTGCAGGAGTTGCTATAGCCCAAGTGTAACTGTTCCAAATTCATTTATTGAAACCTAATCACTAGTGTGTTAATATTAGGATGTGAAAATTAATGAAGTGGGTACATCATGATGAGGAATGGGATTAATGCTCTTATAAAAGACATCCAGAGAGCTGTCTTGTTGTCCCACTATGTCAGCATCCAGTGTGAATACGCCATTTTTTTTTGTAAGATTTATTTATTTTGTTTGAAAGTTACAGAATTACACAGAGAGAGAAGAGAGGCAGAGAGTGAGAGGTCTTCCATCCACTGGTTCACTCCCCAGCTGGCTGCAACACTGGAGCTGCACTGATCTGAAGCCAGGAGCCAGGAGCTTCCTCCAGGTCTCCCATGCAGGAAGCACCATCTTTGAACAGAAAATGGCCCTTCACTAGACATTTAGTTGGCATCTTGATCTTGAAGTTCTTGGCCTCCAGAACTGTGCCAAGTCAACTTCTTTGCTCTATAAGCCACCCAGTCTATGGTGTTTAGTTATACAAACCCAAATAAAAGCAGAAGGGAATGAATTATTCACCAAGAGTTCAACTATATCTGTTATTGGTAGGAACAAGGAAAACATAGTCCAAGGAGGATCCTGAGGATAGTAAACTGAACAGATATGCAAAACACAAGGTCATTGCAGGAAAATTTGCTGATATGGATGCACTCTTCTCTGACTCAGGATTCAATATCTTGGAGAAGGCACCTTATGCCAATCATAACACAATGATACAATGGTTCCTAGAAGGCTGGAAAAGATATTCCATGCCAAATGAGTTGAAAATGTTAGAATTGGCATTAATATAGCTATAGAGATGGAGATCTACATGAACCCAATAGCATGGACTCTTTCTGCACAACACTGATCTTGCTACAGTTGTTGCTGAATGTCTACCTTGTCTGCAATAGAGACAAAATCTGACCCTTTAGCTATGGTGCCATCCCTTGAGGAGACCAATCAGCCTCTTGGTGGCAAACCACTACAACAGATCCCTTCTACTATGGACAAAAGTAATACAATAACTTGTCCTGCCCAGGATAGGGACTTCTTCTGGGAATACATTTGCATTTCCTACCAGAAGTTTGGCCAGCACCACTGCCTGAAGGATCTCAAAGTGTCTGATGTACACACCTGGTGTCCCATATGATATCATTTCCGATTAAGAACCCCACTTGATAGCAAGGAAGATGTTAAGAGTGAGCACTGGACCACAGGATGCAATGTTACTACCATCCACTCTCATCTTGTGGGGTATTTTTGTTTTCTAGAAACAATGGCCAGTCCTGTGTGGAAGAATCAGGGTAAATTTAATATGGCACATGAGTAGGTCTCTGTGGCAGAGGGACAGACTGAGCAGATGCCGTCTGCTATCCAGTCACATCCTTTAGAATCCCTTCACCATTTTCACGTACAATGACTTTCATGGTACTTTTACCCTAAATGCCACTGCCCATGTCTCTTGGTCTGATCACTGCCTATATGCTGTGAGAACCAAGTTAGCCTTCTAGAAAATAGAGCCGGAAGGACCTAGGAAATTGTGTCTCCCCTGGGTGGCAGCCTTATACCAACAACTGCTGGAAATGAGAATATAAAACACATCAGCTCCTCTGCTCCCATTATTTGGATGACCTGGCAAACTTCTAACCAGGGTTCCTCATATGAGCAGCAGAACTTGATTTGACATGATTTTCTAGACTCTCCCACGGATGATAGAAAATGGATACTATTCTAGGTCCACAGGAGAGAAATCTTTGTAGTATACAATGGATTCCTTTAGGAACTATGGCTGAATTCCCCCTTGAAGTTGTTGAAAAGGTTGTCTGAGGTGTGGCCTATACTGTCTCCAAACCTTATGTTAGTGGTGGAGCCAAAGCTGCTCTGTTAGGGGCTTTCTGGGATGTCATACCCTCCTTCATCCTCCTTGCCTTCCTAGATCTTCCCCACTCTTCTACCAGGTTTCCCTGGGTCACTCCTCAGTAAATCACTTCTGCACATGTGCTCACGCCAGGGTCTGCATCTGAGGAACCTGAGTTGAGATGTTAACTTGCTGAGCCTCCATCTGTTGCAAGAACAAGTGTGTACATATGGAACCCAGGAAGCAGCTTCCACGCTTAGAGATGATACAAAATTTCAGGGTGGCAGCTTAGTGGGTAGCAGGCAATGATGAGTCAACTGATGAGTACAAAAATTAAGGTACAGGAAGGAGAAGGATGAGTGAATATTGTTTAGCATTAACAAAATCTAAATTTGCCCCAAATAAGAGTTTTCCCAAACTAGCCCCTCAATACAAATGAATCAGAAGTAAATTGGATAAAAATAAAGCAGCTAATACAACATCTGCTTTAGTTGCAGTCCAGTTAATGATTCCAATTAAAAAAATTTTCCACAAGTTGTGTAAATGCTGTTTTCAACGTTTTTGTTTCTTTTCCCATTAATACATTGAATTGTTAATTTTGCAAGTTAACACTTAATAAGAACAGATTAATAAATAACAGTGAAGTGGTACAAGAAAGAAACTTTGCTTTCTTTTAACAACTTCTATTAACTTCTGGTTTTCTCCCAGAAGACTAAAAAAATGCTAAAGGTTTACCCTTAAAGTATGTGAGTCTAAACAGCAAGGTAATGGTGATCTCTTTGTACAATGTTTTTCTTTGTAGTGCTCATACTAAAATCTGATTCTCAAAATGTCTCACATACAATATTGTGTTTTCACACACGACTTATGCCAGAGCCTGGCATCCAGACATCCTTGCTAAGCTATTGTTCAACCAATAGATAGCTAACCTAATAAGAATCAAGAGAAAAAATCTGTAGCAAATAGAAATAGAAGTTGGCTGTACAAGAAATGAGCTGTCTGTGTCTTAGTTTCTGACTCAAGCCCTCCATTCCACTAAGTTTCTGGAAATTGAATACCATTTTAATTTAGTGTTTTTCCCTCTTTGTGAGGTTATGCTAAGTCCCAAGAGTTCAAAATAGTGCCAATGTATTGATGAGAAGCAGGGAGAGAGGTGGTGCTCTGTGCCACCTGTCCACCCAGCATTTGCTGAGACAGTCATCAATGCCCATGGATTGTGTTCAATCCTTATGTCTACTCCAATGGTGGGCTCATTCCTGTCCTGCCATCTTCTCCCATGGTGAGGCACCCTTTCAATCCCAGGCCTTTCTCAGGAGATGGGGAATGGCAGCACTCTTCCAGTGCTACACTGACATCAGGACACGCTCTTGATGAAGTTGTGTTAGGCCCCATTTACCACACACCTGACAGATATTTTCCCTTGAGCCGTTTGCCACCAAGGAGTCTGAGCCAGAGAACAGAATAGGAATTGCTTGGATCCCCAGGGCTCAGTCCAGGAGCAGGCCACATTTCTCCCTACCCCTTCCCAGCTTTCTCTCTCTTCCTGTCCGTCCCCTACCCCTTCATACACACACCTCAACAAGGTTCATGGAACTTTTGTTCTGAGTATAGTTAAGCTGGCAGTGGGGCATTAGGGTTAGGGAGGGTACAATTTAGGAGACCTCTCATTGCAAGAGGTTTTTTTATATATATTTTTTTTCAGATCTTTGTTTGCAAGATCTAAGGCTCTACCAGAAAATGAGACTGCTTTGTTCCTCTCTGTTAATCCATCCTTTCATTGAAACATAAGTGTAGTGTGACCTAGGTTAAGGACTGGGATGAGGAACTAGAGTAAGAAACATCAGTAATAAAGATTTGTTTATATTGTGCAAATATCACTCTTTATGTTTAAAAATTAAGCACATACAGGGCCATATCTGAAGTTTCCTTTCCTCATCCCTTCCAGTCAAAGTTAACCTTGTCTCTTCATGCTACCTCTTTTGTGGCACCTACTTGTCATGTATTATGTTAAATTCTTATAGTCTTTTTCCCTCTATTATGAACTCAGAAGGCAAGCCCAAGTTTTATTCAACTTCAAGAGCCTAACACCACCTAAGATGAATGGAGCGATAAATGTATGTTGGCTAAATGAAGAAAATAATTTGTCCTTTAACTAAACCATATTGCTTATGAGAACACAGTTATTATTGCCCAAAGTATTTGAAGATAGTTAATTGTGCCTAAGCTAAATGAAATGCTGGTTCTCATTCTTGATTTGTCCCTTCCTGTGTAAACTTGGCCAATTTGTTTTACTTCTTTCTGTCTCAATTTCCTTGTCTTCAATAGCAGACTTTGGAGCCAAACCACTAACTTTGAATAATGCTTCTCCCACTTTTGATCTCTGTGACCTTGATAAATTATCCATTCTTTCTGTACCTCTGATTTCTCTTCTGTACAACAGGGATGAAAATAGGACCCATCTTATAAAGTCATGATGACAATTACACTAGATTTACTAGTTTTAAAGTGTTTCAAACAGTGCCTGTTGCATAGAAAGCACTCTTTAAAATGATCGATAGATGAGTAAAATAAATAACCCATGCTATTATTGCATCTTCAATGTACACATTTGGAAATTGATTAGTTCACCAATTTGTGAGGGTAATGGGACAAGGGATACTTGCACCAGTTTGGAATCTATCGTAAAAAGGAAAACAAATATTTTAATAGATATTCCAGATGTTAAAGAATATATGTGCCAGCAACATAAACTAATGGATGGGAATATATTTTCTATCTTAGCACACTCAGCATGTATATATTTCCAACAAATGGCAATTGTCTAAAATGTTTATATTACTGACAAGAAATAGCCATCAAGTATTACCTGAGCTTCACACTATTATTAAATGATAAACTCATCCACAGTCTTATACTCTGTTTTGGACCTTTTGTCATTAAGCATTCATGATGGACAATTTCCAAACTTAAAGAGCTAGCTGGAGTCTTTCAGGATTTAATCCCAGGCTATATGCATAAATCTGTATGTACAATTATGCTGGAACATTAAAAACTGGAAGAAAATGTCAATTTTATTTTCCTTGTAGTTGGGGGAAACCACTTGGTTGCTCCCAGGGAACATGAGTAGAGTGGCATACCTCTAGAAAATGTTAACAAACCATCCAACACATAGAAAAAACATATCTACTTTCATAGAAGATAATTAGTTGTGATTAGACAGCGTCTGTTGGTAGTGATTTGGACATTTCCATAAAATCAATTAATTACCTTCATAAATAGCTGTTTAAATCAGCCTGGCTCTATTATGGGTTCCCCTGTGTTTGGGGCCCCACAAGTCAGTACCCCTTTGACCTTTCATCTAATCTATCCCTATCTCTCAGATCCTTTGCAGTGTTCTGCACATACTGATTTACTGATTTAAAATCTTTTCCATTGTGTAGAGGTTCCTTGAGGTTGAGTCTGTTTGACATGTCCCCAGTGGAGGAGGAAGGATTCGACCAGTGCTTGCTGACCTCAAAAGTGGTACATGACATTGATCTCTGGGAATGCTAGAAGATGATGTTAAAAGAGAAAAATAAATAGTTTCAAGAATTATTATTCTCTGGTTATGTGTGTCACTGTTGCTAGAAGTATAGTTTTGTCAAACTCTGTTTTATATCTTTGTCAAACCAATGTTATACTACTATAGTTTTAATGGTCTGTGATTACTTTAAAATTTACTGTAGATGGGTGAAATTATTATCTTTCCATTTGATTATGTTTTTATAGCCCTTGCCTATATTCTCACTGAACTAGAGTATTTCACTTGATCTTAGCCAAAAGTCCAAAAAGCAATGAACTACAGTATTTCTACTTTTTACTTGTTGAGCACTTTATTTAGTGGAACATTAAGCCCTTGACTATAATTTCAATTAAAAATATGTTCCATCAAAAATTAAAAAAGAAAGAGAAAGAAAACATCATTATGGTCTTAGAATTGTATCTGTGAACAATATTGAATGTGTTTTTGTATTAATATCACATGAACATGAAAAAATAAGTATCAAATGGTAAAAAATTAATTAACTTGTAAAAATTAATTATTTTTTTACCAGAGAGCTAACAAATTTCAACCTGAGACCACCAAAGAGAGAAATATGTGGTGAATCAGTCATCAGCCAATCAATTCATCAGTCAGTAATGGAAAGGCAGTGATTTGGACCATGTGTTAAGGAGGTCAAGGCCAAGGTCAGAGGCATGCACGGCCTAGAGTCAGAGTCTATGTTTCTAATGTACTCAGCCACCATTTCAAAATGGTGTAGAATGTCGGTTACATGGTCTTTACCTTCCAGCATTCTGATAATCTAACTGGAGGTCAATGGTGCCCACAAAAGGCCTAAAGTCAAACAAGTAGTGGGTCCCACACAAACTGTATCAAGATGACTCACACAGGTTATAGGGCATGTTTGAAGTGCTTTTATACAACAAAGAGCAGTTACAGCTGAAAAAACAAGGTAGTATGGCCCTTTAGGTGCTGATGACACCCAAGTACAATGAGCTAAGTATACCAGGTATTAAGGGAGACAAAAGAAGTTATAAGGCAAAATTTTTTTATCTTTCTGTTAGCCTTGAGTATACAAAAGGTTCAAGAGTAAACATGTAAATGTAGGAAATTTTTTTTTCACTCACTGGGCTTGTAATTCTTTCCTGCATCTCTTCCCAGAATTAGCATGGATTGTGTAATAGTTTTATTAACAATGTTCTTATTAGATTTTTGGGGTGCCCCACCCAGAATGTGTAACTGGAGTCTGTGTATCTAAACCAATGAACACAAAGAGTCAAAAAATTATGAATTTTTTAATGTAATTAATCAATATTTGAAAATGGCAAGACATTCATTAGAGAACAATTAAGCTATGATGCAAGAAGATAATTAGTAAATTGGGGACAACATGGGTTCACTCATTACTTTAAAACTTAAATAATACCATTTATCTGTTTTTTTATAACAGTGACATTTTTTAAAATTGACATTGAGATTTAAATAATTCCATGTTCTGTTTCTGTGTATGTTACGAACATGCATATGCTATGAACATGCATATGCTATATGATTCTCATTTTTTCTAGGAATTAATGTGTTTACTTTCATTTCTCCTAACCATCGAGTTTCTCCCTACACTGTTCATCAAAGGACAGAATGTTTTTCTCAGAAAACAGCACAATGCCTCACACTGGGTGGGTACAGATTAAAATGTAGTTTCTACCAATTTATTAGTATCACTACTGTTGTTGTATTTTACTTCACCAGTTTTCCTTTGCTTCAGAGAACTACATCTCATCCAGGTGGATTGTTTTCTGCTATTTTTTGACACATTTTATTTAGCTATAAAAACTATGCCCTAATTAGAAAAGGCTGGAATTTTAGAATTTCAAAGTCTAGGCCCAGTGAGAGGCATTTAGCCTGGTGGTTAAGATGCCTATGCCCCACACTTTTAGTACCTGAGTTAGATTATATTCTCTGGCTCTTGACTATAGCTTCCTATCAACGCAGATTCTGGCAGGCATCAGTGATGGTTCAGGTAATTGGGTTCTTACCACCATGTAGGAGACTTGGTCAGAGTGTTCAGCTCTTAGTTTCAGTGAGGTCCTGACCCAGGGCCATCCCTGGTGTTGCAGGAATCAGAGGAATGAACCAGCAGATGCAGATGGCGGATGCACGCACTTTCTCTTTCTCTCCCTTTCTGTCTACTTCTCAAATGGTAAAATAAAACCTTTTAGAAAGTTTTGGCCATATAGGAAAAAAAAAGAGACAATCTTGTAGATCAGTTGGCAAAATATTATGATCAGGCACTTAAAGAAGATACCCAAATGGCCATTAAAAGCAGGCAAAGGTGATCAACTTCACAAGTCAACAAAGCAATGCAATGTTACAACACACTAACCAGTAAGACTATTTAAGAAAAATAGTTCAAAGTGCTAGTGAGGATACATAGAAACTAGAATTGCTATATTGTGTGTACAGTTGTATAAATTGGTGTTACTACTTGAAAAATTGATAGGGTCTACTGAGCTGAGTATATACATTACCCTATGACCCAGAATCCAAGGGACATATGCCCCCTAGAATATGAACAAATATTTTCCAAAAGGCAAAGTGTAAGAATATTAATAGCAGCAATATCTGTAATAGCCCCAGGCTGGAAACCACTCAGACATCCATTCATAATAGAACAAATACAGTAGTATAATGTAGAAAAAGGCATGCTACACAATAAGGAAAATAAACAAACTAAAACCATACACAACATGATTGTTTTAACCAACATGATTACAACAGAGAATATTCTATGTTTCCACTCATGTAAACCAACAGGCAAAACTAATCCATGGTATCAGAAGTCATTGAATTGGTTCCCTCTGAGAACAAGGGGAATGAAGGTGGCTTCTAGATATGCTAGCAAGATTCTGCCTCTTGGTTTGGGTGCTACTTACAGTGATGTGTTTACTTCATAAAAGTGACTCTCTTGTAAACTTTTGATTTATATTTCATGTGTGGACATAATTCAAGAAAATTAGATAAAAGAGTCCAAGCTTCTGTAAATAAAATTTTTACTTGTGAAAATAAAGAACATTTCCAATTCTAAAGGTATTTTCTTGGCTAATCTGCCATTTTCATCTCCTGGAATATGATGACACAGATGCTGCTGGTGTGGAGACCGCAATTTGAGAGCCACATTTGCAGATTCATCTATACTGTCTCTCACAGCCTTCCCCTTTTTCTTAACCCATATATACCACTTTAAATTCCCAATAAACCATTAAAACTATGCTCCCAAGGGTATCCATGAACCAATTTCAAAGATCTTTTTTGGTTCCTCCCCGCATTGACTTCTCTGTAGAATCTGAACATAGTGAAATCTCTTTGAAACCTTCCCCCAGTCTCTGTATCGTTTTTCCTTGTTTTGTTCATACTTCTGAACCCTTGTTTGCAGATGTTTCTTTATCTATCACCCATATCACCTCCCAGTGATCTCAGCCTTTTCCTTGATATCAATTTGTATTTGTGTGTTGATGACTCCCAAACCTTAACCTCCAACCCACAGTCGGCTGGAAGTTATGGCTCTTTATACACCATGTTTTTTGCATGTTTCTTTTTATTACCACTCACATATCTCAAACTAGTCATCTTGTTCCACAAAATCTGTTCCTCTTACATTCCCTTTTCTCACAGTTACCTGCCTACTCAGACAGATTCTTGCATATCATTCTGTTCTCTTCAATCTTTCTCACCCTCAAACCCACATGTTCTGCAATTCTCTTTGCTAAGTAGAGTTCTCACTCTCCATCCCATAGCCATAATTCAGCCTCTCTTCTCGCACTTAGACCATATCAGTAGCCTTCTCAAGTCAGCCTACCCTCCTGCAGTTCACTTCACATGGCTGCTACCCAACTCTTCCAAAAGCTAAATATAACCATCTTTATCCTTTGCTTGCAATACAATTAATCCTCCTCACCTATAGAGTAATACTTAAATTCTACTGTTTGACTCCAGCCCACTATTGCACTCTCATATTCAGGATCCTCAAAGCTTCTCCAGCATCAGACTTAATGTGAATGAAGGGAAGAGGAAAGTATTAAGATGCAGTTTCTGACTCAGTAAGTCTAGAGTAGAAGCTGAAATTCTGCACTCAAGCTCAGGATGGTACTGATGTTACTTACTGGTGAGCTCTTTTAGATCATACTAGAAATTACAAGTCTTTATGTTACCTCTTCACTCCAGCTACAATGATCTACCTACTGCTTCCCAGATACAACTTGGGGTTTCACAGCCTTTGTACTTCTCCTGTGGTCCTTTTTGCTTATCGTATCCCTCCATTCTCCAGCTTCCTAATAAAACATCAACCTTCAAGACACAGCTAAAATAAGGTCTTTTCATGAAGTCTACTTGGTATCATTTTTCCTCCAGGAAAGTACCTATCACACTTATATCCAGGCAAGCAGGTCTCATCCCAGGATCCAAGACTCAGAAGTCCTGAACTTCGCAGCGACTTATCTGAAATTTTCCAAATCACCTTCTGACACTTGGAAAGAACCAGGGCCAGCAACACCTGTTGTGTATGATGTCTTGGCCCTGAACTTGGATGAGTGTGGACTCTAGTCCTCATTGTCTTTCTTTTAGGGCAGTTTCCATCCTCTATCTGATAGGTAGGGTTGATCACATGCCCTATGAAACTCTGAGGGACCCTGTCGCTCCCCCTCTTCATGGAGGAACGACACAGAACCCTGCGCTGTTCTTTCGTCTGCTCGGCCCTCCCCGGGTTTGCTGCTGGTTCTTCCCGGGTTGGCTACTGTCCCTTCCACCTCCGTGGAAGGGCGGTTCCCCCTGCCACATTCCCCACTTCCGCAGGGGAGCGGCACACCGCCGGCCGGCTCTCTCGGGGGCTGCACAGGTGTTCCCCTTAGATGTTCCTCTTAGATGTTCCTGGTGCATGCCGTCTCTCTCCTCCTTTATAGTCCTCCTCCGCCAATCCTAACTCGGCTGCCCACACGCCGAGTACACTGCTCTCCTCCAATCAGGAGTAGGTCCTACAGTTTATTGGCTGAACTGGAGGCAGCTGTGTAGAAGCTGTTTTCTCCTCTCCCAGCGCCATATTATGGGAGAGCAGATGCATAGAATAAGTCTTAATTCCAGTAACTTAGTCTAGTCCGAGCTGCTCCCTACAGGACCCCATGGCTGGGTTTGAGTTTTCATTGTAGGAAAGTGAACAATTGAGAAAATTGCTCTTATTGACCACTGCAATATTTCTTTCACAGCATAGCATGTGATGTGTTGTCCAGAATGCTGCTGACAAGTTGATCCAGGATGACTGTCACTCACAGAAGACCTAGGATAAAATCAGGGCTCTGAGATTCTGCCATGCCACTACCAACCCACACGCTTGAGTCCTCGCTCTGGACTCCCGTGTCTTCTCTTTCTCATCGGTGGACTAACCAGAGTGCTGCCTCTGGCCTATAGCTCCTGAGTGTGAAGGAGGTGAAAGCAAGAATCTTTTAGGCCCTGCAAATTCTTCTTTCCCCAAATCTGGACCTAAGGAGGTCACTCTGCTCCCAGAGATTCATACTGCCTGTCAGATGGTCCTCCAAGAGAGGCTGACCTAGCTCCTCTGAGGGCTTTCTTCACTTTGGAGAGTAAACAGGTCTTTATTGAATATCCTCTCCTGCCACCTGCTCAAAATGTTGGCAACATGGTCTTTTGCATCCTTTTCATCTGGCTAAATAAAAAACATGCAGAATAGATAATCTCTGCACTAAGTGAATCAGTCTTCTCAGTTTGTCAATGGACCCTTCCTCCTCTTTTCCCCACTGGTGAAGGTGTACAGAAGGCATGAGTATAACCAACACTGAAAGAGGTCGTATTCTGAGAATGCACGGACAGTAGCCTAAAGAGAAGTTACACCCGAAAGATGTGATATTCACTATATACACTGTACAATTCTGAACAACAAATTCCACGTGATCCGAAAGTAAGTTATCATTCACATTTCCCTGCAAGCTGTGGGTAAGGCATCATGAATAAATCACGGTAACAGCCTTCGGGAAGTCAATATTCATAGGTAACAGTTGATACATCAACACAACCACTGTTGTAACTGGTATTAAGGAATGGGTGTTAGGAAACTGCCGAGGACGGTACAAGCACATCTCTGAGTCATGACATTGGGAGTAATAACAATGTAGCTGTCTTTTCCTCTTGGTGGGAATGTCAAATCGGCCAGATATGGCACCTTCGACAACAAAGAACAATATGGTGCCTGGATATTACTCAGAATCCTCAAATGCCCTACTTGGACAAAAACAAACACCAAAGTCATTCTTCTCTGCCTGTTATTCTAAGTCTTCATCAAAAAGTCAGTGTGCCTCATACATGTCCAGCTTTTTTAACTATTTCTTAAGTTGTCTGTACTGACAGGACCCCTGAAGAAGCATGCGCCTGGGCCCTGCACATGTGGAGTGGTCCTATCCAGTAGATGTGGTGCGTGATCTCCATCATCATAGACACAGCTCATCTGTCCACCCCTATCTACCAGTGACTGTGAGAGCCTTGAGAGAAGAGGCTGCCCTTTCACTTCTGTGTCTGCAGTACCTCACAGTGTCTGGAGCATGAGAGGTTTGCAAAGTAAAACTTGCATTTTACTGAAAAAACAAGGACTTCGGCCCCATTTTTAAAACTGCTGATCCAGTGCTGGCGCCGCAGCTCACTAGGCTAATCCTCCGCCTACAGCGCCGGCACACCGGGTTCTAGTCCTGGTCGGGGCGCCACCGGATTCTGTCCTGGTTGCCCCTCTTCCAGGCCAGCTCTCTGCTGTGGCCCAGGAGTGCAGTGGAGGATGGCCCAAGTGCTTGGGCCCTGCACCCCATGGGAGACCAGGAGAAGCACCTGGCTCCTGCCTTCAGATCAGCGCGGTGCGCCGGCTGCGGCAGCCATTGCAGGGTGAACCAACAGCAAAGGAAGACCTCTCTCTCTCTGTCTCTCTCTCTCACTGTCCACTCTTCCTGTCAAAAAAAAAAAAGTCTAAAACTGCTGATCCACAGCCACTCAATTAGATCAACATTTGCATCTTAAGCAGGGGACGCAGTAGCAAGCCTTGTGTAATTTATACCTGGGCTGTTAGAAAGTAGAGCTAAAAAGCAGAAGAGAGAAGTCATCTGTTCTTTTTTGAATTGACTTTTTAAATGGTTCATTTTATTTATTTATTTGAAAAGCAAGACAACAAGGAGAGAGGAATGACAGAGAGAGAAGTCTTCCATCTGCTGGTTCACTCCCCCAAATATTTGCAATGCCATGTTTGGGACCAGCTGAAGCCTGTAGCAAAGAACTCCATTCTGGTCTTCCACATGGGTGGCAGGAGTCCAAGTACTTGGGCCATCTTCCATTGCTGTCCCAGGTACATTAGCAAGAAGCAAGGTCAAAAGCAAAGAAGCTGAGACTTGAACCCATACTCCGATATGGGATGCCAGCCTCAAAAGCAGAGACTTAACTCATTGCATGACAAAGCTGTATCCCTTTTTTGTTGATTTTTACAAACACATTCATTCATCTACACATGGAATTCTATGCAGTGAAATTTCGGACCCCTACAAAAAGGTAAAAAGAGAGGTCGAGGTAAGAAATTAGAGATGAAGAGAACACATCACAATTTGTCAATATGTGGCTACTGACATCCTCCTTTTAACAGAACAAAATACTGTAAGAGGTAAAAAGTACTAGTTAGAGCAAGCTACACAAAAAGACACAAGTCCATTGATCACTTTTATTGTAAAACACACTTTGATTTCCTCATACCTTTTTTAAAGATAGGCTTCTAATACTTTTTTTCTATAAAATTCACTCTGACCACTCCAGTGCATAAAGAAACAACAACTAAAAATGAGAGATGATTCCAATGGAAACCTCACTGCCATACTTAGAGCAAAAAGAATTCGTCACATTGCACATACTCAAGAAGAGAAAATATATGGGCGACTGCTGGCCTTTAGTCCTTGGTGACTGTCCACATGTTTAATTTTCTGAGTTGATGTTCATGGCAAATTTGATTTAGTGATTTTATGTACTCTTACCCACTAAAGTAATACATATTTTAAATCAACTGTCAGTAACCTTTACAGAGTGAAGTGCATAAATGAAAAGGATTTAATGAAATGCTACAATATGTATATTACTGCCCCAAAACAACACCATTTTACAAGGTATCTGCTTTGTTTTGAATGCAGAATACAAAATTATCCTCAGTAATCAGTTTATGCATTTGCCGCTTAAGTGCTTTTGACCAAGGAGATATAAAACAAGAGCAGGCAAGAGGAAAGAGGTCTTCTCTGTTGACTTTTAAGTAAACATTTCATGTATTAAAAAGCCAAGATAGAAATATGCCTGAGAATAGTAACTGCCCTCACTTTGATTAATGTGTAAAAAGCTTCCTGAATTCACTATTGGATCAACAGGAATGTATCACACACCCCACCCTATTTTAAAAATCATTGCCTTCAGGAGCCAGTGCCATAATGCAGTAGGTTAATCCTCCGCCTGCAGCACCGACATCCCGTTTGGGCACCGGTTCTAGTCCCAGCTGCTCCTCTTCCAATCCATCTCTCTGCTATGGCCTGGGAAAGCAGTAGAAGATGGCCCAAGTGCTTGGGTTCCTGCACTGGGAGGAAGCACCTGGCTCCTGGTTTGGGTTCAGCACAGTTCCAGCCATTGCAGCCAGGTGGGGAATGAACCAGTGGAAGGAAAATCTTTCTCTCTGTCTTTCCCTCTCACTGTCCATAACTCTACCTCTCAAATAAATAAATAAAATCTTCAAAAAAAAATAATTGTCCTCAGCAGAGGGGTTCCAGCTGCACTCCACAGACTCTGCTGATTCGTCCAAGCTGCCTTCTTTAAGGTCAAAGAGAGGAATCCTTGGAGTTTAACCAAGGACTCAACAGGCATATTGAGCTCTAAGCTTCCTGTGGGCACTCCCACTCCCTACCAGTACACTCCTTGTAAGCTGTAACTAGATCATTATGCTTTGTCTTCCTTAGGTACTGGGATTCCAAGTAAGATTTTCTTGATAAAGATGTTTTTGGTCCTACATATAAAATTTAGTAACTCTTCCAGTTTGGAAAGTTATACATTAAGTGATTCAACAAATAGGTACTAAATATCAACTTTGCACAAAGAACTCTGCTAATTGCTCAGAATTTAGTAAGGGAACATGTAGGCATAGTAGACAATATAGGTTAATATCCTATGGCAGGAGCCGGAGCTGTGGCATAGCAGGTAAAGCTGCCACTAGCAGCACCAACATGCCCTGCCCATTTGGGAGACCTGGAGGAAGCTCTTGGTTTCTGGCTTTGGTCTGTCCCAGCCCTGGCCGAGCGGCCATTTGGAGAGTGAAACAGCAGATGAAAGATTCTCCCTCTTGCGCTCTCTCTCTCTCTCTCTCTATTTCTCTTTCCTCTGTGTAACTCTGCCTTTCAAATAAATAAATAAATAAATAAATCTTCACATAAAAAAAGATCCAAAGGCAGGAGGACAATCGACTGTGTGTTCAAGAGGTGCAAAGAGAGTCACACATAGAAAGCCACGTAATAATATAAGACATTAAAGAAGCAAAAGCGACAAATCAATAGTTAACAAACAAGAATATGGTAAGTCCCAGTTCAATGAAACGATCATTTATTGAGCACACAAACTGATACTCAATATGTGAAGAAGTATGTTAGACACCAGATGAAGAAATTTATTCTTTCTTCTGTAGGCAACAAGAGCCGTCTAAAGTTTTTAAGCAGGATTACTGTGGATGAGGTAGAACTGGGAGTTGAGCTGTCTCGGTGAAAAGTCTTAATCCCGTGATTACATCTGTAGACCACAGGGAACACCTTTGGTTTTGGAATGGAACACAATCAAATATAGTAGAATTTATTTAGAAAAATATCTATAGTAAAAATGTAGAAAACATAGTGGACATATGGGAGGACCTCAGTTAAGAAGCCACAACCAGTAAAAGAGAAATGCTGTTTTCAAATTTTCCTTTCATAGTAATACCAAAACTCTGATGAGGGAGCAGAGATCTAGTAAACTCAATCATTGATGGCTGATAAATTATCACAATCCTTTTGGAGGGCACATTGTAATTTATATAAAAAATCATTTTAATCTAACAATACACTTCCTGGAATTTATTCTAAGAAAATAACCTAAAAAGAATAAAAAACAGTAATGATAGCACTATTTTGTGATCTCAGTTTTTTTTCAAAATCATAAGATTGAACTCATGGTAAATAATTTTCATACAATGTTATTAAACGTTTTCAGTGCTTATTATAAAGAATAATCTTAAAGGCTGACAAATGTTTAAACAATATGGATGTTGAGAACCATAGATCTGGAAGTGGAAAAACTCTGGTGACCTTATCTTTAATACAGCATCTTTAGTAGGTATGAATAATATTCCAAACAAGAAAAGATTCATTAAGGACTGAGACAATGGTTGTATAGGAAGATTCAAAGGAAATTTAAAAGATAGAATGGCCATGATAAGAGACATGAGTGCAGAAATGATAATGATAAAAAAGAATCTAACAATATGAGCGGATTGATGGTACATGCAGAAAGTTAGGGAAAAAATGAATTTCAAGTGGAGATCTGTAGCAACTGCTAGGAAGTGCAAGTTCAAGAAACACAGTAGGGCTGAAAGAGTTGGCATTTCAAAGCATTGGACTTCATTAAGTTATCTAGAGACATACTAGACATTTCAAATTTAAAGATTTTTTTTTAAAAAAGATTTATTTATTTATTTGAAAGTCAGAGTTACACAGAGAGGAGAGGCAGAGGCAGAGAGCGAGAGAGAGAGAGGTCTTCCATCCGATGGTTCACTTCCCAATTGGCCGCAATGGCTGGAGCTTTGCCGATCCAAAGCCAGGGGGCAGGAGCTTCTTCTGAGTCTCTCACACGGGTGCAGGGACCCAAGGACCTGGGCCATTTTCTATTGCTTTTCCAGGCCATAACAGAGAGCTGGATCAGAAGAGGAGAGGCCAAGACTAGAACCGGTGCTTATATGAGATATTGGCACTGCAGGCCAGTGCATTAATCTGCTGAGCCACAGCGCTGGCCCCTAAAGATACTTTTAATTAAACCTGGAAATGGAAATTTAAATATCTACTGAAGAAATCCTATTAAGTTCTCTTGCTAACTCACTAATATAAATTCCTTCCTCTCTGTAGGAGGGCCAAAAAGTATAAGGAAAAATAAAAACAGGAGAGGGATCATGTAAAGCAAATTTAAAAAGAATAATGACAAAGGCATAGCTCAAAAAAGAAGAGCTGCTGGTATTAAGAAAAACTACATAGATGAAAGCCAAGACAGACAGTTGGTGGGGTAAGAAATGCAAAAAAATAAATAAATAAATAAATAATGAAAAAGAATCAAAGGGAAAAATAAGAGGGGAAATGGAAATAATTTGAGAAAATATGAAAACTTGAAAGTTCTATGGCCCTAAAGGCATGTTCTTTTCATTACAAAATACCTAAAAAGCAGACTGGTGAGGAGGACATATAGCTGCCATTTAGGATGTAGAAAGCTGAAAAGAATGTCACTCCTATTCTAACAATAGGAAAAGTTGGATAATCTTTAAAAAGCAAAATTTTTCTTAAACCCACATGAGAGCTAAGGTCTCAAAGTAACAAGTCAGCCTCATAATTAAAGAAAGACAAGTGCCTCTGAGAAGAGCCAAAGAAACAAGTGCTGGCCACCTTGAGTAGAGAATTGGAGGAAGATTGCATGCTACATAAGGGAATAAGAAAAGCTCAGCTTATAGTTGTTGGTGGGTTACTAAAGGCTCAGTGTGAACTAACATGGAGGAATAGAAGCCCCTGGGAGTCACAGGCTTACACATGGGAGTATTTGCTCATTTATAATTTACTAATCCTTCCCTTCAACCACCGCCATGAACTAAAGAGAAAGAATAGGACAGGGTGGGAGACCCTTGGTTTGTGTTCTTGGGAGAAGGGATCAGTCTCTACTGTAGGAAAGGGGAAAAAAAAAATCAAGATCCCTTCCACTGCCTCCTTTATGGAATAAAAGCTGTAAGACCCAAAGATAAAGGGGGAATCCCTACGATTCCCATGACATGGGTGGAAAGCTCTGCTGCAAATAGAAGAAAAGCACTGAGCAAGGGGCCAGTGCTGTGGTGCAAAAGGTTAAAGCCCTGGCACCATGTAGGACCTCTGTCCTTCATGTGTTGTACTGTGCAAATTAACGGTAAAACTACTACTGAAACAGTACTCTATACTGTGTGTGTCTGTGTGGGTGCAGTCTGGTGAAATCTTTACTTAGTATACACTAAGCTGATCTTCTGTATATAAAGATAATGGAAAATGAATCATGATGAAGAATGGGATGGGAGAGGGAGTGGGAGATGGGATGGTTGCGGGTAGAAGGGAGGTTATAAGGGGAAAAGCCACTATAATTCAAAAGCTGTACTTTGGAAATTTATATTTATTAAATAAAAGTTGAAAAAAATAAACAATATGCATCCAACTTTAAAAAAAAAAAAGCCCTGGCATGAAGCACTGGCATCCATATGGGTGCTGATTCTAGTCCCAGCTGCTCCTCTTCTGATCCAGCTCTCTGATATGGCCTGGGAAAGGAGTAGAAGATGGCCCACGTCGTTGGGCCTGCACCCATGTGGGAGATCTGGAAGAAGCTCCTGTCTCCTGGCTTCAGATGGGCTCAGCTCCGGCCGTTGCGACCATCTGGGGAGTGAACCAGCAGTTGGAAGACCCTTCTCTCTGTCTCTACCTCTCTCTGTAACTCTGTCTTGCAAATAAATAAAATAAATCTTTGAAAAAAGAAAAGAAAGGCATTGAGAAAAAAGTCTCTATCCTTAGGAAGGAGGAGATAACCGTGCTGCACACAGACTATTACAGATTCCCTGCTGCTGGGAAAGGGGCAGGAAATTTTCTCCCCACAAGAGTGGCTGAGTGGATACTCCATGAAGGAGGAGCAGACTCGTTTGAAAAGCTCCACTCAGGAGGATCTAGGGATGCAAGGGCTACCTAAGACTGGAACTGAAAAGAGTCAATGGAAAATACTCCTTTACCTCAGCATCAGCTCTGGACTAGCAAGCATCAAGTATCAAGTAAAGGCAATCTCCCACTCAAGGTGGGGCAAAAGCATATGCAAATGCTGCTCCTCCGCACGCGGAGGAGCCGCACCGGACCGGGCGCTTGTTGTTCCCCTTTTTTTTACAAGTCCTTTCTATAGTAAAGTAAGAATAAGTAAACAGCAAACTCCCAAAGCAAGAATGAGTAGAGAGAAATGAGAAAGAACGAAGTAACGAACTTCCCCACGAACTCTCCAACGCACTCTCCAACCAACCCACACCACCGTGCCGTCTCTCTCCTCCTATATAGTCCTCCTCCGCCAATCCCAACTCGGCTGCCCACACGCCGAGCACGCCGCTCTCCTCCAATCAGGAGCAGCTCCTGCAGCTTGTCAAGTTGGTGAGAGGCAGCTGGGTAGAAGCTGTTTACTCCTCTCCCAGCACCATATTGTGGGAGAGCAGATGCATAGAATAAGTCTTAATTCCAGTAACAGTCTAGTCCGAGTTGCTCCCCACAGCAAAGACCTCCTTGAAAGTAGAAGCCCACAGAGAAAGCCACAAGTTGAAGTAGAACATAATAATTCAGCAAAAGCCCTTATGATCCAGTCACCACCTTAGCTACAAGATAGCCTTGGAAGAAAACCAATCGAATCCAGTTCAAATCATCTACCCCAACAATAGAGATCTACCGAACAGGAGCCATGCCTATTTCCCAGGCAAAAAAAAAAAAAAAAAACACTTACCACAGACTGCACAGTTTCATACACAATGCCAGGTATCAGTCAGTCAAATAGAATAAGACAATGACCAAAAAAGCCCACTCTTATGAAGCAAAATAATAATAATTGAACAAAATTCAGATATGAGCCAGTTGTTGGAATAACCAAAGAGTTTAAAATAACTATAATTAATGCACTAAAGGCTCTAGTAGAAAATGAGAACAACATGCATGAACAAATGAGAAGTTTTAGCAAAAAGATAAAAACTGAAAGACTCAAGTGGAAGTGCTACAAAGAAAAATAATGGTAAGAGACCAAAAAATAAGCATCTAGAAGGATGAGAAATGGAGCCAGAATCTTCAGCTGCTCCCCAGCACTGAGGAGATACAGAGTTTTCAGAGGCCAGAAGACAAGTCTCCACATTCAAAGTGACCTTCAAATAGTTTAGCTGTTTACTAGACCATAACATAAAGCTCTTAAGGTGAAAATCCAGACTTTCATCAACCAATCACCAAGAACACACAGAAAACAAAACAAAACAAAAAAATCACTTGATAGAGAAATATGACGTATAGTCAAGGAAAAGGTCAGTCAAAGAAGTTGTCCAACAAACAAACAAGAAAGTTCAAGTAACTATGACTAGTAGGTTAAGGAGTACATATGATATGTACACTGGATGAAATGTGAAATTGTAGAGGCTATTTGGAGAGTAAATACATATAACTGAAATAAAACGTTATTTGAGGAGACTAATAACTGAAGAGAAAAAAAGAATTCATCAATGAACTTGAAGTCAAAATAAAGCACAAAGAGAAAAAATGTAAGATGTTGAACACTGCAGCAGAAATCTAGACAAAAGTTTCAGAAAGTTCAATACATGTGACTGGAGCCAGTAAAAGAGAGGCAAGTGAGAGGTTGGGGCAGAAAAAAATGAAGAAATAATTGATGGGAATTATCCCAAATGTGATTCATGAAAAAATATTGGCATGCAGATCCCAAAAACTTAAGAAATTAAAGCAAGATAAATCTCTTAGATTGATTAATCATGAAAAAAGGCATAAAATAATATCAGCAATAAAAAATCCAACAAATAATAAAAGGTGAAAGATGAATATGATAAACAACTTCATGCTACTAAATTCAACAATCCAGATAAAATAGATTATTTCCTTTAAAAATAAGAAGTACAAAAACTTCTACAAGAAAACTGCAAAATTTGAAGATTTTATGACTAAGCACTTTTTTACAAAGAAAACTAGAGGCACCCACTGGTAACCTTTCTCAATGAGTTGAAGAAGCAATAATGTCAATCTTAAAATGAGAGGAAGAGGGATCAGCTTTTAAGTTATTTTTTGGAGCCACCATAATCCTCATGCTTTAACATGAAGTAGGCAAGGCGGATAGGTACCCAGCCCGTCAGTGAAGGTGCCCACTTCCCATATTGGGGCACCTTGCTTCAGTACCCACCTCTGACTGTTGACTCAAGCTTCTTGCTAATGCAGACTCCAGAAATAGCAGGGATGGCTCAAGCCAATGGATCCTTGTCCTCCATAGTGGAGACTTGGATTGAGTTCCCAGGTCTTGGCTTTAGTTCCAGCCCAGTCCTAGCACTTGCAGACATTTGGGGAGTGAACCAGCATCTCACTCTCCCTCTCTCTCTCTCTCTCTCTCTGGCCTTTTTTTTAAAGATTTATTTTATTGATTTCAAATACAGAGTTACAGAGAAAGGTAGAGACAGAGAGAGAGAGGTCTTCCATCTGCTGGTTCACTCCCCAGATGGCCAGAACTGCACTGATCCGAAGCCAGGAGCCAGGAGCTTCTTCCGGGTCTCCCACATAGATGCAGGGGCCCGAGGACTTGGGCCATCTTCAGCTGCTTTCCCAGGCCATAGCAGAGAGCTGGATTGGAAGAGGAGCAGCTGGGACTAGAGCCGGTGCCCAGATGGGATACCGGCACTACAGGCCAGGGCATTAACCTGCTGCGCCACAGTGCAGGCCCCTCTCTGCCTTTCTAATAAATTAAAAGAAGAAAAAGCAGGAAAGAGCATTAAAAGAAGTTATAAAACATTTATCATGAAAATTGAGGCAGATATCATTTTAAAATGTTAGCAAGTAAAATATCAAATAAAATATAATATAATATATATAATATATAATATAATAAAATAAAATATCAAAAAAGTTCATGGAAAACAATAGTAACTTTTTATGTACTGTTTTCAAGGTTTATGTAAGAAAAACTATTAACCTCTTCCTTTGTAAGTTCTCTATACTAAACCACTAAATATTAACTTTTAAAAGACTACTTAAGATAAACTTTATAACTCAGCATAAGCTCCATCAAGTTCAAGACTCCTTGTTACATAGCGATATTTAGTCCATCCATAAAGAAGTGAAGGTCCTAGGAATTTCATTATGTCAATGTAGTCTATGTTGCATTATTAACTGAAGAAAAATAGGTGCCCTTTAGAGAATGCTTAAGAAATGACATCAGAAGGAGACAAATTAGGACAGTAAGATGAATACCTATTGATTTCACAGTGAAACATGGGCAGAATTGCCCTTATTTGAAGAGAGATGAGCCAGGGGCATTTCCTGGTGAAGGAGTCTGTCGTAGAGGTTTCCTCTAAAACTGTGGACAACTTTCTCACCGCATTCTTCTAATAAACAGGTATCATTCTCCAGCCCTCCAGAAACTCAATAAGCAAAATGACTTGAGCATCCAAAACAAAACTGTCCCTATGACCTTTGCTCCTGACTGGTTTATTTTTGCTTCTCCTGAACCACTTCCACCTCTTAATAGCCATTACTTTGACTATGCTTTGTCTTCAGGATTATACTGGTAAAGTAGTATTTCATCACCCATTACAATTCTTAAAAAAAAAAAAAAAAAAAAAAAAAAGGATCCCCATCTCACTTGTTGAAAATTTCCATTGAAATCTCTGCTCTTGCCTGAAGCTGATCTGGGTATAACCGTTTTGGCACCCACCAAGAGAAAATTTGCTCAACATTAGTTTTCCAGTCAGAATTGTGTAAGCTGAACCAACTGAAATGTCCATGGCATTAGCCATTGTTTCTGCTATTAATTATTGATCCTTTTCAGGTTGGACAAAAGCAGAATTAATTTTTCCTCACAAATTGATGTGATGTTCTGGCACTGCCAACTTCATCTTCAACATGATCTCATTCCTTCTTAAAAGGAGTTAGTCACTTTTCAGCTGCCGATTTCTTTGGGGCATTGCCCCCATAAACTTTTTGCAAAGCAACACTGATTTCATCATTTTTCAACCAAGTTTCACCATCAATTTAACCTTTGTTTTTCCTTCATTTTAACAGAATTGTTGTTACTCTGATATGGATTGTTTCGTAGTGATGTTTATCCTTCTTGTTTCAAACAGGGTCCTGCTCAGACATGTTATTAAAAATTATCACAAAGGGTGGGTGCTGTGGCGTAGCACGCGGTGCCGACATCCCACATGCTTGCCAATTCAAGTCCTGGCTGCTCCACTTCTGATCCTGCTCTCAGCTGTGGCATGGGAAAGCAGTGGAAGACGACCCAAGTCCTTGGACCCCTGCGCCTGTATGGGAGACCTGGAAGAAGAACCTGGCTCCTGTCTTCAAATTGGTGCAACTCTGGCCATTGTGGCCATCTGGGGAGTGAACCAGCAGGTGGAAGACCTCTCTCTCTCTGCCTCTGCCTTTCAAATCAATAAATAAATCTTAAAAAAATCTTTTTAAAAAGATTATCAGAAGTTTATTTCAAAAAGCTTTTGGAATTCGTACATATATATTTTCATAATATGTATTTTCCATGAAATTTTTTCAAACATTTATTTGTTTATTGAAAGGCAGAGTTACAGAAAGAGTGAAAGAGAAAGAGAGAGATATCTTTTATCTTTTTTTTTTTTTTGACAGGCATAGTGGACAGTGAGAGAGAAAGACAGAGAGAAAAGTCTTCCTTTTCCGTTGGTTCACCCCCTCAATGGCCGCTGCGGCCTGTGTGCTGCAGCTGGCGCATCGCGCTGATCCAAAGGCAGGAGCCAGGTGCTTCTCCTGGTCTCCCATGAGGGTGCAGGGCCCAAGCACTTGGGCCATCCTCCACTGCACTCCCGGGCCACAGCAGAGAGCTGGACTGGAAGAGAAGCAACCGGGACAGAATCCGGCGCTCCAACTAGAACCCTGGGGGCCGGAGCCGCAGGCGGATGATTAGCCTATTGAGCCGCAGCGCTGGCCAGAGATATCTTCTATCTACTGGTTCTTCCCCCAGATGGCTGTAACAGCTGAGGCGGGGTTGGGCTGGAGCCTGGAGCCAGGAGTTTCTTCTAGGTCTCCCATGTGGATACAGGGGCCCAAACACTTGGGCCATTCTGCTGCTTTTTCCAGACCATTAGCAAGGAGCTGTATGGGAAGTGAGACAAGCCAGGACATGAACCGGCATGCATATGGGATGCTAGCATTACAGGTGGCAACTTTACCCACTATGCCACAACATGAAATTTTTAAAAATCTCTCATGAAGGCTGGCGCCGCGGCTCACTAGGCTAATCCTCCACCTAGCGGCGCCGGCACACCAGGTTCTAGTCCTGGTCTGGGCGGTGCCGGATTCTGTCCCGGTTGCCCCTCTTCCAGGCCAGCCCTCTGCTGTGGCCAGGGAGTGCAGTGGAGGATGGCCCAAGTCCTTGGGCCCTACACCCCATGGGAGACCAGGAGAAGCACCTGGCTCCTGCCATCAGATCAGCGCGGTGCGCCGGCCGCAGCACGCTGGCCATGGCGGCCATTGGAGGGTGAACCAACATCAAAGGAAAAGACCTTTCTCTCTGTCTCTCTCTCTCACTGTCCACTCTGCCTGTCAAAAAAAAAAAAAATCTCTCATGAAATTATATGGTATCTCTCAAATATGTTAAAAATAATATATCTGATTAACGAATACAAATAGTAAACTTCAGAAGCAAAATTATTATAAGAAAGTACTTCCAAGAAGTAACTTCAGTAGAAACAGATGATGCAGATATATTCAGAAAAAGAAGAAATGCGAGGATCAGTGAAACAATGACATTTCTGATCTTTCTGCAAATACTATAATTTGCTTACATTTGTCTTACACTTACATTTTTTGTGTCTATTTCATGGTTTTGGTAGTAAACATTTGTGATGCTTAATTTTGTCAGCTTGATTGTGTCAAGGGATACCTAGAGACCCGGAAAAACATTTTTTCGGGGTTCCTGTGAAAGTATTTCCAGAGGAGGTTGGCAGGCCCGTCAGTGGACTGAGTGATCTGTCTTCAGTGTGAGCAATAGGCCCGGTTAGAATAAAAAGGCAAAGGGTAGTTTCCTTTCTCTTTTTCCTGGAGCTGGGACACTTGGACATCAAGACTCCAGGGTCTCCTACGTTTGACTCTGAGGCTCTCAACAGTGGACTCCTGGTTCCCAGGCCTTTAGCATTTGACTGAAAATTACATCCGCTTCCTTGATTATGCAGCTTTCACACTTGTACTGAGCCATACTACAGGCACTATAGGGTCTCCAGCTTTCAGATGGCTTGCTGTGGGACCTCTCAGCCTTCATAATTGTGTGAGCCATCCTCTAATACGTCTCCTATCTATCTGTCTATCTGTCTATCCATCTATCTATCATCTATCATCTATCAATCTAGCTCCTATTGGTTCACTGTCTCTGGAGAACCCTGAAACAATACTGTAAGAAATCTCACGAAAGGATATGATGCAATGATTTTAAATTTCCAGAAGAGCAGTCTGAACTCTAAATGATTTGACCAAGAGCTTACTCTTCCTGGAGTAAATTTGCTCATTCCAAAGAATTAATTAAAACCTATATTCTTGGGTGTGCATGAAGCTTGGTTTATTTGCAAATCCCCTCCCCCCTTCAGGGAGGTAAAGGACAGGAAATGAAAAGGTTATTTTCTGCTTGGAAGGTCTTGTAAGAAGAACTTGGTAGTTTCACACAGAGGTGCCCCATTCATAATCACAACACCTAACAATGAACTGGCTGTTCAGAGCCGCTTTAAATTCAAATGAGAAGACTAATGAATATCTCCAAAGTATTCCTAACCCCCAATCTCTTTGAAAAATTAATTGTTTTCAAAACCCTTCCTTATGTTTCACTAGCAAACAGCTGCACAAGATAAACAAAGTGAACAATCATACAATATACATGCTCTATGCAGAGCCTAGATAAAGGAAGCTACAAAATCAAAGAATTCTCACAATTTCTATTACAGAATACAGGAGGTTTATAGCACAAGCTTTCCAAGCTTTGCACATCATTAGCCTCTGACTGGGATCCCAGAGTGTTCTGACTCTTGTGATACGGGCATTCCACCATGACTCAAACTATCCTTGTATTGTATGTGTCTTCTCTGTCTTCTTTGACTACTAATACCAGGCAAAGCACAGGAAATTGGAAAAATCTGATGGCAATTGGGCATCATTGATATATAATTTCCTAATAAACTTGAATGAAGAAATAATTCCCTGAAATATCTTTTTCTTTTTAAAGCAGCAGTAACAGAAGTATAGTCCTAATACATTCTAAATGAGGCATGCTATTACAGCTTAGTTATTACCAAACGCTTCTTCTCATGTAGTCAGGCTGGTCTGAAAGAACAAGAAATCTGTGGCTTACTAATAAGTGCATGGTAATCGCATGTTTTCTGATTTTCTAGATGACTTTATGGATTATTTAATTTTAAATGTCCTCTGTAATAAAGGTGATCAAAAAGCAAATGCTGCAACAATCTTGGAATAATGCATTCTCTGGCTAACACCCTGTGGTTACTTAAAGTGGGTGTTTTGAAATAGCCAAGAAATTTAGAATACAAGAAACTTTATTGAAATGGTAACTCCTTTTGACCAAAAACAATCAGGGCACAAAACACAATGCCATCCCTGCTTTCCAGCAAAAATGTCCCATTCCGTCACCAGTCACATACCTCTTAACTTTCTTTTTGACAAGCTTTATTGCCCCATCTTCTACTTTATTTGTTTAGCCTTTGAATTTTCTCCTTATTCATTTATGCTTCAAGATTGCCTGTTAGAAAATTCTCAAGCTTCACATTCACCCTTGAGGCCATCTCAGCCAGAGAAGAGGATAAATTGGAAATGTTTTGATCTTCTGCATCTTGATTCAGTCATCCTTCCATTCAAAACCACAGCACAGGGGCTAGAGCTGGGGTTCAGTGGGTTAGAGCTGCACCCTGCAGCCTGTGCGGGCATACCATATGGGCTCCGGTTCAAGTCCCAGCTGCTCCACTTCTGATCCAGCTCCCTGCTAATGCACCTGGAAAAGCAGCAGAACATAGCCCAAGTGTTTGCTTACCTACACCCATGTAGGAGACCCAGAAGAAGCTCCTGGCTCCTGGCTCCTGGCTCCTGGCTTCAGCGTGGCCCATTTCTAGGCTATTGTAATTATTCAGAGGGTGAACTAGCAGATGGAAGATCTGTCTCTCCTGTATCTCTCTGTAATTCTGCCTTTGAAATAAATAAATCTTAAAACATACACATGCAGCACATAACAATTACATAAAATCTAATTACTTTCAGGTAAACAAAATTAGCCCTATGATGTTACCTGACTGGCAGACTCCAAGGTCCAAAATCTACCAGCTGAATTAAAATTTTCTAGACCTGGCTGTAGTTTGGCACTTCTTCTGTTGCTTAAGTCTTGCTGAGGGCAATTCTCTGTTCTTTTGCTTACTGAGCCTTCTGAGACAGTAACAATGAATGCAGGGATGATCCAGTTAGTTCCTGTTTCCTCAGCCAAGTCCTGGACATGTGGACAGGAATCCATTAGGAAACAATCCCTATTTGAGTGCAGGGGCTGGTTGGGAATCAGCTTTATGCTACATTCAAATTCATTTTTGTAGGGCCTGATATCATAGAGACTTTAATGAACAGACTGAGCAACATGAGCCAATTGCTTTTCAAGACACTAGATAGAGTCTTGAGCAGCACTGGCAGCATTCACATTCTCATGGAGCTTATGTTTGAACGGAAGAGTGGAGGCAGACAATAAGTCATGAATAAGCAAGATATTGTATTCCTAGGTGGAATCATTATTTGAATATTAAAAATAGATGATGAGGGACAGGGATTGTGGGTACTCACATTATAGATGAGGATAAGCTGCCCCTTGGGATGCCTGCATCTCATATCAGAGTGCTTGGCTTGAGTCCTGGCTCCTCTGCTTCCAATCCAGCTTCCTGTCAATGTGCCTGGGAGGCAGCAGATAACAGACAAGCATTTGAGTTCCTGGATGGAATCCCTGGTTCCTGGCTTTGGCCTGACCTAGCCCTGGCTGTTGCAGGCATTTGGGAAGTAAACTAGCAGAAGGAAAATCTCTCTGTCACTGTCTCTTCCTGTCTCTCTGCTGCTCTACTTTTGAAATAAATAAACCTTTTTTAAAAAGGAAGGGGGATCAGGCTGTGATTATAGATGGAGGTTGAAGTAGGAGGTAGAAGTAGGGGGTGCAAAGTTACTTTTGACTGATAGGCCAGGAAAGACATTTCTGGAAGAAAAAAATGTGATTTGAGAGCTGTACAAGGGTAAGTCACACGGAGATCAGGGGTGAAAACCTCCTAGGGAGTTGGAATAACTAATGCAAGAGGCCATAGGACAGGGATGTCCTTGGTGTGTGGAAGGAACAAGTAGAGGCTCTGTGTGTCAGAGCATATCCCCTGCACTGTACAGCATAAGAGCTATTTGCATAGCATCCACATTGCATTAGATACTATAAGTCATCTAGAAATGGTTTAAATGTACATGAGGATGTACCGAGGCCATACAAGGATACTACACCATTTTATAGATGGGATTTGAAGGCTTGGGTATCCTCAGAGGTCCTGGGAACAATCTCCTGCAGCTACCAAGGGCTGAGGGTGTTAGTTTTCTAGGACTGCTAGGACCAAGGATCTCAGGCTGTGTCCCTTAAACAACAGATACTTCTTTTCTCAAAAATCTGGCAACCAGACATCAGATCAAGGCATCGGTAGAGTTGGTTTGTTCTGAGACCTCCGTCTCTGACTTAGAAATAGCTGTCCACTCCCTGCGTCTTCACAGGGTCTTCCCTCTCTGCATGTGAGTCCTTATCTCTTCCTCTTATAACAACACAGTCTTGGGAACGATGCTGTACACAGAGGTCAAATCGCTGCTTGAGACACTGACATTAGATTGCTGATTTCAGTCTTGGCTTCTCTGCTTCTGAACTAGCTTCTAGCTTCCTGCTAATGTGCTTGGGAAGGCAGCAGAAGATGGCCCAAGTGCTTAGATACCTGCCAACCATGTGGGAGACTAGGATGGAACCCCTAGCTGATGGCATTGGCCTGTCCCAGACTTGGTTGTTGCAGGTATTTAAGGTAATGAACCAGCTGATGGAAGATCTCTCTCTCTTTCTGTCTCTTTTCTCTCTGTTGTGCTGCCATTTAAATAAATAAGTAAATCTTTTTAAAAAGGAACACAATCTTATCAGACGAGGTCCCACTTTTATGACCTCATTTTAGCCTAACCACCATTTTAAAGACCATTTCTCCAAATATAGCAGGCCCCTCTTACCCATGGTTTTACTTTGCTCAGTTTAGTTACTGGCAGTCAACCATGGCTCAAAAGAATATCAAATGGAAAATTTCAGAAATAGGGAAATCATTCCATGTAACTTTTATTATGGTGTATTATTATAGTTCTCATATCTTAATATTAGCTGCTGTTGATCTCTTACTGTGCAAACAAAGGTCTGTATGTATAGGGGGAGAAAAGCGTGTATATAAGGTCCAGTGCCAACCACAGGTTCAAGCATCCATTGGAGCAATCTTGGAATGTAAGCCCCAGTGGAAGGAAGTCACCATCTGAAGTACTCGGAACAAGGACTTCAACATATGAGCTCTTAGGGTACACAATTCAGCACACAGCACCCCCTAATTTCTCCTGTCCTACGACTGCAAACCCAGAAAATTCCACTGCATTATAGCGTCCCATGCTTCCAACTCTTGATGGCTGTGCTGCTCAGGTAGGACCTCTGCTAGCAGGGATTAAAAGAGCTCCTGGCCCTCATTTTAGTCCTCTTTTCTACGTATCCTAGAAGACTGTCCCAGCATGCTTAAAATCTGCAAAATAAACAAGGTAAAACCATAGACTTTGAGAATTCATTAAGTAACTCTGTATACATTTACTCTTATTCTATGGTTTCTGAACCAGATGTTACAGGAAAAAACCAATTTTATAATTAACCATACTGTACCAAAGAAAGAGGCAATAGCTCATGCCATTCTATGCCCAGTACAGCACAGGCTTGTGCCATGATGTGGGTGTCAGTTTTAAGCAATAATATAAACAACCAAGACTACATCTAGGAAGAGTCATAAAGGATAATGGAGTAACACCAGGATGTGTGCTTGGGTGGCAGAGACTACCAGCTCCCTCCAATATCCATTCTCTTCTCCAGGAATAAAATTAACACTTTCTTCAGTGCACATGTGACTGCTCAAAGAACGACTAAACTTCAATTGTTCCTTGTGACAATCAAAGGCTCCATTGACTATAAAGCCATTATATAAAACAAAACATTGGCTAACATACCTAGTTCAACCACTACTTGTGCGGTACTATTTTAAGTGTTTTTACAGGTACTCTGTGTGTGTGTCTGTGTGTGTGTGTGTGTGTGAGTGTGTGTGACTTAAATACGATAGAAATGGACTTATGTCCTAACAGTATGGTGGGAGGTGACTGGAAGCTCTTGTGTAGGATTGTGCAAGGGCCTAGCCTCTTTTCATCTCATTATGCCACCTGGATGTTATTATCCCCATGCACGTATCTGCCTTTAATCATGACAGCAACCCTGGCTGAGCCCTGTTACTGTTCCATCTAGCAGGAGATAAGGTACAGAAAAGTTAAGTACATGACCCCAGTGGTAGACCCATTTCCAAACCCACATTTCCTTGCCACAGCTGCTGCCCACTCACCCCACTGCCTGGTCATCTCAAGGTTGCCTCTGCGGAACTGAATCTCACTGAAATTTATGGCTCCTTTCACTTTGGAATTAACATTTTTTAACATAACATTTGGCGATATTTTTAATAAAATGGGCTGACAGCTTCCTCAAGACAGGCTATATGTGTGATTCATCTTTGCAATCCCACATACCTCATGTAGTGCTTAGCATACAGTGGGGACAAATATGCGTATTTAAATAAGTGGATTTACACTTGTCCTTAAGGTTTTTCATGTGACAAGCTTAGTGAAGTTTAGTGAAACGTACTAATTATTGCATTTTCTTCTTTAAGCTGTTTTATTTTTTAATTGAAAAATTTCAATTTCACCATATTGTTCCCGTTGTAATTGTTTGCACTCCTTCTTTCACATCCTCTATTGACAAATTACTGCCAATATCTTGCAAAGTCTGTTGACTTTTTTTGAAAAGTCTTTTTTTTTCTTTTCACATACAAATTGAGTCTTCTGGGGTTTTTCCTTGATGCCTCTCTATTGTTCTATTTTAGTGGAGATTATATTGTTATGAGTTTTGTATATACACGTGTGTTTTTGAAGATTAGAAGCAATATGTAAATTCTTCTTTCTGGCATATATTGTAAATATTTGGAAAACTATATCCCAATTGAAATCCTCACATGAATTCAATACCACTGACCATTATAAACCCAAGAAAATCATATTGTTTCATGTGGCTGGTTGCTAGAAAGGATCTAAGAGAGCTTTAACTAAGGGGCCAGGGACATTACTATGCATTTGTCTATTTAACCTTGATTCAAGCAATAAGAGCATTGTGAGCATTTCTATGGAAGCTCAACTACCCAACATAAAGCCTAGTAAGATAATAATAAAATCCTCATCCACCTCTACAGGCCTCTTAACACCTACCACCAGTGAAGATTCCTGTGGTACCCAACTCCCGGCTCCCTCCTCACATGCTCATTGTTGCTTATGACGAGGTCCATGAACCGTTCTAGAGATGCTGTCCACCCTTTAATATCCTGTACAACCCTAAATTGTGCACAGCTGAGCCATCGGCGGCTAAGAAAAAGGTTCAAAGAATAGCTATTCATGGTATAGCTACAAGATGCAACCATGAAGACCAAAGGGCATCAAAAGAATGAGGACTCAAAGAGCAGAATGTTAGAGCGAGGCAGAGAGGCTCTCAAGAGTAAAGGAAACTTTGCGAAGGCACTTTTACAAGGGATTGAGACAAGTGACCCTGTTTACCTACAAGGAGGATGGCTTCCTTTAATTAGTGGTCTCAGCAGGAGGAATTTGTGATGTTGAGGATATAACAAAGAGCAGGTAGTATTCTGATACATTTCTTAAGTATTTGACAACCTTGGAAGATCTAACCAGGGAAGCAACTTTCACAAAATAAAAGAAAAAAGAAAGAGAAACCTGACAGCTTTATCAGACACTGACTTTGTGAACTCCCCTGGCACGGGCACAGCTTCAGCGTATGTACGGGATACTTCATCACATCGAGTCTGTGTCTACTTCTAATTGCACATAAGACTGTATATTTGAAGAACAGCAAGTTGGTGTTTAATTATAATAGTATTGGAATCACACTCTCCTTCAAAAAATAGAGAGCAAAAACAGAAATCTTAATGAAAGACAAGAATAAATCTAAATTTTATAACTTTACATGTAGTCCATTAAAGACATAATTGATAATTCTTTTTTTTTTTTTTTTTTTTTTTTGACAGGCAGAGTGGACAGTGAGAGAGAGAGACAGAGAGAAGGGTCTTCCTTTGCCGTTGGTTCACCCTCCAATGGCCGCCGCGGCCGGCGCACCGCGCTGATCCGATGGCAGGAGCCAGGAGCCAGGTGCTTTTCCTGGTCTCCCATGGGGTGCAGGGCCATAATTGATAATTCTAATGACAATAGTAGAAATCCCTTTTATTCTTATTACATTTTATAATTTCACTTTGAGGTGAGCTTTATTTATGAAATAATATTTGCAGGACTTTCACAAAATCTTACAATTATTACATCTGACCAGAGAAATATGTTTCTTATAAAAATAACATGAATAAACTTTAAGAAGATCATTAAAAGCACTTTACTATACATAAACACATATGAAGAAACCAATTTCTTTTCAGCCATTTCTTATTTTATTTATACTTTGCCTTGTTCCAGACAAGATTTAAAATGTTTTACATAAAACACAATTACAGCAAGATAAATAAGATCTGCTGAGAGTAAAGAAATGAAAATATAAGTAAAAAGGAGATTGAAATGAAACTAAATTTTAAAAAGAAAGCAGCTAGTGATGATGTTAATATCTGCCTGTCACATTTTCAGCAACTTCTTAGCAACTAATACAAGGCAATAAGATTGTTCAAATGCACAATTTACTTAGGTAGCCATGGGGAGAAAAACAAATTTATGAGCAAAGCACGTATCTTCCATATACAAGGGAACCTTGAAAAGTTTGTGGAAAACTGGAATTAAAAGATCTGTTTATCTTTTTCAAAAGATTTTGAAATTCAGCCAAAGTTTTTTCAGAATACACATTTCTATGAACTTTTTGAAGACCTTTCATATCCTTTATATGTGTAAGAGGATCCTTGGGGCCGGCACTGTGACGTAGCAGGTAAAGCCACCACCTGCAGTGCTGGCATCCCATATGGGCACCAGTTCAAGTCCCAGCTGCTCCACTTCTGATCCAGCACTCTGCTATGGTCTGGGATAGCAGTGGAGGATGACCCAAGTTCTTGGGCCCCTACACCCACGTGGGAGACCTGAAAGAAGCTCCTGGTTCCTGGCTTTGGATCGGCACAGCTCTGGCCATTGCGGCCATCTGGGAAGTGAACCAGCAAATGGAAGACTTCTCTTTCTCTCTCTCTCTCTCTCTCTCTCTCCTCTCTCTGCCTCTCTGTAACTCTGCCTTTCAAATAAATAAATAAATCTTTAAAAAAAAGAAGATCTTTATAAAGATAGTGAAGTGACACTTACGGCAGATATGACTTGAGTTTCCAAAAGCAACATTTTGGGGCTGGCGTTGTGGTGCAGAGGGTTAATGCCCTGGCCTGAAGCGCCGGCATCCCATATGGGTTCGAGACTCGGCTGCTCCACTTCCAATCCAGCTCTCAGCTGTGCCCTGGAAAAGCAGTAGAATATGGCCCAAGTCCTTGGGCCCCTGCACCCACGTGGGAGACCTGGAAGAAGCTCCTGGCTCCTGGCTTTGGATCTGCGTAGCTCCAGCCATTGCTGCCAATTGGGGAGTGAACCAATGGATGGAAGATCTCTCTCTCTCCCTCGGTCTCACCTCTCTCTGTGTAACTCTGACTTTCAAATAAATAAATCTTAAAAAAAAATAAAAGCAATATTTTTTCATTGTGCCTATGCTACAAACACATGTAAAACATGCATATATAGATATACACATACTCAAATAAATACATACATACATACACATTTAGATCACTTAATTTCACACATATGTACTTACATATATATGTATTATATATCTTAATTATACATATATGATTACTTAATGTTCCATGATATTGGGCATTTAGACACCAGTTTTTCACTATTTTAAAGAAAACTGAGATTAATATCTTTAGATATAGCCGGCGCCGTGGCTTAATAGGCTAATCCTCCACCTTGCGGCGCCGGCACACCGGGTTCTAGTCCCGGTTGGGGCGCCGGATTCTGTCCCGGTTGCCCCTCTTCCAGGCCAGCTCTCTGCTATGGCCAGGGAGTGCAGTGGAGGATGGCCCAGGTGCTTGGGCCCTGCACCCCATGGGAGACCAGGAAAAGCACCTGGCTCCTGGCTCCTGCCAGGATCAGCGCGGTGCGCCGGCTGCAGCGGCGGCCATTGGAGGGTGAACCAGCGGCAAAGGAAGACCTTTCTCTCTCTGTCTCTCTCTCTCACTGTCCACTCTGCCTGTCAAAAAAAAAAAAAAAATATATATATCTTTAGATATAACTATGCCTATCTACCATTATTTCTTCAGGAGTAATTTTTAGAAGAGAAAGTGAGAAGTAAAAGGCATGAATATGCTTAATTCTCTTCTACCAAATTGCCAAAATAGTTGCTAAGAAATACTGATACAGAGTTCAAAGACGGCTGAATAGGGTATAGCCCACTGACAGCTGCTCTGGGCAGCTTTGAAAAGAGCAAAAGAAGGACCAAGTGCCCAGGGGTCTGATGGTCAGAAATAGAAACCTCCTTTATTTTTGATAGAGGAGTGATAAAACCACCAAGATTCCAGGAGACAAGAGGAGCAAAGAGACCCTGCTGCAGCCTGCCATGCAGAGTCAGCTGTCAGCTGCTATCTTACCAAGTCAAGGTAGGAAGAACTTCCCATGTGTTCCATAGTGCCCTCAGTTTTAGCTGAGAGGGAATTCTACAGTCACCCATTGACTTACTCCAGCCTGGGAAGCTGATTGGGATTGAGTAACTGCTGGGCTTAGAGAAGGGAAACAGCCTTGCCACCCTCCCCTCCCTTGCCACAGCAGAGCTCCAGATGTGGCACTGAAAAGTCAAGCAATGGCCTCTTTGTGCTCCTACCAGAATCAATCAGAGTCAGAGTCAGGGCAACTTCGGTGGCAAAGCACAGATTCCTGCATCCTGCAGCTGTGGAGGTTCTTGAGTATTAGCCCCAGATGCTCACTCATTCCATATGAACCAGGGGGATTACCCTTAGCTGCCTATAAAAAAAGCCACTGCCACTCTGGGGGATCTGAGTAATGACCCCCTGTACCCTGCAATATCAGGACTGTAACAATTAGTTCTGAATTTCTTAGTCCAACTGAAATCTACCTAATGGACCTGGGGAAGAACCTACCTGCATTCCACTTCTCTGAACTCATACACACCAGAGCAGTCTCCTGTATACCTTGTAGTCACACTGCAAGATTGGAGCAGTGTTCAGTTCACATCCCCATGTCCCAGAACTTGGGCTGTTCATGTTATAAGCCACATAAGCAGTTGGACTCTCCTGGCAGGACAAGAAGAAAGGCACATCAGTATCACACAATCCTAGAACTACAACAGTTGATGTCGCAAGCCCTAGCATCACTCAGGCTTGCCAGTGGGACAAGGGGACAGCCACCTTTGTCTCCCTGAGCACCAAGAACAAGGTCTCGGCTAACACATTCTCCAGGGAAACTGATACCAAACTCTTTGTATACCAAAGATACACACCCTAGGAAACCCATATTCATCGCACTTCTATCCCTACAAATTGAAGCATATTAGACTACTGTGTCACTTATAGACACAACAGATTAAGACAAAAGAAATCACTGAGGGACTACATTCCTGGGTTCACCTAAAACTAAAGCCAAAGCAATAATCCAAGTGATACCCTGCATTCCAGCTAAACTATAAATTCTTTTCTGATAAAACCCACTCAGTAAGGAAGAAGGGATAATTAAACCAGATGCAGAGACATCTGGAGACACGAAGCAAGTTAGTATGATGCCTCTAGAAGAACACAAATATTCTCAAGAATTAGATCCAGAACTGAAAGCAATCAGTGAAATGCCAGATATAAAATTCAAAATAATGATTCTAAAGAAACTCAATATGATGCAAGAGAATGCAGATAGACAGATTTAAAAAATGAGGAAATCAATGAGTGACATGAATGAAAATACTACTAAGGAGATAGAAAGCATTAAGAAGAACCAAATAGAAATTTTGGAGATAAAATCTTCAACCAGTGAAATAAAAAAAAAAAGGATTGAGAGCTTTAACAGCAGAATAGACCAAGTGGAAGAAAGAATTTCTGACCTCGAGGGCAAAATTTTTGAACTAATCAAATCAAATGAAAATAAAGAAAAAATAATTTAAAAGAATGAAGAAAATATACATGAAATATGAGATACCATTAAATGGACAAATATTAATATTATAGGTATTCCTGAAGGAGAAGAAAAGGGGAAAAAGCATTGAGAATCTGCTAACTGAAATAATAGTTGAAGAATTCCCAATTCTTGAGATATGCACATACAGATACAAGAAGCTCAAAAGACCCCAAATGGACTCAAAAAAAAAAAAAAAGAAAAGAAAAGAAAAGAAAATATATTCTCCAAGGCATGTTGTAGTCAAATTGTCAAAAGTTAAGGAGTCAAGTCGTCAAAAGTTAAGGACAAGGGGAGAATACTAAAGACAATAAGAGGAAAGTGTGAAGTCACATATATTCAAAGTCTTAAAAGAAAAAACTTCCAACCAAGAATGTGATATCTGGTAAAGCTACCCTTTAAAAGTGAAGGGGAAATAAGGTGTTTTCCAGATAAACAAAATTGAAAGAATTCACTACAACCAGACCAGCCTTACAAGAAATTTTGAAGGAGGTCATTCATTAGAAGTAAACATTATGAATCCAATTCACTATCAGAGCAGATATCATCTGTATCCAATCAACAAAATGGCGGGTGTTAGTTCTTATCTACCAATACTAATTTTGAGTATAAATTGATTAAATCCTCCAGCCAAAAGACATAGATTAGCTGAATGGATAAAAACCAAGACCCCTACAAACAAAGGTACATATAAACTGAAAGTGAAGGGCTGAAAGAAAATATATTAGGCAAATGGAAACCAAAAGCTAGCAAGTGTAGCTATCCTAATATCAAACAATATAGACTTTAAATCAAAAATTGTAAAAATATTATGTAATACACTGTAAAATTACCTTTATGAAGGATATTATATTCTGATAAAAGTAAGATTTTGCAAGAAAACATAACAATCATAAATATACATGCACCCAACGAAAGACCACCCAGAAATACATGACAAATATGAACAGACCTAAAGGGAGATTACACACCTATACAGTAATAGTGGGTGACTTCAACACCCCACTATCATCAATGGACGGATTATTCAGACAGAAAATCAATAGATACATCAAAGTTGAAACATACTATCCAGCAAATGGGCCTAACAGACCTTTACAGGACACTTCACTCAACAGCTACAGAACACACATTCTTCTCATCAGCACACGGACCAATTTTTAAAAATCTGAATATAGACCTACCATGTGATCTAGCCCTCACACCTGGGAATTTACCCAAACCAAAAGAAAATAGCATATGAAAGAGGTATCTGTACCCCTATGTTTACATCAGCTCAGTTCACAACAGCTAAGAAATGGAATCAACCCAGATCTCCACCAACTAATGACTGCCTAAAGAAATTATCATATATATACACTATGGAGTACTACTCAGCTGTAAAAAAAAAAAATGAAATCCTGTCTTTTGCAACAAAATGAATGCAACAGGAAATCATTATACATGGTGAAATAAGCCAGTCCCAAAAAGACAGATATCATGTTTTCCCTGATCTGGAGTAACTAATAGAGTACCTAAATTGTAATGTCTTGGAGAGAAATGGACATTTTGAGACTCAATGATTTTCTACAGCCCTGTCTCAACTGTTGAGGAACAGTGCTTTTTCATTCATACTATTTGTTGGACTCTCTACTTAGTGTAGGGTTAATCTTGTGAATATAAAGTGAACTAAAATAGAGCTTTGTAAAAATTAAGAGTATAAATAAGACAGAGTGGAGGACAAAAGTTTGGAGAATGGGTGGGATGGAGGGAAGGGTGGGAAGCATCACTCTGGTCCTAAATCTGTATATATGATTTAAATATATGAAATCGGTATACCTTAAATAAAATTTTAAAAATAAAGAGTAATGTTTTATATGGTAATAATGAACTTATTGAAAGAGAAATCAAGAAAGAAATCTGATTCACCATAGCCACATGAAAATTGCATACTTAGGAATAAATTTAAGGAAGTAAAAGATCTCTATGATGAAAGTTATCAAACATTGTTGAAAGAAACTGTCGACACAAAAAACGGAAAGATATTGGCAGAATCAATATCTGTAAAATGTCTGTACTGCCTAAAGCAATTTACAGATTCAATGCAATCCCTATCAAAATACCAGTGGCATTCATTACAGAGTTAGAAAAAAATCCTAAAATTAATATAGAATTACAAAAGACCCAGAATAGCTAAGGGAATCCTGAGCAAGAAAAATCAAGCTGGAGCCATCACAATACCTGACATCAAAGCATACTACAAAGCTAAAGCAATTAAAACAGCATGATACTAGCATAAAACTGACACACAGAACAGAGAGACCCAAAATTAATCCATGCACATACAAACAACTGATTTTGAGAAAAGTGCGCAGACCATACAATGGAGTAAGGATAATCTCTTCAATAAATGGTGCTGGCAAAACTGGATGGATAAATGTAGAAGAATGAAATTAGATCCATACTCTTCACCAAATACAAAAATCAACTCTAAATTTAAGACCTGAGACTATGAAGCTGCTGGAAGAAAATGTAGGGGATATACTCTTACATTGGTATATGGGATGACTTCTTGGACAAAACTCCAGACTACAGGCAACAAAAGCAAAACTAAACAAATGAGCCTATAACAAACTCAGAAGCTTTTGCACAGTGAAAGAAATGATCAACAGAATGAAGAGACATTGAACAGAATGGGGAAAAAATGTTTTCAAACCACCTATCTGGAAAAAGATTAATATTCTGAATTTATCAGCAATTTTAAAAAGTCAACAATAACAAAAAACCATCCAGTTGAAAAATGGACAAAGGAACTCAATAGACAGTTCTCAAAAGATAAAATACAAATGGATAACAAATATATGAAAAAGTGCTCACCATCACCAGCCACCATGGAAACTCATATCAAAACCACAATGACATATCACCTCACCCTTGTCAGAATGGCTAAAATCCAAAACACAAAGAGTAACAAATGCTGGCAAGGATGTGGACAAAGGGGAATACTTATACACTGTTGATGGGAATGTAAATTAATGCAGCCACTGTGGAAAACAGTATGGAGATTTCTCTAAAAATAAGAAATAGGGGCCAGGATTGTGGCATTGCAAATAAGACCACCATTATGGTGCCAGCATCCCTTTTGGGGCCACCAGTTTATGTTCCGGCTGCTCCACTTCCAATCCAGCTCCTTGCTGGTTGCCAGAAAAGCAGCAGAAGATGGTTCAAGTGTCTGGGCCTCTGCTACACACATGGAATACCAGGATTAAGCTTTGGCCTGGCTCTGCCCCAGCTGTTGTGCTCAATTTGGAGTGGGTCAGCTGATAGAAGATCTCTCTCTCTCTCTCTCTCTCTCTCTCTCTCTCTATCGGTGATTCTGACTTTCAAACAAACAAATAAATCTTTAAAAAAAAAAAAAAAGCTACAGATAGACTTACCATATGATCCAGCAATCCCACTACTTGGTATATACCTAAAAGACATGAACACATTCTATCAAAGAGATTCTTGCACAGTCAATGTTTACAGAAGCACTGCTCCCAAGAGCCAAAATTTGGAATCAATCAAGGTGTCCATCATCGAACGAATAGATAAATAAAATATGGTATATATACACAATGAGATATTACTGAGTTATAAAAAAGAATGAAATTCTACCTTTTGCAACAAAATGAATGCAACTTGCAGACATTATATTGAGTGAAACAAGCCAGACATGGAAAGACAAAAACCATGTGCTATCCCTTATGTGTGGGAGCTAAAATTAAAAAAGAAAGAAATGCCTGTGTGTATCAGTATTACTGCAAACATAGTTTTAAAAAATTTCATTTTATACCTTTGTTAAATCAGTGGTTAAGTATGTCATGCTACTATAGTTTTAATGATTTGTGATTACTTTGAAATTTACTGTATATGAGAGAAAAAAAGATGAAATACTATACAATGTATAATTCCATCAGTAGATAATGTGAGTATTCAACTAAATAATCTCCTCACTCTTGGCAGTTTTTAAAAATTCTGCCAAGGTAAAAATCAAAAAGAAAAGAAAAATGAATCATGGTAAATGATATAGCTTGGCATATCTTTAAAGACTTTCACAAATGTAAAGAGTAAGTTGTATTAATACTTAATTTGTGGTGTGGTTTGTGTGTTTATTTGTTTGTAGTCTGTCTTGCCCTCTTGACCTTAGCCTCTATGCGGGCAGGCAACATGCTCCTGAGAGCCAGGCCCAGGGCCAACACCCAATCAGTGGTTAAAATTATTCACTGGATGAACAAATGACTGTATTTTTACTCACACCAATTTTGGGGTATTAGCACATTTGCTTTACTTATAGTGACAGTTTGTTCTTCTTCTTGATCAAATTCCAGCCAGATTCCTGTGATCCCACTTCCTAACTAGACCTTAACTTTGAACCTATAAGAACTACAAACTCTCAACACAAATGGCTTTATCGATTGTCCTCCCCCAACATCAAAAGATTTGAACAAACACTAACATAGTTCCTAAGAGTTGAAGCTTGCATCCTAGAATGAACCATGCCTGCTTGGGGAAGTTCAAGGATGCCAAAACTATTTGCTGTTTGTTCTACCCGACACTTGGCTGTAGGTCCCTTGCCAGCCTTCCCTAAAGAGTTTATTCAAGAGGGCTTACTACATCTTTCTTTTTTTTTTTTTTTTTTTGATGAGTAGCATCTTTTTTTTTAACATTTATTTAATGAATATAAATTTCCAAAGTACGGCTTATGGATTACAATAGCTTCCCCCCCATAACGTGCCTCCCACCCGCAACCCTCCCCTTTTCCACTCCCTCTCCCCTTCCAATCACATCAAGATTCATTTTCGATTCTCTTTATATACAGAAGATCAGTTTAGCATGCATTAAGTAAAGATTTCAACAGTTTGCTCCCACACAGAAACATAAAGTGAAAAATAATAGATGATTTTTTAAATGATGATGAAATCAGATCAGACCTATTGTCATGTTTAATCCCAGTGAGAGTCAAGTTGGGAATTTATAATTTCTTCTTCTTTTTTTTTTTTTTTACAGAAGATCAGTTTAGTATACATTAAGTAAAGATTTCAACAGTTTGCACCCACATAGAAACACAAAGTGAAATATACTGTTTGAGTATTCATTATAGCATTAAGTCTCAATGTACAGCACATTAAGGACAGAGATCCTACATGAGGAGTAAGTGCACAGTGACTCCTGTTGTTGACTTTACAAATTGACACTCCTGTTTATGGCATCAGTAATTTCCCTATGCTCCAGTCATGAGTTTCCAAGGCTATGGAAGCCCCTTGAGTTCTCCGACTCTTATCTTGTTTAGACAAGGTCATAGTCAAAGTGGAGGTTCTCTCCTCCCTTCAGAGAAAGGTACCTCCTTCTTTGAAGACCTGTTCTTTCCACTGGGATCTCACTCACAGAGATCTTTCATTTAGGTTTTGTTTTTTTTTGTTTTTTTTTTTTTGTTTTTGCCAGAGTGTCTTGGCTTTCCATGCCTGAAATACTCTCATGGGCTTTTCAGCCAGATCCGAATGCCTTTAGGGCTGATTCTGAGGCCAGAGTGCTATTTAGGACATCTGCCATTCTATGAGTCTGCTGAGTATCTTGCTTCCCATGTTGGATCACTCTCCCCTTTATTTATTCTATCGGTTAGTATTAGCAGGTACTAGACTTGTTTATGTGCTCCCTTTGACTCTTAGTCCTTTCATTATGATCAATTGTGAACTGAAATTGATCACTTGGAATAGTGGGATGGCATTGGTACATGCCACCTTGATGGGATTGAATTGGAGTCCCCTGGTATGTTTCTAACTCTACCATTTGGGGCAAGTCAGCTTGAGCATGTCCCAAATTGTACATCTCTTCCCTCTCTTATTCCCACTCTTATGTTTAACAGGGATCACATTTCAGTTAAATTTCAACACTTAAGAATAACTGTGTATTAATTACAGAATTAAACCAGTCATATTAAGTAGAACAGACAAAAAAACTACTAAGAGGGATAATGAATTAAGTTGTTCATTAACAGTCAGGGCTATGCTGATCAAGTCACCGTTTCTCATAGTGTCCATTTCACTTCAACAGGTTTCCTTTTTGGTGTTCAGTCAGTTGTCACCGATCAGGGAGAACATATGGTATTTGTCTCTTTGGGACTGGCTTATTTCACTCAGCATGATGTGTTCCAGATTCCTCCATTTTGTTGCAAATGACTGGATTTCGTTGTTCCTTACTGCGGTATAGTATTCTAAAGAGTACATATCCCATAATTTCTTTATCCAGTCTACCGTTGATGGGCAATTAGGTTGGTTCCAGGTCTTGGCTATTGTGAATTGTGCTGCAATAAACATTAGGGTGCAGACTACATCTTTCTTAAAACATCTTTCTTAAACACCAAAAAAAAGAAAGAAATTTTCAATTCCCAACTTGACTCTCACTGGGATTAAACATGACAATAGGTCTGATCTGATTTCATCATCATTTTAAAAAAATCATCTATTATTTTTCACTTTATGTTTCGGTGTGGGAGCAAACTGTTGAAATACTTACTTAAGGTATACTAAGCTGATCCTCTGTATATTAAGATAATCGAAAATGAATCTTGATGTGAATGGAAGGGGAGAGGGAGTGGGAAAGGGGAGGGTTGTTGGTGGGAGGGACGGTATGGGGGGGGAAGCCATTGTAACCCATGAGTCGTACTTTGGAAATTTATATTCATTAAATAAAAGATTAAAAAAAAAAAAAAAAAGAAACTATACAACCTGATGATTTGAGATAGGTATACATTATGAAATAAGCACAATAAAGCTAATAAACACAAAAAAAAAAAAAAAAAAAAACACCAAAAAGCAATTTCTTTAAAATGTTATCATTAGGAAAGATAGGACCTTTCTCCCACAGTCTTTGTGGCAGGCTAGAATCCTACTGTGGATCAATTACCAGCTAATAGACACAGCTAGTCTAACTACATTTACGTGAACCAACCTTGTGTGATTTTTCACCTCCCTATTTCTACTGAGTTACCCCTCAACCTCCTTCTTACCCCTACATTCTCCCTTTGCCCAGTCAACCCTCTACAAGTTGAAATTGAGTTGGGCTCACTCTACACTTCCTTCCCTAATACAGTAGGATAATATTCATTAAAATCTATCTTTACTACCATATGTTTTCTCTGATCTGGAAACTAATAGAGTACTTAAAATGTATTGGAGAAAAATTGACATTTTGAGATTTGATGATTGTTTATAGCCCTTGTCTCTACTGTTGAGAAACAGTGTTTTTTTTTATTTCATACTATTTGTTGAACTCTTTACTTGTGTAGGGTTAATCTTAGGAGTATAAAGTAAACTAAAAATAGCTCTTCGTAAAAATTAAGAATAGGAATAGGAAAGGGTGGAGAAAGAAGGGTTGGAGCTTGGGTGAGAAGGGAGGTGGGGTGAGAAGTATCACTATGTTCCTAAATCTGTACATATGAAATACATGAAATTTGTACACCTTATATAAATTCTTTTAAAGAAAATCTATCTTTACCACTTTACCACTTTATTGTCCTGCTTTGTTTATTTCTGACAGAAACTCACTCTTTTCCTCTTGATCTTTTCAGATAATATTGGTGAACCAAATGTTCTAACAAAACTAATTATAACTTGTTTCTCCAGATAGTTTTATGACAGTGTTACCAACCAACTGGTGTTTTCTATGAGGTTCGATACATTTTTGTTGTTGTTACTTATATCTCACTGGAAGCACTGGGCTTAGATGGTTATAATTTGAATAACACTTTGTCTAAAGTGACAACTACTTCCAAATATAAAATCCCACAGGCCATTACAAGCTATAAAATATTTTAGCATGTACCTAAAACTTTACTATCAATCTCTCAGTTTTTGCCAAAATGTAGATGGTGTATTCAGATGAAAAGTTACCTAGTTTCACAATCACCTTTTTGATGGTTTCCCATAATGTGTTCATTGTTTTCAACACCTGCATCTGTGTTTTAGTAATCTACAGGTACATAGTAATAACGACAGCTGCCAACAATGGATGTCAAAGGAGTATCAGACTCCATGTAAAGACACCCCATGCCCTTCTCCTGCAACCTTAATGATAACACATGAAATTGAGTGCCAAAGAAATTAAACAGATTTCCAAAGATCACAGAGCCCATCAATAGTGGAGTCATGAGCTGAACCATGAACTTGGATTTCAAAGTCTGTGTCCCTCCTACTACCCTTTACAACCTAGTTAGACATAGTCACACACAGAGTTTTGGCTCGTTCATGTATCTCATCCTTGATAACTAAGATGCAGTCAAAACAAAAGTGAATGTGGGGGGCAATTATACTCAGAATAAATATTGTAATTATAAGAGAAAAGGGGGAAAGAAGAAAACAGTCAAATGGCAAAGCAAACTCCAAAGCAATCAAGAGGCTTCTAAAACCTCTAGTTTTCTTTAAAGGAGCTATATTTCATCCCTTTTTAAAAAAAAAAAAAAAAAAACTCTGGCTTTGGAATGAAGGTGACATACTGTGGGAAGACCAAGGAAATTAAACTTTTTTCATCTTATTGATTCCTATTTCTTTCATTCCATCTGCTTCCTTGGCATGGGGAAGAGGGTGACGATCAACGCAGAGTAAGCCGGCTCTGTCAGTCAGGAGATCGGAGCTGACAAACCAGACACAGGCTTGGGAAGGCCTTCCATGAGGGAAGGAATCGGTGCCAGATGACAGGACTCACAGAGAGTCTGACAAAATGTTGCAGACAATCAGGAAGCGTCTGATCCAGATTTCATAGATAATAAGCAGTCTCTTTCTCCTGTGCATGCACATAGATTTGAATATTTCTGATCAAGTGCCTCATTTATGCACAGAACAGGAAGTACATCACAGTAAAATATAAAATGAACCAGGACAAGGAGGACAATAAAATGAAAGGAAACAACTAAATTTAGTGGTTCAGAAAATGAGTATTTTGAGTCCATAGAATATATAACATGATGACGTGAAGGGAAATGCACTAGTAATTGATATTTCTAATAGCCCTACCGAGATACAAACACATCAGAAATACATTTCACAAAGGAGTTTGCTATAGATTTGAACATTCTTAAAAATTGTACAGCCTTCAGTTGCTATTGTACTAAAAGGAGCACATTTATAATCTCTGTAAGGTCATCTCCAACATAAACTGTAGAACAGGCATAAAATACACTTTTGCATATAAAGAATATGAAGCAGATTTTTAGACAGTTGTATGATTAAATTCTATTAGGAGATCTAAACTCTATGTGTCCTTATTAAGAGCTTCCTGCCAGGGAGGCTTCTACTCTGGCAGAGAAAAGACTAAAATGAAAAAGCAGTTGATCAAAGGAAGCTCATTTTGTTGGGAGCCAAGAGACCCATATATGGTGAGGCTGGAAAATGAATCCGTTTTACCATTTCATTGCCCCCATCACCACATTAAGCTACTATCATCAGCAAAAGGCATAATATTATCTCTTTGCTTGCTCTCTCCTGGACTTTAAAGCTCTCTCCAAAACAGACAAGAAACAAACAAAAAAATGTAATCATCTGAAAGCACAGGCTGATTTATAAAATCCACATGTGAATAATTTCATTTTAAAACACTCCTGAACATTATGGGTTGATTTGTGTACCAAAAAAGAAGAGACTTTAGAATCCTAACCCTTAGTTTCTTCCGAATGTGACCTGATTTGGAGATAGGGTTTTCTCAGAGATAATCAAGTTAAAATGAGATCATTAGGGTGAATCCTAATGCAATATGACTGGTATCATTGTTAAAAGGGGAAATTTGGCCACAGAGGGGGGTATGCGTGTAGAGAGAATGCTGTGTACAAAGACACAGGGAGAAGACAGCCATCTGTAAGCCAAGGAGAGAGGCCTGGAATGGAGACTTTCCTCATAGCCCTCAGAGGGAACCAACCTTGCCAACACCTTGACTTCACATTTCCAGCCTCCATCACTGTGAGACAATACATTTCTGTTGGTCACCCAGTCTGTGGTACTTAAATTATGGCAGCCATAGAAAATTAACAAAGATTTTGGTAACAGGGAGTGAGATGTTACTGTAATGAATATCCGGAACTGTAGAAGCAATTTTAGAATTGGGTAACGGGAAGAAAATGGAGGAATTTTGAAGTACGTGATACAGAGTGCTGATACTGCCCTGAAGAGAATGTTGCTGAAAATACGAAAGTTAGGGATGCTTTTGGTGAGATCTCAGACAGAAAACTAGGAACGCAGAACTAAAAACTAAAGCAAAGGCAGTCTTTGCCATAAAGTAATAATAAAAACTTGGCTGAATTGTATTGTGTTGGAGGGAAAGTAGAACTTAGAAGTGATGAACTTCAATATTTAGTTGAAGGGATTTCTAAGCAATGTGTTGAAGGTACACCCTTTTTTGTTCTTGCTACTTATGGTAAAATGCAAGAAAAAAAGAATAAGAAGGAACCAAAACTTGCAGATTTGGAAAATACTCAGCCTATCCATATTACAGAGAGAGAGAGAGAGAGAGAGAGAGAGAGCATGCTGTGGAGAAAACTCCAAGAGGGTGGCCGAACAATACTTAGTTTGCTAATGAGATTAGGCCATGACTCATGGATCCAATCAACCACCTCAGCAGAAACAGTTCAGCTTAGACTGAAGGGTAGAGAAATGGATCAAGTGAAGGAAGTTGAGGCTCTACAGGCAGGAAACAAGCCAATCGAGTTTTGGCTTTGAACTGGTTTTAATCTGGAAGAAAGGGAGAAGATGATCCAGAAGGCAGTTCAAAGACTGGTAAAGCTGCCGCCCCTGCCTTTCCTGGTTCTATGGTTTCACTTCCTGTAACCCAAGTTCAAAACCTGCCATCCATGTCTCCTCTCCTTTCATTCATATTCACTTTGGCCACCTACGCTTGTTTGCTCTTCCACCCCTACAATCAGAACTGTTGCTGATTATTGTCCTTTTAGTATTATAAAGCACTTTTCTGGGGCCGACACTGTGGCACAGCGGGTTAAAGCTCTGGCCTGAAGCGCCAGCATCCCTTATGGGCGCAGGTTCTAGTCCCAGCTGTTCCTCTTCCAATCCAGCTCTCTGCTGTGCCCTGGAAAAGCAGTAAAAGATGGCCCAAGTCCTTGGGCCCCTGCACCCGTGTGAGAGACCTGGAAGAAGCTCCTGGCTCCTGACTTCAGATTGGCTCAATTCTGGCTGTTGTGGCCATCTAGGGAGTGAACCAGCGGATGGAAGACCTCTCTCTCTGTCTCTATCTCTGTAACTCTGTCTTTCAAATAAATAAAATAAATCTTTAAAAAAAAAAGCATTTTTCTAAATAGCTTTGTGATAATGTGGTAAGAACTTTATGTGGTTTATCATTTTTTGATCCTTATAACAACGCAATGAGATCAATGTGCTATTCACATTCATTTTAAAGGGAAAATGAGCATGGAAGAGGTACAAACTAACTGCATTTGCACAGATCTCACGGTGATGAAGTGTCAGAGCAGAGACTCGGACCAGACTTTCCTTAGCCCTGGCCCTGTACCCCACTCGTAAGTGGCATACTACTGTCTTCTTAAAAATTTCTTACCTTTCTCTGAAGGGAGGAGAGAACCTCCACTTTGACTATGACCTTGTCTAAACAAGATAAGAGTCGGAGAACTCAAGGGGCTTCCATAGCCTTGGAAACTCATGACTGGAGCATAGGGAGATTACTGATGCCATAGACAGGAGTGTCAATTGGTAAAGTCAACAACAGGAGTCACTGTGCACTTACTCCTCATGTAGGATCTCTGTCATTAATGTGCTGTGCATTGAGATTTAATGCTATAACGAGTACTCAAATAATATATTTCACTTTGTGTTTCTATGGGGGTGCAAACTGTTGAAATCTTTACTTAATGCATACTAAACTGATCCTCTGTAAAAAAAAAAAAAAAAAAAAAAATTTCTTTCATATGTGCGTCTTCCTATTCCACCACTGTTACAAACCTGAATATTATAATCCATTACCCTTTCATTACTTCAAAAACTCCCCTGTATTTCTCTTTAATCTCTCCTCCTCCAACCTATATTTTTTTGTCTCATCTAAAATAAATCTGTCTGTTTCTTTAGCTCAAAATCTCTCTGTGACTCCTCATTGCATATAGGATAAAGCTAAACTACCTTAGCTTGACATTTCACAAAATCCTTACTCATCACGCCACCTGTTAAAAGCATGTCCATCCGAAGCCCAGAGTGTGTTTGTGAAAACTTGTTCATCAAACTTTTACCTGAGTGCTTCACTAACAAAATGTTCTCCCTCCTTGAAATTCTGTGATCTGTAGTTTTTATCCAAGCTGGCCTCACACTCAATATGTTAACCACTAAGACTGAAATCCTTATTCTCCCTCTGAACTCCCTCTCTCAGAGTTTTGTCCATGTGCCAATCCTTCACCTAAGCTTAAAATCCTGATGCTGTTTTTGATGACTCCTCCTCTACATATGTTATCTAAATCTTATTGATCTGCTGCTAAAAGTTTCACAATGCATTCCTTCTCCACTGACATTCCTGTTCCCCTGACTGGAGAACATAAGCGAGCATTAAGAAAACACCGTTAGATTGCTTCCACTCCCAAATAAGAAAAGATTAAGAGGACAGAGGGGCCAAAGAAGGGGGGAACAAATTCAGGAGAGAGATCACCACGGCCTGCATGGGAAAACTTAAGCCTGAAAGGGAGTGAAGAAGAGACAGACTAGACTCCACATTAAATGAGGCAGAGGGATAAGACAGGGGATTGGTGATCAGAGATCCTGAACATTTGAAAATGTGGAAAACAAGGAAAGAAAAGGACAAAGGTGGCTGGGTTTGTGAACTGAACTATTTTAATTTACCTTTGGAAGACAAGCAAAATAAGGTATTCTTTTAAAAAATTGTACTCTGGCTGATGTAGCTGTCTTCTGAACCAAGGTGAGTAGTCTTCCCTAGCGATGCATTCTCTGCAACTCAACACTCAGTCATCTACTAAAATCACTGGTGTTTGGCATCAGAAGTTCTAAATCCATGGCTCCAAGCCCCACTCCTCAGCCACTCTCTCCTTCCCATCACAGTGGACCACGGACAGCTTCCTCCCCTGTGTGCGTCTTTAGCTGGACTCTCTTCCCTCTGACTCTTCCTGTCTCCAACCCTGCCTCTCAAAATCCTCTCCATCGCTCAGGATCTACCACCTCCCTGTGTCTCTTATCTGGAAATGCTCCTGCTCCCTCCTGTGAACACAAAGAGATTTGTTTGTTTGTTAAATCTCTTTAGCCCCGTTTCTTTTCTAAACATGCTTGTCTGAAACTGAGTCACCTGTCTTGGCTTCCCCATAGTGTAGACACAAGCCTGAGGGTAAGGACTAGGGCATCTTTGTCTTGATGCACCTAACTGAATATCTAGCACAAGGCAAACACCCTGCACATAAAGCTGCTGAGCTGAGTGACATTTACCCCTATGAAGGAATGAGGTGAGTTGCCTACAAGGTTTTCTGCATGGGAAAGCATCTCATGGAAAATTTTAGCCTCTTTGTTACAGATGAAACATCAATTAAAAAGCACAAAGTGACACAGTCTGAACCTAGAATATATCCTGGGGCCCAGACCAAAGAAAGAGACAAATTTAAAGTTGTACAAACCAACAGTGGGAGGACCATCTATACTTAGTGACTAGTCTGTCAGAGTAAAAAACCTCAAGTGGGTTGTAAATATAGGGTTGATTCTTTGGGGAATTTTTCTTCTATTTGCTGATTCAGCTCCTACAATCAAGAGATTTTGTTGTTGTTCAATTTTACTGAAGGCAGACTAAATCAACTGATTTCATGTTTATTCCTGAGTTTTGTTTTTCTTACCTTGGCTAAACTCTATGTTTTACAAAGCCCTCTCAGTGTCAGTGATCGAGAAATACACTGTGAGTCTTTTTAAAAATGCGTCAACTTCTATGCTTGTCTTCTCAAGGAAATCCAACGAATTTGTTATAAAGTATGGTATTTTAGAATTTTCAGGAATACACAGGAGTCTTGCCTGTTACCATCCTGGCTGATGATGTATTTTCTTCCCAGAATTCAGGAAGACCCACTGTGAATCCATGTCTACACATGCAGCTGATTCTCTCGTTGGTACAAAACGGTTATTCTGATATCTTATATTCCCAATGTAACTCCTTTCATAAGCCTCATTTTCTAGAAACTGAAGGCTTATCTTTCAAGGACTTCTCCTTTCTTACAATCCAGTTTATTCAGTATTTACTTACTTATGATGATCTGAGGAAACTAGCAAAAACAACACTGTTCAAAGTTTCCCAAGAACTGACTGGGCAGAGGTTTTAAAAGGCTTTCTCCCATAGCTACATGTTGTAGTCATTGGGCGCTTAGATGAATAACCAGAGGATTAGACTACACGGACCAGCACCACTTCCCCAATCTACCCCTAAAGTTGTAGGCCCATAAGAGAAAAAAGAATGGAAGGAGAAGACTCCTTTTGGGCTCATGACATACTAATTGCCAGCAATATATGTTCTTCTTGAACAATGGCTGATTTTTCCCACCTACATCCTCCAGATATCCCTCCAAATAATAATCTTCCAAACCTAAGACTCTGGTTTCAACACTTCATCCCCATTGCAGAAGCTTACATATGCACACACACACACACACACACACACACACTTTCTTTCATATTTGGATTTACAGAGGGGTCAGAGAAAAAGGAAAGACTAAAAAAAAAAAAACCTCTAGTAAGTTTGATCTAAACAAAATGGTTATTCAAATGGGTTCCCTACTAATTTCACCAAGATGCGTGATAATATCCAACATATGGCTTTAACTATGTTTTTTAATATTAGAAATTGAATGCACATTTTAAGACACAAGTTTTGCTGATATGCTGTTGATAATATAGGCGAACTAGTTTCCATTTGTTTCTCATTATCTTAAAGACAGCCTGGGGATCATTTGCTCATGGTTTAAGAGCACTCAGATAAGTCCACAGATGCGACAGGCAGGCATGTGTGTCAGCTACTGCAGAGGGGCTGCATGAGGGTGGCGTAGCCAAGACTATCCTCTTATGTCTAAAACCACCAGACACAGTTCTTAAGGTTAAACAGTGCTAAAAAATAAAACCCTTCCTTTGTCAAGACTCTTAGGATGTGGGCTCTTGGAGCCAGACTGCCTGGCACCACCATTTAACTAACTAAGTGACCTTGAGCAAGTGGTTAGCCTCTCTTTGCCTCAATGTTCTCATCTGGAAAATGGGGATGTGCCTACATCATGTGGTGATTACAAGGATTAAAGCACTTGGAATAACACCCAAAACATAAGAGCAGTTTATAACTGATATGGTCCGGCTCAACTCTGCTTTGTCTCTGCCATTCCACCCCCAGCACCTGTCCCTGAATCTTGCCAGCAAGAATTCTTCCAGTTCTTCCAACATGCTATCCCTAACCTCTCTGGCAGGTCTTCCCTCTCCTCCTCACTAACTCACAGGCCTCCTCCAGGTCTGAGTGCAGATGCAGCTCCTCCCAGTTCTTAGCCATATGCCCTCAGTTTATCAGATTTTTTTTCTATAATTGTGTTATAACATGTCATTTTAGTACTTATTGGTCTCCCCAACTGGACTCTAAGTTCTGAGTCATCGACTGGATCTGTCTTGCTTGCTATTGCAATCCCATATCGTGAAAAACTGCTTTGTACTGGAGCTAACTATGTTTTTCCTTCCAAAGCAGAAAATAATCTTTCTCCTTTAGGCTCTCCATGTAAAATATACAATAATGAGGGGAGGTAAGAAAGAATAGTTGTTTTGGGGGAAGATTTGAATTATTCCTGTGGTTTGTTGAATGCTTTCAACCTGAAAAGCCAAGTGTTCTCCAGGCTGAGTTATTCATAAACCTGTACGTACACATTCAAGTGTGCACACATATGCACACGCTTCGTTATTCGTATTTCTATTTCTTCTTTTTTCCTTCTTCAGAATTGTTATTGTTTTCTTGTAAGATCTCCTGGATTTGTCTTACTCATCTCTTATCCCATCTCTTCGCTTATGATTTTCATTTCTTTCCTTTTATATGTTTGAAATTGTTTCTTCATTTCATCTTACAGATTGCTAATTTTGTTTTTGGTGGTATGAATTCTCTTTCCTTTCTACTAATGAACCGTCATTGTCATTTTGCTGTTCTCATCATTTCCTAATGCATTGCTAAGGCATTCTCCATTCTTTCTTGGGTTTTGTTTGTTTTTCAAATTCTCTTCCATTTCTTTATATCTTCCTCCATAGATGACAGCTCAATCACTCTTATTCAAATAATTGAGACACTTTTGCTTGTTCATGTTAATTTGCATCATGAAATGGATCCCCAGTACCATGCAGCTCAGGTGACTGGGGTTTGAGGCAGTGGTGGACTGGTCAGTCATGAGAGAGAAGGTGTAAGGTTTCCTTCTTCTGGGACCAATCGCGAACTGCCAGCCAGCAGGCAGCCTACGCCTCTCTGCTGAGAGCTGAGACCTCATCCCCCAGCTGCAGGCTCTGCTGTGTCCTCTCCAGGGTTCAAGCATCAGGCATATCTTCCCATGTCACGTGGTGCTAGACACTGGTGCTCTGCACCCGCAAAGCCTTCCTCAGGGTCCTGCACTTCTTCTTACAGAACCCACACTGCTGCGGATTGAGTGTCCCACAACCTGAGTTGGGCCTCCAGGCTTCCCTGTGGTAGAAGGCAGACAAGGGTGTTGTGTTCAGGCTGCCATTCTCCTTTTAAAAATTATTTTATAATTAGCTGAAGGGATGAGGGTAGATGAAGAATATGACAAACCCTTTTATATTAAGCAAAAGTTTTCTACTTTTAAAAAACTTGAAATGCTCAAAGTTAGAACAACCAATTAGGGGCAATTTCCAATTTTTAGGAGAAAACCATAAAATTAAAAGTTCTCTGAAGTTTAGAAGGACACCCTGTACGACACCCAAATTCATATGGGAAAAATTAGCCTCAAAGCTTGATGTATTTCTTGAAATATGTCATGACTGTCCTTGGAACAGTGACTCTAGAAGCAACATAATGATTAAGAACATACATTCTAGTCTGTATTACATAGCCTTTCCTTGCCTCGGTTTCCTTATCTGAGAAGAGCATTAATTGCAGTGCCTGCCTCAAACAGTTGTGTGAAGTTTAAATGAGTCAGTATCTGAAAACTGGGGGGAATAGTCCCTGATATATAATAAGTGCCTCCAAAACGTGCGTTAAATAAAATAAGTACAAGGCCGGCACCGTGGCTCACTAGGCTAATCCTCCGCCTTGTGGCGCTGGCACACTGGGTTCTAGTCCCAGTCGGGGCACCGGATTCTGTCCCGGTTGCCCCTCTTCCAGGCCAGCTCTCTGCTGTGGCCAGGGAATGCAGTGGAGGATGGCCCAAGTGCTTGGGCCCTGCACCCCATGGGAGACCAGGAGAAGCACCTGGCTCCTGGCTTCGGATCAGCGCGGTGCGCCGGCCGCAGCAGCCATTGGAGGGTAAACCAACGGCAAAGGAAGACCTTTCTCTCTGTGTCTCTCTCTCACTGTCCACTCTGCCTGTCAAGTAAATAAATAAATAAATAAATAAATAAATAAAATAAGTACAAGACCAGTATTTAAAGCTCTGAACACTACAGGGAATTTTTGATATCCAGGATGTCATTGAATTCTTTGATTCTTTAAAAATATCTTTGCCATCAAAATGGGCTCCCTGCTGCCTTCTTGAAAGTGACTCCCTAACAGATGCTGCAATGGGACTGGAGCATAGATAGCTCTGGAATGCTAAGGATTTCCAGCAAGAGGGAAGGCAGCAATGAAGTGAGAGTGCTTACTTTAAAATATTTACTCGAGGCATATGTTTTCATTATAATCCATTTTCAACTTTATGCTGAGACAACAAAGTATTTCTATCGGTTAGATAATGTTCAAAAAATAGCCTCAAGTGTCCTGTGTTTTCAAGAACAGGACACAGCAGAGGTGTCTCCCAGTGCGCCCGTTGAGAGTCATACCGCACACTGTCTCACGCTTGCTCCTGTTACCTTCCAACAGAAATGTGTACACAAATGCACCAGCTCACTCCCCTTCTCCTACTGTGCAATCACAAGTATGAAAGAAAGGGACAATATTAGCAGCCTCTGAACAATGACAGAAATACACAAACTTTGAGTCATTTCTTAATTGTAAACTGACAAATCACAAAAGCAAACATTCATGGAAGCCTCTGGAGAAGCACTTCATTGTGAACTATTTCGATTGGCTTGTCTGGCTCAGAAGGGTTTCCTATCTTACTTTCCTGATGAACGCCTAGTTCTTCATGGTCTCTCAACTTACGGGTACCTTTTGCTTTCCTAAAGTCTAGGTAGATTTAATTTAGTTTTAATAATTTTGAGGCATCAATGACAGAGCTTTGAGATCTATACAAGAGAGGGACATTAAGCTACCCCTGCAAAATGATTGACTGTGAACCTCTGAGTGAATAAGCTTCAATCAGCTGTGTAATTCACACAAAACACTCCACTTGATCCAGGCAGGCACGGACAATGTGGGGCTTTATCCTACTTGATCCGGAATGGAAGCATTGACTCATTACACTCCTTGTCAACCTGCTATGTTACTTAATGTCGTGTAGGATTCAGCTCAAAGATAATCCTTTGGTAACCTTTTTATTCATATTTTCCCTAAGAGCAGCAGAAGCTCATGCACTGGAGAGGAAGCCAGTTTGTGTGCCACACAGGGCCGGGGAGGAGGTTGAGTCAAGCGCGAATCTGGATTTTCAAATCTACACCATTGCCCAGGTCCCGACCCTAACCTTCTGTCTCCCACTGGCAAAGAGAACTGGGATGTTTTGCCTCGCATTACACGAGAAGCCACTCTGCTGTGTGAAATCCCCCATCAATTTTGCAGAGGTTTTCTGCCATTATCACACTCCAGGTAGGCAGTTGTCAGGCAGCATTAGAGCTGAAAGAGGCTGACAGCATAACTGCGGGCGAGCTCCGGGCTCAGCCCAGCCCCGCACCTGCCGCCTGCTCAGGCAGGAGTGTCCTCTGTCAAGACACAGCCTGGCAAGAGCCTTCAGGAATCACTTTGTACCCGTGCCCTTCACTGACAGCACGCTGGAGGGCAGCCTGTCTAGCAAAAGCAGGACAGAAACCTTTGCCAGCCACCTGCCTGCCCCCATATGGTGGCCATTTAAAAACCCGTCACTTTACAAAGAAATTCGCAAATTATTCATTCATCAAGTGCAGTTTTGACTGGGCCAACTGCCTCAATGCACAGTCATCTGACTCTGATTGGGAGAGCTTTGTTTTCACAGGACTTCATCTGAGTATCACTAAGGGAGAAATTGCTGAAATACAGCTGCGTGAGCAAATCCTGTGCGTTCGGACTCTCGCTGCTCCTAGGCGGGCATTCCTGGGGAGCAGGGGCACTTCCCACACAAAAGGGTTCCCTCAGCACACGAACCCTGAGCTTCTCCCACAGAACAATGGGGGTGGGGAGCATGTCTCTGGGACTTGTGATGTGACGCTTGGTTTCCCCATGTTGGAAATCCAGAGATAGGAGGTCAACAGGGGAGCGGTGGGAGAGTCTGTACAGAAACCATAACCAAAAAAAGAAAGGCACCTAAGTGTTCACCAGAGCCATCAACGGACTCCAGAAAATGTAACAAAGGCAATACACGTTTCAGAGAAATTCATTACTACTTGCACACATGTCAACATCCTATTTATAATTTTCACATTGCATTCATGAGGACAATGTAAATTTAAGGCAAGATTTGGACAGACATGCTGAAATTGTCTCTTGTTTGTTTCCATGTTTTCCATCTCCTTCCATTATCACATAAACTCTGTGAGAATGTGAGCCTTGTCACCATCCCTGTGCTCCATAAACAGTGAGTAGACAAACTGAACAAATCAGTGTAAAAAAAAAAATGAATGAATGAATGAATGAATGAAGCTTGTGACATGGCTTCTCAAACTTGGTTCAGGGATTGTAATAGGATTCACCCCCCAAATGGCCACTACGGCTGGCGCTGCGCTGATCCGAAGCCAGGAGCCAGGTGCTTCCTCCTGGTCTCCCATGCGGGTGCAGGCCTCAAGCACTTGGGCCATCCTCCACTGCCTTCCCGGGCCACAGCAGAGAGCTGGACTGGAAGAGAAGCAACTGGGACAGAATCCGGGGCCCAACCAGGACTAGAACCTGGAGTGCTGGCGCCCCAGGCAGAGGATTAGCCTAGTGAGCCGCATCACCGGCCACTGCTCCTCTTCTGATCCAGCTCTCTGGAAGATGACCCAAGTGCTTGGACCCCTGCACCCTCATGGGAGATATGGAAGAAGTTCCTGGCTCCTGGCTTTGGAGAGGCCCAGCTCCTGCCATTATGACCATTAGGGGAGTGAACCAGTGGATGGAAGACCTCTTTCTCTCTCTCTTTCTGTCTCTCCCTCTCCTGGTCTGTAGCTCTGCCTGTTGAATAAATAGATAAAATCTTTTTTAAAAAATTTAAATTTTTAAAAATTAGTTTTGGTACATTATTGTTAAAACTTTAGATTTCAAAAAAGTTGCAGTGATAAAGAAAAAAATAACCAGGCATTTGAAAGTTGGATCAAGTTTTCTACAGTGAGAACACAAGACTCATTGCATAAGCCGCAACACCCAAGAGAGTGGCATTAAGAGTGCAGGCAGGGGCCAGTATTGTAGCACAGCGGGTAAAGCTGGTGTCTCATATGCATAGGTGCTGGTTCCTGTTCCAGCTGCCCCACTTCCAATCCAGCTCCCTGCTAATGGCCTGGGAAAAGCAGCAGAAGATGGCCCAAGTGCTTGGGCCCTTGCCACCCAAGTGAGAGACCCCAATGCAGCTCCTGCCTCCTGGCTTCAGCCTAACTCATCCCCTGGACATTGTAGCCATCTGGGGAGTGAGAGTGGATGGAAGACCTCTCTCTCTCTGTCCTTCTCTCTCTGTGGCTCTGACTTGCAAATAATAAATAAATCTTTTTTAAAAATGCATGCAAATGAGAACTTAAATCCTTCTCCTAAAACCAGCTGCTAATCACAAGGTTCTTTTTCTTTAGTCTTTTCCTGCCAATCTTGCCATCAGTTCTTTCTTCAGTTGAAACTATACTCAGATGATCTCCACCTTGAGGCTTTCTCATGAGAATGAGCTTCTTGTACCTGTCTGCTTCCAATACTTTAACTTCTTTGGATATTTGATTCATTCCCAAATGCAAGAGTCCAAAATCATGTTCCTGACCATTGTCCCACCCTAGCTGCTCATCTAATCCCCTCCAACTCAATGAAGGGCACACTATGCTTTTCATCACTTGATCCAGAAATCAGGAGACATCACAGCCTTCTTCTCAGACTCCACTGCCACATCACCTTCAGTCATGCATCAAGCCCAGGGAATTCCAAGCGCTCAGGGCCTCTCACTCCCATCCTCTCTTTCCCTTGCAGAGATTATTGCAATAATGTCTCACTTGTTGCCCTGTCTCCAGTTTTGCCTATTTGATCTTTATAAAAATGAAACATACCTGTGTCAGCCCGCCTCTCAACCAGCTTGGCTCAAAACCTATTGGTGGCTTCCTATTATCTCAAAGGATGTTGCTGGGCCTCTGCAGTGTGCCCTACAGGAGTCTTCATCATCTGCTAGTTGTCTGACATCTCAGCAAGCCCCTTCCCTGTTTGCCTTGGCTTTCACCATTTGCACTACACAGAGTTTCTCAGTGGATGATGTTGTTTCAACGGTAAGGCTTCAGTTCTCACTGATGCATCTTCCAGGACCTCAACATGCATTTCTTCCCTGACACCAGATAAGTTAGACCTTGAAAAGGAAATATACTACCCTAGAGATGAACAATTTCTTGCCATACAGTGTAGGAGTGGAAAAGGAAGTAAAGGAAAGAAATTTGGCGAATAACCAAGACAGCTTATTAAGAAACACTGCTTGGCACACTAACTCACAGAAGGGTTAATATAAGATACAACCCTTTAATTTTGATTCAAAAAAGTCTCAGTCAGATCCTCATGATTTCTTACTTGACCAGAAAATGCTTTCTGATCCATCTTAAATTCAGTCCTTTCCCTAATACACTCATCTCCCTATTGACAAATATTTTCCTGAACCTCAATTAGGCTCACATCACACCCTTTCTTAAAAGTATTCAGTTGTTCCCAGTCTTCTACCTGGCTCCTGAAAATGTCTTCAATACATCAGTGCAATGCATAGCACACTCAACAACTCCTGTGGAATGAAATTATACTAACATCTTATAGACTGATTCAACTAAATGTTTATTTGTCAAATGAGGATAGAAGGGTTTAAAACAACAGTAACATCAGCCTATCAGAGTCAGTCACTCTGGTGAAACAGGTTGGTGGCCTGTGGCTAAAGTGGAAAACCGCTTCTTCACTTCTCCTAAATTTAAGCAACAGAAAGCAACTGGAAAACTGGCTTTGAATGACACAGACCTTGATTCCACTACATAGCATCATGTACCAGTGGTTTGCTCTCTTAGTCCTCACTGTAAGTGGAGATCATAATTCTCTATCACATGAGGATTAAGTGGTAGGTGTGTCCATTTCAAAAAGACCTGGCTGGTCTTTTCTAGTAACACAATATGCCCAATCATTCTGATCAACTGCCTTGAATTTAAAATGCATAATGGGTTCCTTCTGGCTAAACCTTTTATTAAAGTGAAACAAATACACAAAAATAATAACAATGAAAAAATGTGTTGAGCCCATGACTAGAGGTAGAATTTGGAGACACTGAAGGATAGGCTGGGTCTTACTGTGCCTTTCCATCTCTTGCACAGATGTTGGATTGTGAGAGATTGCCCCAAATGAATGCTATAAAGAGATCATGTGACAGAAGGAATGAACTCTCAGGGAAGGAAAACCCTGTTTTTAATTTTTTAAAAAATCCTTAAGGTCAGCTTCAAACAGGGAGTTGGGATAACCTCGCCAAATTGGCAGTGACTAGGAAATGACCCAAGCCAAGTAGCAAATTGCTCACTAATAGACCCAAGTCACCTTTATTGCAGCCCCCAGCCGAGTTCCAGGTTTGTCTGCCTGCTACCGAGAGTATGGGAGGGAGTCTGTGCTCAGAAGGACCACCTCCTACAAAGACCCGCTCCAGTTGAGGGCTTGGATGGAAGGTATTTAGATAAACTAATAATTGCACAGGGATGTGGTTTGTTCGGGAGAAGTCAAGACTGTGTTTAAATGTCTGAAATTCCTGGTGTCGCTAATAATTGTAACCTCTGCTTCAATAAAACACACAAATAATGTTACTGAAACATTTCCAATCACAAGGTATTATTTTTGGTCTAAAACAGATGCAGCCCTTGGAGCTTAAAAGGAGGATGTCTGGATGGATTTACCTCTACTTGAAGAGAAACAAAACTCCTGGAACTGGCCAAGACTCCATTTCTGGGAAGCATCTATTAGAATGACAGCAGCTTAGAAGCATGAATATGATGCTGTTCCCAGTGCTAGGGCCACACTGGGAGACTGATTCAAGATACTAGAATGAAATATAAGCCAGGAACTCAAAGGGAAATGAATTAGCATTTCTGAATACTCATTAGTTGTCAGGCTGGGCATAATATACATTATCTCATTTAAACCTCACAGTGACTCCATTTTACAGATGAAGAAAATGAAGCCTAAAAAGGTTCGATGATGGATTCAAAGGCATCCAGGCACTAAGTGTGGAATAGGAATTTGAACCCAGAGCTGTCTGGACATAAAGTCCATGCCCTCTGGATTATATCATATAGCTTTCCTAAGGAAGCATAAAGAGCTAATCCCAAAAACAAAAAGGTACCTAGAGTTAAACTGTCAGATTTTAAATCCTTGCTGCCTCATTTGCTACCTTTGTGACCAAGTACAAGGCATTTAACTACTCTGTCCTTCAGTGTTCTCATAATAACAAGCAACAGAGCCTTAGCACCTACCTAATAATGCTATTCAGTTGATTTTTGTGTCTGATGTAAGATAAAAGTCCAGTTTAATTCTCATGCAGGTAAGTATCCAATTTTCCCGACTTTATTTATTGAAGAAACTACCCTTTTCCATTGTGCATTCTTGGCACTCTTGTCAAAGAAAATTGATCTTATATGCCTGGTGTATTTCTGGGCCCTGTATTCTGTCCCATTGGTCTGTATGCCTGTTTTCATGCAGTATTATATTGTTTTGATTATTGTAACTCTGTAATTTTTTTGATAGGCAGAGTGGATAGTGAGAGAGAGACAGAGACAGAGAGAAAGGTCTTCCTTTACCATTGGTTCACCCTCCAATGGCCGCTGCAGCCAGCGCACCACACTGACCTTAAGTCCAGAGCCAGGTGCTTCTTCTGGTCTCCCATGGGGTTCAGGGCCCAAGCACTTGGGCCATCCTCCACTGCACTCCCTGGCCACAGCAGAGAGCTGGCCTGGAAGAGGGGCAACCGGGACAGAATCCGGCGCCCCAACCGGGACTAGAACCCGGTGTGCTGGCGCCACAAGGCGGAGGATTAGCCTAGTGAGCCACAGCGCCGGCCATAACTTTGTAATTTTTAAGAGAAGTAAACCTTCATTTCCTTGCTTTACAAATCAAGCTGGCTGAGGTGGGGTTTTAGTTTGGTTTGTTGGTTGGTTGGGTTTTGGGGGGTGATTGATAGAAGAGTTAAAAATCCCTTATCCCTGTCCAGCTCCTCTGACTCTTCCTTCATCTCAGTTTTGGCTGGGACTTCAAAAGCAACAGGAGCAGCAGTAGTGGCAGCACCCCAGATAGAGATGGGTCAGCCAGCAAGACCTTGACCTTTTCAGCAAATGCAAAGGCACACTCCGTTTCCACAGACAAAGCCAGAATCCGCTAGTAACCACTGATGCGAGAATGGGGTACAGATGCAACCGTTGGACAACCAATCTGCAGACTAACACTGGCAACACTGAACAGCCTGCAGAAAGTGAGAGTGCAGCATTTCCTCTGATGTCCAGCATTTCAGAGTGGTAGATGCTGCCATTGTCTAACACCGGCTGGATGATCGACCCGGAGAAGGGGGAGATGTGCAGCATGTTCCGCTTTTCCCTCCAGCCCTTATCAGCTGCACAAGCTCAGGTTTTCAGTGGTGCCTCTCTGGAGACTGTAGTGGTGATGCCCAAAAAGCCTGCAAAAAGGAGATCTTCTTGGACCCCAGACCTGTGTCCTCTCTTGGCACAGTGACATCACAAGATGAAATGGCAAGAACATGGGCAACAACTGGTACCTTGTTGACCAGTAGCACATCCTGATCTCAGTGAGGTCCTCCTTGGTAAACGCAAGGCCAACATTCTCCAGGATAGGAGGCAGGGTCTCCTCCAGGGCCGCTTTGGTTTCCATGTGCCCTCAGATGGCCTTGGGCACCATGGTGTTCTTGCCCGGCAGTACCACAGCCTTGGCATGGAGGGTCAGGTAGACCCGCTGCATCTGCTTGCCCCCACAGCGTCTGCTCCCATCATGAAGCATTTTACATAACCATTTAGAGGCTGGATGATCTTAAGGAAGTAGCTGGACTTCCAGGTTGCCCTGCCTTCCCTTGGCATCATGACAGTGCATCAGGGCTTGCCCACAGGGCTTAACAGATGATATCACTGTAAAGAAAATCTACAATGTGCTTTGAATCAGGAAGTATGGTGTTTTCCAGGTTTGTGCTTCTTGTTCAAAATGTTTTTGACTATTAAAGATCTTTTATCTTTCTATATGAATTTTAGAATTTTTTTAATAAAAATGCCTTTGAGATTTTGCTAGGAATTTCACTGAATCTGTATGGAGTTTTAACAACATTAATTCTTCTAATCCATAAACAAGAGACATTTTGCCATTTATTTGTGTGGTTTAACAAATTGTGTCACTGTCATGATTTTCAGCATATAAGTCTTTTACTATCATGCTTAAGTTTATTCCTAAATATTTTATTCTTTTTAATGCTATTGTAAATGAGATTGTTTTCATAACTTTCTTTTAGTAGTTCATCGTTAGTATACAGAAATGCAATTGACTTTTGTACATTGATTTTGCATCAAGAAACTTTACTGAATTATTTTTTACATTATTTATTTATTTGACAAGCAGAGGAGAGAGAGGGATGTAGACCATCTACTGGTTCACTCCCCAGATGCCTGCAACAGGCAGGGCAGGGCCTAAGTCAGAACCAGAAGCAGAGAACTCAATCCATTGCTCCTGTGTGGATAACAGAAACCCAATTAATCAAGCATCATCAGAAAACCAGAGTCAGGGGCCAGAAGAGGGACTTGTATCCAGTTACTCCAATATAGGATGCATGCATCTTAACTCCTAGGCTGAAGGTCTGTCCTCTAAAGTCTTTAATTAGTTTTACCAGGTATTTTTTTTAGCACAGGTGTGTGCATGTGTATGTGTATAAAATGTTTGGAGTTTTCCAAATACATGGTCATGTGTTCTGCACACAGATAATTTAACTTTTTTCCTGCTAATTTTGATTCATTTTATTCCTTATTCTTCCCCAGTTGCTTTGACTAGGACTTCCAATACTAAGTTGAATACAAATGAGGAGAGTGGATAACCTTGCCTTGTTCCAGATCTTAGAGGAAAAATTTCAATTTCTCAGCACTGAGTATGATGTTAGCTATGAGATTTTCATTCATGAACTGTGTTGGGTTGCAATGAGTTCCTTTTGTAACTAATTTGTTGAATTTTATCATGAATGGATGTTGAATTCTGTCAAGTGGTTTTTCTGAATCTTTTGAGATTATTATGTGAATTTTACCCTTCATTCTGTTGATGGCTTGCATTGTGTTAATTTGGATAGGCCCAACCTTTCTTGCATCCCAAGGTAAATCTCACTTCATCAGAGCATATAGTCCTTTTAATTTTCTGTTGAATTTGTTTACTCATACTTCACTGAGAATTTTTGTACCCAGTTTTCATCAAGGATATTTGTTTTCTTTTCTCGTGATTTCTTTGTCTGGCTTTAGCACAAGCTTTATAAAATGTTTCCCCTCTTCAGTTTTTGCAAAAAAATTTAAGGATTTGTATTATTTCATCTTGAACTTTTTGATGGAATTCATTAGTGAAGCCATTTTGTCCTAGGCTTTTGGTTGTTGGAAAGATTTGGTTACAGATTCAGTATCCTCATTCATTGTTGGTGTGTTCTGGCTTTTTGTCTCTTCTTAATTCCGTAGTTTGGTAGAATACATGCTTCTTTAATGACTTACTCTAGGTTTAGTAATTTTAATGACTTACTCTAGGTTGTTCAATTTTTTCCATATAATTGTTCACAATAATCCCTTATGACCACTATATTTCTGTGGCATCAGTTGTGTTATCTCCTCTTCCATTTCTGATTTATTTGAGTCTTCTCTCTTTTTTCCTTTAATAGAGTTAAAGGCTTACCAATTTTGTTTATCCTTCTGATTTCTTTGCTACGACGCCAAAAACACAAGCAACAAAAGCAAAAAAATAGACAAATGTGATTACATCAAACTCAGAGGCTGCTGCACAGCAAAGGAAACAATCAACAAACCAAAAAGCAATCTACACAATGAGAGAAAGCATCTGTAACTACATATTTTCAAACAAACAGAAAAATATTATCAAGTGAGGGTGAGAAAAGGAAGAATGTTTATAGGCTGGCTGTAACCAAAAAATTTTAAAACAACTAATGTGGCTGATTATATGGGAAAAAAAGAACCCTTATACATTCTTGGTGCAAATGTGAATTGGTTCAATTGCTGTGGAAAACAGTAAGGAGATTCCTCAGAAATGATTCACAATAGAATTACCATATGTTTCAGCAATCATGCTTCTGGTTATATATCCAAAGGAATTGAAGTCAGGATTTCAAGAGATATCTGCACTCCTATATTCATTGCAGCACAATTCAAAAAGCCAAGACACAGAAGCCACTGTAGAAAGATGAATGCGTAAAGAAAAATGGTGTCTGTATATGCAATGGAATACTATTCAGCCTTTAAAAGGGACGTTCTACATTTGCCACAACAAGAAGAACCTGCAGAATATGATGCCAAGAGAAATCAGGCAGTCACAAAAGAACAAATACTACATGGTCACTTACGTGGTCAATGTAAAGATAAAATAGACTCACATGGAATGGGATTTCCAAGGGGCTGGGCATAGCAGTAAATGGGGAGGTTTAGATCAAATAGTACAAAATGCCAGGGCCAGCAGTGTGGTGTAGCGGGTAAAGCGGCCACCTGCAGTGCTGGCATCCCATATGCACACCAGTTTAAGTCCCAAATGCTCCACTTTTGATCCAGCTTCCTGCTAATGTGCCTGAGAAAGCAGTGGAAGATGGCCTTCTGTACCCACATAGGAGACCCATAAGAAGCTCTGACTCCTGGCTTAAGATCAGCCAGCTCCGACTGTTGTGGCCATCTGGGGAACAAACCAGCAGATGGAAGATCTCTCTTCTTCTGCCTCTGCCTCTGCCTCTGCCTCTCTGTAACTCTGCCTTTCAAATAAATAAATCTTTTTTTAAAAAGTACAAAATTTCACTTACACAGATGAATATGTCCTAGAGACAGGTTGTCCAGCATCATTTTGTAATTAACAATAGTGTATTGCATAGTTAATAATTTACTAAAGAATGGATCTAATGTTTAATGCTCTCAGCACAAAATAATGATGATGATAACAATAATAAAGAGGGAAGTTGAAACTTCTAGAGGTAATAGATACGTTTATGGCATGGATTGTGGTAATGATCTCACAGGTACACACTTAATCTCCAAACCAATTAAGTTGTATACATTAAATATATACAGATTTTTATATGTCAATCACATTACAGTCAAACGGCTTATATAAAAACAGTGCCTTTGGGGCAAATTAAACTAGGGTATATAGAAAAAGGGCTTAGTGTTGTGCCTCGAGGTTTGTGCCCAATCCAATGCTCAGACACCAAGCCATCAGACAAGCCAACTGGTTTCTCTCTTCAGCCCAGCCTATTGGGAGAAGTCTAGGGTTAGGCCGGAAGCCATTCTCTGAAGTTCAACCAAAGACTCAGTCTCCCATTCACAAACCAAATACCAAGCAGACAGCCATGGATCACAGCCAAATGCTTCACCCACCACAAAGCAGTAGGTCATCCCTGAATTTCACATGAAGTTGCTCACGTAAGCCTGTCCTGAGAGAACAGTCCTCAGAAGCTGCTAACTTTCAATCACTCACATTTCTTTAGTATTTTACATTGTGCTAGAGTGCACCAATAAAGATTTGCTGGGCACATATGGAAAACGTTAGTTATTATGTGGATTCAGGCAAAAGGTAGTTAGTATCCAAATAAATCACATCAATGCTTTATCTAACAACCATTAAAGCAAGATCTGAATTCAACATTTTCTGGCTGCAGATGAGGCTTAATATATAAAAACAATCATCCCAACTGGAAAGAACTAACATCTTTAGCTATGGTAGTCTTTTCTCCTTAGCCAAAAATACATGTACATCAGTGTTATAGAAGTTAATATCTTGCATGGGATATATTAAACAAAGATAAGGTACACAGCAATTGTAGGGAATTATGAAAAATTAGGCAATGGGGTAAAAGAAGTTCTTCCTTTTTCAAGTTAATCATTAACATTTCTTCAGGAAACAAACAACTGAGACTATTGTCTTATTTCCAAAGGTTGCCCAGGGGTGAGCAAAAAAGCTGATTTCATTAGATGCAATGCATAATCCAAGGGTGGTCATACAATCATTGCATGCACATGTGCCTGACCATAAAAAATACCTCAAAGTATAGGAAGCTTCAAAGTCAATGCAAAAATAGGAGACATGAGGACATTTTCACACAATGTTGAAATGTGCTTCAATAAAATGCACAAATAATGCATTCATTATTTTAAATATGGCTAATTGGCCATAATTCAATGTAGGCCAGGTGTCAGGAGAGCAGAAAGTGACTTCCCCTTCAATCCTGTTGGTGGATGCTTAGAAGAAGGAAAGAGAAATGGTGAAAACAATATATCATACAAAGCCACCCAGTGAAGCACCAAAGAAGCAAAAGTGTCAGAATATCACATTTTTAAGTAACCAAGAATTCCGAAAGAGATCTTGTTATGTTGATGCTGAAAATTAAGTAAGGCTTTTACCACTAACAGTAACTAAATTCCATTAAATTTAGCAAGTGTCAGTGTGGGGCTCTGTAATGGGAGGAAAACACTTAGTATGTATAAGAACTTGTGATTATTACTAACAATTGTCCCCATTTGCTGAAATTGATCTTAATCATGGAGTCAGTCATGTATTTTTCTATTCTCTGTGTGTTCCTTCATGGACAGTGATTGCTAAAGGAAGGCAGCTGCCCCCTTGGAACAAGGACTATAAAAAGAGGCTCAGATTGTATTAAGTCCTGAAGACAAATTTGACTCATGCATGAGGCCTTGGCCAGTTTCATTTGTTGAGTCTTCCAATATGTTGGTGGCTAGGGGGGAAGGGAGAAGGAGAAGGCAAGAAATGCCAAACAGAATTATAGAACTTACAGTGAATTACAAATGTTTACCCTTTACAAATCCACATTTATAACACAAAATTACCATGCAGCATGCCGCTCACAAAATGACAAGATTTACTTTTAAAAAACTGAAATGTTTAGTCCTGTAGTGGGAAAGACACATTTTTTTCTGATGCCTCTTACCCTGCGTCGAGTGTGAAAACTGCGTGCAGAGTCTCCGAGCCACATCCATTGTCCCCGTGTGGACCCGCGGGGCTGTGGGTTGAATGGTTCTTCCCCGAAACAGAAGGCACGTTGAAGCCCTGCCCCTCAATACCTCAAACTGATCAGATTTGGGAACAGGCATCAGAGAAGTATTTCGGTTAAATGAAGTCACCAGTGTGAGCTCTAATTTGTTAGGGTCCCCACGTGGAGAAGACACATGAAGGAACACAGAGGGAACACCTCAGTTGGCTACTCAATTAGCGCCAGAGACAGGGTGGCCAGCCAACACCTTGGCTTCACACTTCCCAGCTGGCAGAAAGCGAATGTCCACTGTTTTAAGTCACCTCGTTCGTTCATGATACTTTCTTCTAGCAGCCTTGGGAAATTAATTCATGCAGGTAGCACCATCTCCTACTCTTGTCTCCTTACTGACCCTGGGATCATCCCCTTACACGTGGGAGGCAGCATGTAAGAATTTCAGTCAGCAACCAAGCCTGGCTTCAGCAGCTAGACTGGGATTAGCAGGTTTATAATAGTTTCATTGGGTGTGCTATGCACATGAGGAAAAACAGACATCTAGTGAATGTATTTTCGTTTATTATAAAGTTCCAACAGGAAGGCAAGGAAAGGAAGCAACAATCTTCTATATTCATTTTAGTTACAGGGTTATACATTATCATTAAGTAGATCTTTGATCTCTCCATGACTATGAAACGATATAATTTTCTAAGATGACAGCACTTCTTGGTTTTAAAAAATGGCACATGCAAAATGTAATCAACATCTTTAAAGACACATGCCCACATCCCAGCCTTTGTTGTTAATTAATAAATTCCTTTGGACCTCCCCTGGCCTGCCTGGAAAGAGTCCCTGAATCTGATAATGATGATGATGGTGGTGCAGGTGGGGGTGATAACAGTGATAATGGTAAGATGTAATGGAGGCCACCTACTGTGTCAAATTTTTATATGCTTCATTTCATTTAAGTCTCTCAATTGTCTTTTGAAATTGGTATGAAGAAAAACAAAATCAGGAGTTATAAGCTATCAGCTCAAGATAAGAAGGTGAGAAAGTAGCAGGAACAGAAGCTGAGCTCCAGTTCACTTCTCAAATGCCTGCAACAGCCACAATTGGGCCAGGCTGAAACAAGAACCAGGCACTCAATCCCGTTTCCCACGTAGGTGGCAGAAACCCAAGTACTTTGGCCATCCTCCACTGCTTCCTGGGCACATTAGCAGGAAGCTGGATCAGAAGTGTGGAGCAGCCAGGATTTGAACCAGCACTCCCATATGGAATGCAGGTGTCACAAGCAGAAGCTTAACCCACTGTGCTACAGCACAAACCCCAGAGTGCCACACTCTTAAGGGCTGGCTAACTCCCCTTCCTGCCCCTACTAGATGTTTCCATCTGACATGATGTAGATAAGAGTAGTGTTATGACAAAGATGTGTGGATGCTTCCTGCTTAGACAGCTCTCAATCTCAATGAGTCAGCTTTGAGATCTCTACAGTGACTGACCAGCCCACACAAATATAAATATGAAGGAATTTCAAAAAGTTCATGAAAATTAAAGTAAAAGATAAGTAAGCCCAGGGGCTGGCGCCGTGGCTCACTTGGTTAATCCTCAGCCTGCAGTGCTGGCATCCCATATGGGCACCAGGTTCTAGTCCCGGTTGCTTCTCTTCTAGTCCAGCTCTCTGCTGTGTCCCAGGAGGGCAGTGGAGGATGGCCCAAGTGCTTGGGTCCCTGCACCTGCATGGGAGACCTGGAAGAAGCACCTGGCTCCTGGCTTCAGATCGGCGCAGCACTGGCCGTGGTGGCCATTTGGGGAGTGAACCAACGGAAGGAAGATCTTTCTGACTCTTTCCCTCTCACTGTCTATAACTCCACCTGTCAAATAAAAAAGAGAGAGATAAGTAAGCCCAAATAAATAAACATTGTTATAGTTATTGGGTGGCTTTCATATTTTTTTCCATTGATTTGAGGTACCTCATTTTCAAACTCTCAGTGAGCCAGCAGGGGTTATTTTCAACATCATTTGATAAATCACGTATACTTAAAAGCACCCAGAGATTTGAATTTGACTTCAGGCCAGCTAGTGATATTAATCAGACTACCATTTCCTATATGATAAAAGGCCCAACATCAAACACACAACAAATGCATAGCTATACAGTGAACGTCTTACATTTTCAGGTCTCCAGTGATTCAAGACATCATGCCAAACCTGGGTGTGTGAAAGACTGTTGCACAGAAATAGTAAATCAATCGTCAGTGCAATTTCATGGGAGTCTTTACATAGGGGCAGACAATAGCACAAAAAACAGGAATTCCTGCCATTGGCTGAGTGCCTTCTCAACTAATGGGCTAGGTCCAGCACTGGGCACTCTTTACAGAACCCATCATCAACTCTTCATTTTACAGATAAAGGGATGGTCAGAGGATGATTGAACTTGCTGGTGGCCTCACAACTAGTCAAAGACGCTGTTTAGATTCCAACCAAGTCTAACTCTTAACCGCTTTTATGACCCCGACTCTTCGGCCACATTGACGGGGTATTGACCTGGAGGAGATCCATCAGCGCAGGCACAGCCAGGGTGGAGTGCCACCTCCAGCAAATCCTTCACACCATCCTCTCTGCCTTGAGATATTTTTGTCTGAAGACAAAATCAAGAGAAAATTTACCATCAGTGATGCTTATAATTCTCATTGAATAAATTTGCCCTGGAGAATCTCTAACAAACCCAGATTATCCAGAAAAAAATCACCCAATTCTCCCGACCCATCATCTTTTCCTAGCACAAAATAGAACTATCACTTGCAGGGAGCCAGCGAGGAGGGTATCTATTAACAATGACACTCCTATCAGACAAAAAGACAAGTGGGTCTCAGTGCTGTAATCACATAGTAGGTGCTCACCAGTTACTCTCAGTCAGTCTCACTTATCCCCCTACTATGCACACTACCCTGGCAAAGGTTCTAAATGTCCCTGTGCCTCAATTGGCAAGGTTACCAATTGCCAGTATTGGGAATACCAAGTGTTCCACAAATCCAAGCCCTATCACATCCTTTTCCTTTCGTAATGATTCATGATTTGTTTCCTGTGCACCATCAACTATTAGGGAATTTATTATTGTTTACTCAAACATTGCTCTCGTGTACTCTGTTCGCACTTCAATTAAAAGAGTTCGGCACTTGTTTTGTTTTGTTCCTGAATGTATACCCTGAACTTGTCAGCAGTCAGCATGGAACCACCTATTAGGATGCCCTTTTGCTCCCCAGTCTACCTTGCTTACCTGGAGATAAATCAAGCCCATCATGGGTACATGATGTTCCAATTCCATCACTCTTGCCTTGGTAAATAACGTTACAAGGTTGGATTTTAATTTTCCATTTCTACAGTCTCTCAATTTCTTCTGCTTAACATAACTAGTAACCCGGAATTCTTTTTTTAAAAGATTTTATTTATTTATTGGAGATGTAGAGTTACAGACAGAGAGAGGGAGAAACAGAAAGGTCTTCCATCCACTGGTTCACTCCTCAGATGGCCACAACGGACAGAGCTGGGCTGATCCAAAGCCAGGAGCCAGGCGCTTCTTCTGGGTCTCCCACATGGGTGCAGGGACCCAAGCATTTGGGCCATCTTTTATCGCTTTCCCAGGCCACAAGCAGAGAGCTGGATTTGAAGAGGATTAGCCAGGACACGAATCAGCACCCATATGGGATGCTGGCACCACTAGGCCACAGCATCAGCCTAGTATTCTTACCAAGAAGAAAAACCGATTAGTTAATGTTCTGCATTTCATTAAGTACATTTGTTTGGGTTTTTCCCAACTTTTAAAATTTTATTTTCATTTATTTGAAAGGCAGCGAGAGAGAGAGAGAGAGAGAGACAGAGACAGACACACAGAGACAGATCTTCCATCTTCCAGTTCACTCCCCAAATACCCTCAACAGCCAGGGCTGGGCCAGCCTGAAATCAGGGGCCAATCAGAAGTCACAAGCCAGGGCTGGGGCTGTGACCTAGCAGGTTAAGCCAAAGCAGGCATCCCATATTGGTGCTGGTTTGAGTCCTGGCTTCTCCACTTTAATCCAGCTCTCTGCTAATGAGCCTGGGAAAGCAGTAGAAGATGGCCCAATCCTTGGGCCCCTGCACCCACATGGGAGACCCGGAAGAGGTCCCTGGCTCCTGGCTTCAGATCAGCACAGTTCCAGCCATTGCAGCCATTTGGGTAATAAACCAGAGAATACAAGATCGATCTCTCTCTCTCTCTTTCTCTCTCCATAACTCTGCCTTTCAAATAAAATAAATAAATCTTAAAAAAAAAAAAAAGCCATAAGCCAGGAACTCAATCTGAGTTCCCTTGTGGCTGGCAGGGTCTTCACCAGCTACTTCCGAGGATGAGCACTGTTAGCAGGAAGCAAAGTCTTCATTGGGACTTGAACTACTGCTCTAACATGGGATGTGGTATTGCCAGCAGTGTCTTAACCACTGCATTAGATGCCCTCCCCTGAGCTGGTTGTTTTTAATTGATAGTGTCAAGTCTTCCAGGCCTTCTTTAACCTGTCTTCTCAGACAGAAGGGTAAGAAAAGCTATAGATCAGTTACATCCACTCATTCATCTTTTAACCAAGCAACTTAATTTGGTATTGGCAAACGGCTGCCTCCTAAGATACTCACTAAAGAGCTATTTAAAAACCTGGTTCTCAATGTTGGCTGTCCATTAGCATCAATGAGGCTTTTTATAAACTCTGCTGCTTACACCCATTCCTGAAGATTCTGATACAAATGATCATGAGTGTGGCTCCCCACAGAATTCTAAAATTTTTGAAAGCCACTGATTTCAAGCTTTTGGAAAACTAGTCTTAAGAAGATTTAGCAAGTCAAGGTAGAAAATTATAACAGCAGGGATGAAGATACCTTGATTTCTCTTTGGAAGAACACAGACTTGCCATTGCAAATCCCTGATATGCCCCAGCTCATGCTGATGCAGAGTTCAGGGGCTTATATTCTCTCTATAATCCCCCTAGTATCTCCCTTTGTTTTGAAGTTTTATTCCTTGATTTTAACTTTTATTTAGAAGTGGAGATATTTTTAAACATTATTTTTAAAGATTTATTTGTATTTATTTGAAAGGTAGAGTTACAGAAAGAAGGAGGAAAAAACAGGGAGTGAGATCCTCCATCCATTGGTTGACTCGAGATGGTTGTAATTACCTGGGCTGGACCAGACTGAAGCCAGGACGTTGGGGCTCCATCCAGGTTTCCCAAATGGGTGGCAGCTACTTTCCCAGACACATTAGCAAGGAGCTGCATCAGAATTGGAGCAGCTGGGACTCCCGACCCAGTGCTCCAATATGGGATGCCAGCATTGCAGGTGGTGGCTTAACCCTCTGCTGCCACAATGCCTGCCCCTTTTTAAAACATTCTTGAAATCCACTTCGATTTTTGTAACGCCACAACTTTTAATAGGGAAGAAGATAAACTTCCTAGCATAGTTGAAACAATCTCTTCTTTTTGAAGTGCTTGGTTAAAAAAAAAAAAAAAAAAACTTTTAAATAGCAACTTCAGCAATGAAAACAGAGTGTAACTTGAACAAGCAGGGCTGCTGTCTTCCTGAGCAGTGACTAAGTTGCTGAGTGTCAAAATGACAAGCCATGCAAACGCCAGGTGAAGAAAGAACCCTGATTGCTAACAGGCCACAGAAGTGTGGCCGAGAAGGCGAGGCAGCACGCTCCTGAATATTTGGCTTTATTCTGGAATTTCCTTCTTTGGGCACATTTCAGTCCCTACTACTAACGTCAGGCAGTTACATTTTTTGGTACGGTTATTTTCTTTTCCCTTCTGTCATTCTGTATTCAGAACTACGTGAAATGGACACCCTTCTTCACGTGGAGAATGAATTCAGCAACAACTCAAGCACATAATTCTTCTCTGCATGGAAGGAGATGCTGGGCATCTGCTCACCCCAGATCTGCAGCTCGGCGCTGTGCGTTTACATGGAGTCACTGGGGGAGGGCCACCGTGAAGACGCTCGATCTGGCGCCTCCAGAAAGACACAAACATGCAAGCTTTATCAGAGGCAAGAAGTCTATGTTATTACTTCTCTGTCTGTCCCCTAGGAAATGCAGCATCCATGAAACCACTGTATTCTGTTCACACGGTTGCCTCTGAACCTAAACAATGGCTATCATATAGTAGACTTTCAATAAATATGTAATAAGTGAACAAAGGATTCCTATTGAAAATATCTGATCACGAATATGAATATAAATACAGTGCCCCCATATCTCACTGTCCCTTCAAGAGGAAAGGATTTTTTGTTGTGGTTGTTTAATGCTGGCCTCACAGGCAGTGGCTGAACCCACTGTGCTAGGAAGCCAGCCCTAAGTCCACCACTTTTTTTTTTCTCAGATTTATTTATTTGAAAGGCAGAGGTACAGAGAGAGGGGGAGAGACAGAGAACACAGAGAGAAAGATGTTCCACCTTCTGGTTCACATCCCAAATGGCCACAACTGCTGGAGCTGGGCTGGTCCAAAGCCAGGAGCTTCTTCCAGGTCTCTCACTTGGATGCAGGGGCCAAGCACTGGAGCCATCCTCCGCTGCCCTCCCAGGCATGTTAGCAGGGAGCTGGATTGGAAGTGGAACAGCTAGACTCCAGCAGGACTCGAACCAGCACCCACATGAGAAGCCAGCCTGGCAGGCAGCAGCTCCACCCACTATACCGCAGCGCCAGTCCTAAGAGAATAGGATTAAAATGAGGGTTTGTTTTTTCCCTTCTAAATGCCATAAGCGAGATTTGACATGTAGGACACATCTGATTCTGTGAATAGCTTCTGTGGTGTTCTCTCAAGCCCAGGGAAGAGGTTTCTTGGTGCAGGTGGGCTTCCATGTAGAGGCCCCAGTTTGTTCCCCTACCACTCCCAAGCCAGCCTGCTTCCAGCTATGGGTTCATTCCTGACCTCCCTTCACTGCCCAGGACAGCGGTTCTCAAGTATGCGCGTGCACCAAGGCCACCAGGGTGGGGCAGGTATTTGGCCTAGCGGTTAAGACCTCTGCATCCCATGTCAAAGTGCCTGAGTTACAGTTCTGGTTCCACTCCCAGTCCCAGGTTCCTGCAAATGCAAACCCTGGAAAGCAGCAGGTGATGGCTCAAGTATGTGGCTCCCTGTCGATCAAGTGGGAGACCTGGATGGAGTTCTAGTCTCTGCTTGAGCCTGGCCCAGTTCTGGCCATTGCACACATTTGAGGAATGATCCAATGGATGGGAATTCTCTCTCTCTCTCTCTCTCTCTCTCTCTCTCTCTGCCTCTCACAAACAATCATCTGGAGGGAATGTTAACCCAGACAACAGGATCCCAATTCCCACCACTACTGAACAAATTGAAGATTGAAGATTACTACCTAATTTCTGTAAACCTTGACTATGCACCTAGATTATAAAACCAGCTGCTGTTTTGAGCCTATGTCCTGAATCCTCACCTCAGTGATCTTTCAAGGGTCATTCTTTTGGTGGTGTATCTAAAAACCCACCAACAAACCACTGCCATCTAGATTTTCTCCTCTTATCTTTTAGCTTCATGATTTTTTTTACCCTATATTTGAGTCTATAATCCTTTTATGAGTCAATTTTTGTGAAGACATAGGGTTTGTGCCTAGATTGACTTTTTTCACATGAGATGTCCAGTTGTTCCACCATCGTTCATTGAAAATACTAGCTTTTCTCCAGTTCTTTGACTTTGGTCCTTTGTCAATGATCAGTGAGCTGTTTTGTATGGGTCTATTTTGGTTTATTTAGTTTTTTTCTTTTTTGGTTTATTTAGTTTTTTTTCTTTTTTGTTTTGTTTTTCCCATTGTCACACTGTCTAGAGTACTGTGGGCTTGCAGTAAGTTTGGAAGCTGAATAGTGCCATTCTCGCATGTTCTCCTCATTGATTACTGTGGTCCGTTTGTGCTCCACACTTACCATCACTTTTCTGATATCTTGAAAATAAACTGCTGGATTTTGATTTGAATTATACTTAATCTATAAACCAACTCGGAAAGACTGACATCTTAAAAATACCAAGTCTTCCAAAAACATAAAATAGATATGAAATATCTCTCCATTTATTTGTTATTCTTTGGTTTCTTTTCTCAGAGTTTGTGATTTTTCTCATATACGTTCTACAAATGTTTTGTTAGATTTTACCCAAGAATTTTATTTTCAGGGAGCACAAATGTGAGTAGTACTTTGTTTTAATTTCCAAGTCCAATTATTTATTGATAGTATATAGCAAAACAATTAATTTTTAAACATTAACTTTGTATCCTACATCCTTATTATAATGGCTTGTTAATTCCAGGAATTGTATGCCATTTCTTTTCTACATAGACACTTGAGTCATCTGTGAACAAAGGGAGTTGTATTTCTTTATTCTCACTCTGTATACCTTTTCTCCTCTTATTGCCAGGAATTCCCTTAGGAGTTTACGTAAGAGTACTGAGAAGAGACATTTAGGCGTTCTTGCTCTTAGGACGAAAGCATCTGTATTCTTCTCATTAAATATATTAGTTATAGGTGTGGTATAGACATACCTCAAGTTGAAGAAGTTCCTGTCTAGTCCTTGTTCATTGAGAGTTTTTATTATGAATGGGCCTTGAATTTTATCAACCATTTTTTCTACAACTATTAACATGATTATATGATTTTTCTTGGATAGCCTTTCAATATGATGAATTACACTTATTGATTTCCAATAGGTAAACCAGCCTTGCATAACTAAAATGAACCTCACTTGCAAGTGGTTTACGATTCTCTCCATACACTGCTATATTTGATTTTGGTAACATTTTTTGAGTAGTTTCGCATCTATGTTCATGAGAAATATTAGTTTGTAGTTTTCCTTTCTTGCTATATCTCTATCTGGTTTTTGTATAAGGGCAATGGCTGACTCATAGAGAACGTTAGGAAGCATTTCCTCTGTTTCTTTTCTTGAAGAGATTGCAGAAAATTCACATTATTTTCAGAAGAATTTGGGTGAAACCATCTGGACATGGTGATTTCTGCATGTTATTAGGTATGGACTCAATTTCTTTGATGGGTATAGGCTTTTCAAATTATCTATTTCTTTAAAAAAAAGATTTATTTATTTATTTGAAAGTCAGGGTTACAGAGAGGCAGAGGCAGAGACAGAGAGGTCTTTTCATCTGCTGGTTCACTCCCCAGATGGCTGCAATGGCTGGAGCTGAGTCAATCCATATCCAGGAACCAGGAGCTTCTTCTGGGTCTCCCACGCAGCTGCAGGTGCCCAAGGACTTGGGCCATCTTCTACTGCTTTCCCAGGACATAACAGAGAGCTGAATCAGAAGTGGAGCAGCCAGGACTCAAACTGGCGCCCAGATGGGATGCCAGCACTGCAGGCAGTGGCTTTACTAGCTATGCCACAGTGCCAGCACCTCTATTTCTTTTGTGTGATTTTTGTAGTTTACATGTATCAGGGAATTGGTCTATTTCATCTAATTTATCAAATTTGTGGATGTGCATAATATTCCCTTATTATACCTTTATGTCCATGGCTCAGTGATGATTGAGTCATACATTTCATCTCGGTACTAGGTACTTGCATCTTCTCTCTTTTGTCATTGTTATCAGGGCTGGAAGTTTATCAATTTTATTGATCTTTTCAAAAAACTAGCTTTTGGTTTTGTTGATTTTCTCTGTGGATTTTCAATTTCATTGCTTTCTATTCTAATTTTTGTTATTTCTCTTTTATTTTGCTTTTTTTCTGTTTATAATGTTCTTTGTCTAGTTTCCTAAAGTGGGAGCTTAGATTATTGACTAGATTTCTCTTCTTTTCCAAAATATGCACTCAATGCTATAAATTTCCCTCTAAGCACTGCTTTCTCTGCATTACACCCATTTTGATAAGTTGTATTTTCATTTCTATTTAGTTCAAATTTTAATATTTACCCTGAGACTTTGCTTTTGACCCTTTTGTTATTAGGCATATGTTGTTTAATCTCCAAATATTTTGGGAGTTCCCAACTATCTTTCTGTTGTTAATTTCTGTTGTTATGTGAGAACATATTTTGTAGGGTTTCTCTTCTTTGAATTTGTTCATGTATGTTTCATAGTCAAAAGTGTGATTTGTCTTGGTGAATGTTCCACGTAAATTTGAGAAAAATGTGTTCTGTTGCTATATGAGGTCTATAGATGCCCATTATAGCCAGTTAATTTATGGTGCTATGGAGTCTTAACTATGTCTTTCCTGATTTTTTTTTTACCTTCTGAAGCTATCATTTGCTAACAGAGGGGTGCTGAAATCTCCAACTGTAACAGTGAATCTGTCTATTGCTCCTTGCTCTTCTGTTCATCTTTTGCCTTATCTATTTTGATGAGTTTTGCTATTCTATCAATTTTTGACTTCCAAACTGGTTTTGGTCTATTGTTACATATATATGAGATGTAAAGGAAAAATTATCTAGGAAGACATAGCAACTTTAGGTAGGTAGGTAGATAGATAGATAGATAGATAGATAGAGAATTGTTATGTCTTCCTAGATAATTGCACCCTTTCATTGTTATGACCCTCCTTATTACTGAATATTTTCCTTGTTCTGAAGTCTGCTTTGTCTAAAATTAATACAGCTACTGTAGCTTCCTTATGATTGGTGTCAGCATGGTATATCAATCCCCATCCCACTGAATCACCTATGTCTTTATATTTAAAATAGGTTGCTTGTAGCCAACATATAATTGGATCTTATTTTTTCCTATTCACTTTGATATTGTGTCTTTTTGTTGGTGAATTTAGATCATTCATATTTAAATGAATTATCGATATATTTGGAATAATAACTACCACATTTATAACTGTTTTCTGTTTTTCTGCCCGTTTGTTTCTTTTTATATCTTCTTTTCCTATCTCATTTGTTTTTAATTGAGATTTTTATGTGATTTCACTTTCTCTCTTTTCTTAGCAGATCAATTATGCTTAATTTTTTTACATTAATGGCCTCCCTAGTGTTTGCAACTAATCTAAATCCACTTTGAAGTAATAATATATCACATCCCAGACAGTGCAGGCACCTCATCACAGAATGTTCTGGGTGCTTCCCCTTCATCCTGGGAAACAGCCTTACTGTTGTTTCCCTTAACTGTAGGCTATACTCACCCAACACATTGTAACTTATTATTTAGAGCTATAAATTAGCTATAAGTATTACAGTAATTAAGAATAACAATATTAAGAGATTTTATTTCTTCTCTAACACTATTCCATTCTTTTTGTAGCACTGAATTTCTGCTTCAAACCATTTCCTTTCTCTCTGAGGGGCTTCTTATATACAGGGTCTACAGGTGACAAATTTCTTTAGCTTTGGACTGAGAAACTCTTCACTTCCCCTTATTTTTGAATGATAATTTTACTAGATACAGAATTCTAAGCTGGTGTGTTGTGGCTTCTTTCAGCACACTATATATCTCACTTCATACTCTTTTAGTTTGCATGTTTTCTGTGAGAAGCCTGATATGATTTTTGTTATTGCTCTATAGATTTTTCTTATTCTCTAGCTTAAGAATTTCTCTTCATCTTTAGTTTTCTGCAATTTAAGTGCAACATCCTAGATGGGAGCTTTTGAGTATTTATACTTCCTGGTGTTTTCTAATTCCATGGGTCTGTAATTTATCTGTAAATATCTGTAAACTCTCAGGCATTATTACTTCAAATCGTTCCTCAGTTCTTTTCTCTATTTCTTCTCCTTTTGGTATTCCATTGTGCACAGTTATACGTTGTGTAATTATCTCACAGTGCTTGGATATTCTGCTCCTTTTTATTTTACACTATCTTTTCTCCCTGCATTTACTTTTTAAAGTTTCTGTTGACATGTTTTCAGTCTTCCTGATTTTTCCCCACCTATAGCATGTAAATCTACAAATCAGCCCAGCAAATATATTTTCCAATTCTGTTATAATTTTTTTTTATTTCTAGCATTTCTTTTTTTTTTATACTTTTCATCTCCTTGCTCATAGATCTTATCTGCTTTTGCATGCTGTCTACTTTTTTCACAAGAACTCTTAATATAATAATTATTGGTATTTTAAAGTTCCTATCTGATCATTCTAAAATCTGTGTCATATCTGAGTCTGGTTATGAAATTTGTGTTTTTCTGAAGCCTTATGGCATGTCTTGTAATTTTTTTGTTGCAAGCTAGACATGATGTATCTGATTATAGGAATCAAGGCAAATAGGCTTTCAGTGTGGATGTTTTATGTTAATCTGGCTAGCAGGTGAGTTGTGTGTACTGTCATTTGTAGCTGCAGGTGCAAAAAACTTGGATTTCTTCTAGTTCTCTATTGTTTCCCACCCCCACTCCTTTGTCCCTTGGGTTTCCCTTAGAACTCCTTCTTAAATAGAGTCTGTATCTTACAGCTCTCTTACTGCAGAACACTGTTATTACACTTGGGCCTCCTTGATATGGGGATGAGTTTTTAGGGAGAGAAAAAGGTCTACAATCCTGTGATTCAATCTCAGATTTTTTACTGGGCCCACATTTCTGAGCTATGATATTCAAAAGACTCTCTCAGCTTTATTTGTTTCAGAAATTATATGAGACTGGAAGGTTAGGATGGTCTGGAGTTGTCTGCCCTTCCTCAGGTCAGACGAGTCTCCAGTTGTTTTCCTTGAGTAGCAGGTCCTTGTTTCAGACATTTCTCCCAACATGTTCCAAAATGGCTACGGTCCTCTCTTGGCTGTAAGCATGAGCGCATTTTTCTACCTTCTTCACCATGAAGACCTGGTGGAGCACTTAACGGTAAAACTCACAAAAATGAGTCCCCTCGTGGACTCAAAAGGCTTCCATAGCCTTGGCAGCTCATGACAAGGGCCTTGGGTGATCAATGACATCATAAATAAGAGTGTCAATTCTTAAATCAACAATAAGAGTCTCTGTGCACTTGTTGCCCATGTAAGACCTGGGTCCTTAATGAGTTGTACTATGAGAATTAAGAGTAAAACTAGCCTTCAAACAGAATTTTAATGAAACATAAAATGGGAGAAGGAATAAGAAGTGGGAAGGGAGTAGAGGTGGGAGGGCAGGTATGAGGGGAAGAACTGCTGTATTCCAAAAGCTGTACCTATAAAATTTCTATTTATTAAATAGAAGCTTTCAAAATGAAAAAAAAAAAAAGAACCTAATGTTGAGCAGTAAGAAGGAAATCACACACACAAAAAAATGAGTCTCCTCATCCTCCAAGCTTTGTAACTCCAGCTCCATCTAAATCACCGTCTCCAGCAATTTGTCATTTACTATTGGCATGTTCCTCCCAGGGACTGGTTCCATGGCTTCCACTCCTGCTGTGATCCTCTGAATTCTCCTCTTTTTTCAGGGTTTGGGGGATGACAGTTTGCTCTATAACCTCAGTTCTCTGAAAGATCTTTTGAAAAGTCATTGATTTTTAGTTTATTTAGCTCTTGTGAGGATTGTCTGATGATTTTCAAATTTAACATTTGGAACTGAATACATCTCCTAATTCATTTGACTGTTGAGAAAATTAGATGTTTTAGCATGAGTGAAACATCCAGCATGGTGCCCATCAAGTACCAGGTAACTGTACTGGCCAATCCCTTCCACAAGTATCACATATATTAACCCAATTATTTCTCACAAAACCCTGTAGAGCATGCAGAAGTTATTATTCCCATCTTACACATGTGGAAACTGGCCTACAGAGAGCTTTTATGTTCAATAAAGGATTCTAACCTGATGCTGAGGCTGGCAGAATCACCTCTTCAGTCTCATCCCACATTTACCAATCCCTACCTTGTCCTAATCAGTTTTTCCAAGGACTGGAATCCTGTTTCCACACACACGTCAGCCCAAAGTCCTGCTGCTGCCACCAGATCCCCCTGGCACTGCATCTCTTCAATAGATGGCTCTAAAGTCTCTCAAGTACACAAAATCACTAGTCCTCATAGATTTACCAACCAGGTGTGTCAGTTCCCTGGTTTGTTTCAGGCCCCTGATTGCAGTTTAAGGTTCCCCATTCTGACATCACTCAGATTATGGACAGAAAACTTCAAGGCAGACATTTAAAATATGCAGCAAACATAAACACACACACACACACACACACACACATTGACTTTTACGCGTCACTTAATCATCTACGAATGCTTCTCAGAGACAGTTCCCTACCAAGGGTGAATTATCTGAGATTTATCATTTAAAGGCTGCCTCCATGGTCTCCTTTACCAGAAACCAGGAGGAAAAGGAGCAAGCTAGGCAGCAAGAGCAATGAAAAGATAGGTGGCAGGCCAATTAATGGCTGCTTAACACAGTGATCTGCCATCAAGGAGACCCAACAGTCCAGTCCACCACAAATGGCATCGGTCTTCAATGTGGACATCCAGGGCTTCAGATGGACACAGAAGTCAGCTTTTGAAGAACCCTGGCAGCTCTGCCAGCCAAGAGCTGAGGCACTGGAAAGGGAACTGCCCTGTGGGTTGAAGGACTCCTGGGTCAGAGCCTAAGACCCTCTTGGCTCTAAGTTGAAAAAAGCCCTTCACTCAGCCCAGCTTCCAAAGTAACCACCACTGTTGAGGGGATGGCTAATTAGGGTTAGTAACATTGCAGGCAGACATAAATTTCCATTTAGAGATGCCACCTGACTTCTATTCAGGCCCACTCTCCTTCCAGGCCAGCCAGGCAATGCAAGTCAACAGGGTGCCTTCCCTAAGGAGGGTGACACCTCCCTTACACTGTCTATTCCAGCACCCCATGTGAAGAGATAGAGAGGTCTGGGCTTCATATCTGGCCAGGCATTATGGCCCACCTGATTATTATCAGGCCCCTCCTGTCAGTTTCTATTTGCCTCTCAATGGGAAAACTTCCTTGTGGTTTAGACAGCAACTTTCTTAGCTCCTCTAATAATGACTCTGTCCTTTGTTTTAGACCCCATGAATTTAGTCTGCTTGTGTTACCAGTGAACTGCTAGGGTCCTTGTCTTCGTGCAAGAAAGAAATCAGGCATGAGACAGAGAGTAAGTGGAAAGCAAATAGCAAGGTTTATTAGGGCAGGGACATCCGTAAGAACAGATGGGCACCTCTCCAGACAGGATCCGAGAGAGAGTGCCCAGTCGCTCAGACTGGGGGAGAGCAGGGTTACATGGTTGAGTGGAGAGAGTACACCTGGCCAGGCCAGGATGGTGGCTCAGCATAGGGGCAGAGGGTTGAGTGTGCAGTCTGGTTGGGGTGGGGTGGGGCGTTTAAGGGGATGGGCCTTGTCTTCCCACATCTTCTCCTCCCGGAACAAAGGACTTTTAGGATGTAAATATGAAAAATTCCTGAGAGGAAGCCTGGCTGGCTTAGAGGAAGGATGGGCAGGACCCCCTGGAAGATTGGTTGGTATTTTGAAGTGCAGATACTGGGCTGCACCTGGAAGGTTATCAGGCAGAAGGGGCAGGGACCCCCACCTGGCAGGTTATGGGGTAGAAGGGGCAGGGCAAGATGTTTCAAGATACTGGGCTGCCCCTGGAAGGTTATCAGGATGACTTTGAGATGCATATGCTGGACCTAAATGTCTCCTTAGGCCTTTGTCACACATACATAAGCTCATATCTGACTTCCTACCTAACATTTGCTAGATTCATTTTCTCTAGACTTGAAACAGTAAAGTTCTAGATGGCCCTGCACATGAACCCTCAGATGGAAGCAGTCTCTGCAAGCTGGCACTGTGTTCCCCTTGAGAAGTCACCTGCTAGAATCTGGTCTTGACTGTCCTTCCTTACTCCACTCCTACTCAGCTTGAAGAAGCCTGAGCAGTCATTGCCCCATACCCCCTAACAGAAGTTAGGGTCCGTTCTGTCTGGAGGAGACAGGCGGGTTAACAGGCAGTCAGGGTGGTCCTGGTAGAAATTGCTTCCCCCTAAAGTTATGTTTAGCAAGATCAAAAGTGCCTGCCCTACTTCCTTTGGAATCTCCAATCTTATCATGAGAATAGCAAGGGAGTGGTGACTCCACCCTTCTGAGCCCCCAGTTTACTGTAAAACAAACCAGGTATCCCACCCATCTGATGGTTCCTGTTTTATCATGAGCAAGCCAGGCAGGGCAAAAGATTGCAAATCAAGTCTTTTGATGGGTTTTGTTCTTGCCTTGTAACTAAATGCCAACCTGATTGTTAAGTTATTTTTTCTCCAAATTGTGCTTAAAAACTCCACTACCACCAGCCCCTTTGGGTTTTGCCTCTCTTGGAGCCCCTCTTCATGCCACTCTGGCTGGAGGTCTCTGACTCTAATAAATCTTGCTTTTAAATACTTTTAAAAAATAAATATAAATGAGCGTTCAATTACAGCTTGACTGGAAGCAGAAATGATAGAACATGAATAAAAGCTAATAAGATAATGAATTTGATGTGACACTAAATTAAAGGACTCAGCGTTGCTAGTCACTTAAAGCCTGATCACCTCTCCATGATGAACTAATGAATTCAGTAAAAATGGCTTTTTCTTGTTTTCTCACTATGATGGCACATGTTTTCTGCAGAGGTTTCTTTCATGGGGACCACAGGAATGAGTGATGTAGTCAGGCATACGGGATAAAATGGAGCAGATTTGTGAGCTGCAAGACCACGCCCTGTGTGACCTCATGCCCCTACCTGGCCACACCTGTGTGCCCACCAGCCAATCAGTTTAATTAAGCACTCCTCTTTGGAAGTGGATTAAAAGCCTGGGACACGGTGTGCCCAACCCCTTTTTCTTTTCTTTGGCCTTTTGCCATTGTGGGCCCTTGCTGCCCCATGCCTGCAGGGTGCATGGCATTCAGACTGCCCACCCCATGCTTCCTGGCCTACATGCTCCTCCAAGTGGCTGGCTCCTGGTACTCAGCATGAATCCAGATTCCTCTCTCTTCTACATAGGGTCCTCACCCTCCTATGCATTTCTCCCACTGAATAAAAGCTTAAAATGTACCATGCCACCTCGTTCATTTATGCTGGTATTCAGAATTCTTCTCTGAATATTAGGCAAGAACCCACACAGGCTTATTAATATTGGGAATTTATTAATAAGCATGCAGTGATATCATATGGCACCTCATATTCTGATATCAGGAGGACCATGTTAGACTCCATTTATGCTCACTCCAAGTCTTCCTTCTGTGTCACTTCTCTCTGGTACCTGCTATTTTCAACAAGAGCCCTGAAAAAAAAAAAAAAAAAAAAAAAAAAAAAAAAAAAACAGAAGAAGAAAAAGGGAAAAAAACTTGATTTCCCATCAGTGTCTCACTCATTGATCTAACCAGCCCTTTATGAGGGATCAATTTACATCAAGAGATCAGTATTCTAGCATTGCTGTTCATTAGAATTCATTAGCAGCTAAAATCAATTTCCCATTCTGTGCCTTTTACTGCCCTGAAATCATCTGTCCAGCATAGCTTTCTAACAATTTTTGGTTCAATTTAATATTTAATATCTCACTGTTGCACTAATGAAAAAAAAAAATCAGTGTCTAACTGGTGGTGTATTGGTAAATGTTTCCCAACTGGCTTTCTTAAAAAAAAAAAATGGAGAGGGCAGGCTGATTTGTAGTATTTGGCAATTTCTATGGTATAAATACTGCCACCATGGCCAAGTTTAAGCTACTAACATGATATCACCAAATGTGGAGTGTAAAATTTATTTAATTGTAAATTCATATCATTTAACTTTTAGTAGCAGGTGTCATTTTTAGCAATTAGCTCACAGCATTCTTTAAAATCTAACCATCAGCAAGCTGGTTTGAGTAGGGTCCAGCATGCTCATGAAACGCAGCATGGTGGAGGAAGGGGACAAGCACTGTGTAACACCAGCCCTGGACAAAAGCTACGAGACTCTATCAAAGTGGCTGACTTCTCTTCTTGCTCTAGTGTCTAGAGTAGGTATTCTCATATCCAGCCTGTTCAAGGGATAGGATTCTATGATTTCAGCCTTCTACAACCACCTTAAAGAGTTTTATACTGTTGCCCTTTTCACGTTGCTCTGGTAGATTCCTTTCTAGTCAACCACAAATAAAATAAATTAATAATAATTTTCAATAACAAGAAGAGTCAATGCTTATGGAGCTTGTACCGTGTCCCAGGAAGATCCTAATTCATTAAACTCTCACAACTAAATGAGCTTGATGCTATGACCATTTTCAATGATGAGCAGATGAATGTGGAGAGATGAAGGGAATTTCTGCAAGTCTTACACCCTGGCATCTGTGCATTTAGTCATGACATTCTAAATACATACACCACAACACTTCCACTATGAAGAATGAATTTTTAGGACTATTTGGAGTTATGCTTTCTAAAAGAATACTTGATAAAACAACAAGTGGGCAGCTGGGAGCAGATGAGCAAAAGATTTTTTCTTATGTTTCCAGGGTAAATCTTGTTTAATGCCTCACATTTTAAAAGGTTGGTGACCATGCTGCATGGTCCCTTCCTTTTTTTTTTTTTTTTTTTTTAATCTAATATCTTTAGTAGTTCCTGACAAAAGAAAAAAAATTTTAATAATTTTTTAAAAAATACTCCCTTGCTATACAATGTGAAAGATGGCAGCACTCACTACCACGAACTTCCATAAACAAATTAGATATTCCCTTACCCCCCAATAAAATCTTATAAGAAACCACCAATTACTGTGAGAATTATCTTCATTTTAACCATCTGGTTCTTCTGAATAGAGAGAGTGTATGCACATGAGCCTGAGACATAAGACAGAGAACTGTTGTTATCTTGATATATTGCAACATGTGAAAATAATTGCTTTTAGTGTGGTTAATACTCATATCACACACAATACAACTTTAGGGCAAAATTCTTGTCTGTATTCCATAAAAATAATTTGACTCCAACATTCAATTTTCCTTATATGTACAAAACTGACTAGACCTTCTAGGACTGACTTAATTTTGCATAAAATTTTCCAAACTAACTCAATGCACTAGAAGAATAGGGTAGTAGATTACCATAATGAGCACAAACATGTGAGTTGAGTTTTTAAAAACAGATAAAGCTCCTGTACCCTAAGTGCTGGCTAATCTGTTAGGACTTGATGCTTCTTCCTCACCCTCCGTTGTTCTGCTCTGTGCCCAGGAGGCTCAGAGCTATGGTTTTCACCACCCAGGCCCATTCACACTCTGGCTTCAGGCTGGTTTGGACCAATGGGAGGAACTGATGGGAGCTCAGAATATGAAGAAAAGATGGAACAAAGGTTTTACACCTTTGCCAACATTCTGAGGTCATGAATCCTGTTTTGCACCTCCCTTACCTTCCCTCGCCCTCTCTCCCGGCCTTTTCAGACCTATAGTGCCACCTTCCCATTGGCCCTCATTGCATGACTACACTTCTATAAACAGGTCCTCCCTCCAACTGACTTTGGTTTAACACTTTACACATGTCATTTGTTCCTTGCTGAAATAGTCAATGAAATACCATATTTCAGAAAACTTAAGGGGAACCAGTGTTGTTGTGTAGCCAGTTAGGCTGCTGTTTACAATGCCAGCATCTCACATTAGAGAGCTGGTTCAAGTCTTGGCTGCCCTATTTCTGATCCAGCTTTCTGCTAATGTGCCTGGAAAAGCTGTGGATGAAGGTATAAGTGCTTGATCCCCTGCCACCTATGTGGGAGACCCAGATGGAATTCCTGGTTCCTGGCTTCAACCTGGCCTGTCTTCAGCTGTTGTGGCCATTTGGACAGTGATCCAGTGGATGAAGGTCTCTTTCTCTGTCTCTCTCCCTGTCTTTACTCTACCTTTTGAATAAATAAAATAAATCCTTTTAAAAATAGCTATTTTTTAAAAAAAAATTAGAGATGGGTATTTGACATGCTAGTTAAGATGTCCCTTGGGATGCCCATATCCCATATTGGAGTACTTGGATTTGAGTATCAGTTATAGTCTGAATTCCAGCTTCCTGCTAATGTGTACCTGGGAGACATTGGTGATGGCTGAAGTAGTTGGGGCGCTGGCGTGCATGTCAGAGACCTGCATTGAGTTCCTGACTCCTGGTTTCAGCCTGGGCCAGCAGCATCTATTGTAGGTACCCGATACCAACCAGGGAGGATGGAAGAGCTAGCACTTGCTTGCTCTCTCTCTCTGCTTTCTAATAAATAAAATATTTTTTTAAAAGTTAAATGTTTTATATTATTTATGATAATTTGTCATTTATATATATATATTTGTTTCCATGTATCCATACACATAGCATGTGTATTTATACCCTCTCAATATTTCTTTGATCAGAGAATAATTCCTGAAGTATTTGAGCAAAACTGACTTCTAGCAACTTTCCAGATGACTCACCTATTACATAAATCGAGGTATCCTAGAAATGCAAATTATACTTTGATGCTTAGCCTCTAACCATGATTAAATATTGAAAGCTGACAGTCCCAAAGAAAACAAGAACCATTCTTTTCCCTGTTGTAGGACTCTGATTTCATAGTTTTCCATTATCACTTCAAATTACTGTGTTGCCCTTTCTATAAATTCCTTTCTAGTCAATTTTTGAAAATAATAGCAATAATAATACATATACCAAGATACATTTGTTGTCCATCTGAACTTCAAATTTATCTGTGTGACCTGCTTTTAAAATTTTTGTTTTATCTTTGCTAGGTTTGGCAACCTTGCACATGCATGAATGGCCTCCATATCAGACAGCAAAGATATAGAATAGAACATTTCCAATCTTGCAGACAATTCTAGTGAAAATCTCTGCTCTATACCATAATAAACTTATTTCCATTGCATGCTTACTGTTAATAGAAAGCAACAATCTAAAGAGCAACACATTGTGACAAAAACAGATATTTGTGTAGTTGAAGAACTAAAAATTTACATTTGCCTTATTTGTTTTCAGGTTGAAATAAATATGGACTAAGTGTTCTGGCCATTAGCTTTCTTTAATATCTTAGGAATTGTAGATCTTCACTTTGTTAATAATTAACCCTTTGAGATAGTCTTCCTTTTAATACTCCACAATGGCTTTCTTTAAAAAAAGGTATTGCAAAATGCAATTTCCAAACATAAATGTGTTTAACACATTTTTGTACAGTTTCAAAAATAATCATAAGGTTTGGCATTCTTTTGTGATAAATGGTTATTCTCATGGAATCATTCAGATTTCATCCCCGTAACATTATCTTGTTGCATCCAGAAATATCTTTTCTTATATTTTAAACTCCCCTTTTGATCAGCACCTGGTAAATATGTAGCTAGTACATTATTTAGAAACTAAAGCAATAGATTGTATTAAAGGGAGGTATTAAGAAAATTGACCCCTGTCTCTCTAATAAAAGTAGAAGAGACAGGATCCTTCCAACTCAATCAATGCCATTAATTGGTTATTGGAGTAAATGAATGATTCTCTCTACCTGTTCTCCAAGATTAGGAGGAACTAATCTGGTCAATTAACCTTCTGCATTGTGGATTTGAGGCAATTTGGAAAAATGCTATTTTTTATTTCCCTGGGCTATTCTTTTGTCCCATGTACTTTAAGAGGAGATTTTAACCAAGACATCCCAACAAATCTGAAAGGAAAAAATCTTGATTCCCCTAATGCTTGAGAAGTGAGAATCACAAGCAGGCAGTGGGCCTTTATTTCTGGAGGGAGACAGCTGGAGCTTTTTCTGAGGGACTGAGAGCATCTTGCTCTTTATTTGGCTTTTCTGATGAGGCCTTTAGTTGGGCATCAGTTTACCCATTGGTAAGTGGAGTTGAATAATATATATTTACCATTCCATAGTAAATGAATATTGAAGATCTTTGGCTAAAGAGGGCCATGAATATGCAAAAGCACTGTGAATACAAATCAAGAATTCATGACTTAGTAAAAGCTCAATATGTTGATAAATCTTGAATTTTTGCAAATGCTGAGATGTTTCACTTTTATTCAGAATATATAATGGTTGGGGATTGAGGTTTAGCCAGAGAGGCTTTATGCAAAGGACACATATGTAACTATGTACAGTAAAAAGCTGTACATCTGGCACATTGGGGGAAATTGGAGGCACCAATCAGTCAAAAGTTCTGACTAACAATTTCATTGCTTCTGGTAGTTCTCTTGTTTCTCATCTTGGCCTCCTATTGAAGCCCAGAAGGAGGTGGGGGAGGAAGGTTAGTGATTTTACTTGGGCAAAGCCCCATTGTTTGCCCAAAACCCTCTGAAATAGCCTCACTGCTATGCATGGTTCAAAATAGGTAAGCAGAACACCATGTTTGCAAATAACGAGATTCACAGGTACAGCACAGTGATATCAGAGGAGAAAAGCATCCACCAGAGCCACTCCTGGTCTACTCTGCACCTTGCTATTTCGCCTAGACGAAAATAGATCCCACATGAGATCACATGATTGAAAATAGCCACATGACTCTACTTGGACACCTGTGCTACTTGATTATCATAGGAGGTGGCCCTGCATATGAATTTGGGGGAGTTTTGGGGGGAATGTCTCTCCAGAATGATGAATTTTTCTATGTGATAAAATTTTATTGGTTTAAATTTGTTCACAACTTGCTATTAAAAGCCGTGTACTATATAAATTCATTTTTCTGGGTAATTTAAGGTTGTCACCTTTTTCCCAGTTAGAAGTACAGGATTAATTAAGTAGTGATGAATACACATCAGAGTTGACTCTGAGCTTCCTAGTAGCCATGGGAAAAAAAGACAACTCAAGAATTTCAATTGTTCTCATTATCAGACAAAGAAAATATCATTACCATTCCACTGGAGAGACAATTATCTTTTTTACTTCAGCCCTGGAAGTAAATTCCTTATGTGAAATTTGATTTGGAAGCCACCAAGAGACGTCCTATGCATAGCTACATCAATAACTTCACAGCAATTGCAGTAGGACGGTCCATGTGGCAGCACTTTCTTGGAACAAACCTTGATAACAGCATCGTGAATTCTGAAGGGCTGAGCTCATTTTATTTTAAGTGTGGAGCTGCTGGTGCCTGACTTAATCAAAGGACAGAACTTCAAGGAAAGTAAATACCCAGCTTAGTACTCAGACTAGCAGTTTCTTAAAGCCTTATGAAGCCAACTTCTGAGTAGTGCTGAGTTTTCATTGCTCCCCGGGGAAAAATAAGAGTGGGGGTGTGGAGAACAAGACATATATACTTCATAGCAAATTGATTAATTTTTTTCATTTGGACAGGATTATGCTTTATCCTCAGATTATGTTCTCCCAACTTTGGAAGGGATTTGAGGTCTTTTCTTTGATGTAATGATGGTAAAACAAGATTGTATTTTTGTTAGGTGTCTTTTTTTTTTTTTTTTTAAACTGGACTTGGGCCCAAGTCTTCTTTTTCCCAAACTCACACACTTTTTTTTTTTTTATTTGCCAGGTAGAGTTATAGACAGTGAGAGAGAGAGACAGAGAGAAAGGTCTTCCTTCTGTTGGTTCACTCCCCAGATGGCAGCTATGGCCGGCACTGCGCCAACCGAAGCCAGGAGCCAGGTGCGTCTTCCTGGTCTCTCATGCGGGTGCAGGCACCAAGCACTTGGGCCATCCTCCACTGCCCTTCCAGTCCACAGCAGAGAGCTGGACTGGAAGAGGAGCAACCGGGACTAGAATCCGGCGCTCAGATGGGATGCCAGCACCGCAGGCAGAGGATTAACCAAGTGAGCCACAGTGCCGGCCCCTGTTGCATGTTTTTTTTTTTTTTTTCCAATAGGAACTTGACAAATATTTTGGTTTTTTAAGATTTTATTTTATTGATTTTATTTATTTTATTTAAGAGGCAGAGTTACAGACAGAGACACAGAGAGAAAGGTCTTCCATCTGCTGGTTTACTCCCCAAATGGTCACAATGGCTGGAGCTGAGCCAATTTGAATCCAGGAGTCTCCCAGGCAGGTGCAGGAATCCAACCTCTTGGGCCATCTTCCACTACTTTCTCAGGCCATAAGCAGAGAGCTGGACTAAAAGAGGAGTAGCAGGGATACCAGCTGGTACCCATATAGGATGCCTGTGCCTCAGGCAGAGGCTTAGTCTACTATGCCACAGTGCTGGCCCTTGAACTTGACAATTCTTTGTTGGCCTCCAAATCTAAGGATTAGCTATGGCTGGACCATGAAGTCCCAATGTCTGGCAATGACTGCAATGGACCATCTTCCCAAAATAGCATTTACCGTAACAGCAGATAGTTGGGGTCATACTTGCTGATGGGGCCTTGACATGAGCTTATACACTCTGTGATGGCACTAGAGAGCACAAAACCTCCCTGATATTCCCAGTGCATAAGAACATTGCCACCAGAATGGAGCCTCAGGGTTACATACAGGGAATAATTTTGGGTACGTGCAAGACTATAGGTATAATTGATTTAAACACATTGTTCCACTGTCTGGGTACACAGGTATTCAAAGCAGTGCTACTGGTTAATCTGTGTGATAGAGAACCTGTTCTTATGTTTTAAGGATCCTTCTGTTGTTAAGCAACCCAACTTGATGCTTGCCCACAGTGGAATTAGTTATAGAATGTATTTTCCTAGATAATCTAATGAGTTGGTCTGCCATCTGGAGATATTTAGTAGTGTCCAGCTGAATATAGAGGAATGATTGATGGAGGTGATTTACCCTTGATCAAGTTCACGCTGAGTCACTCTTACAGGACTTACAGATATCAGGACTATTTCTCATTTGAGGCCACTCTTCATTTCTGCTATTAAAGTAGGCATCAGAACTTTGAAGGACATTTGCCTTCCCATGTATAGTGGATCTGTTATTCCCCCTTGGATTTTAGTATATTTCATTCACATATTACCTACCCGCATATATTTTTTTCTCTACACAACAACTTCAAAAAAACATTTCCACATTTTAAAAAAGTGAACACTTTTTACCAAGCACCATCCTTGGTAATGAGGATACAATGACATTGCAAAAAAACCTCTTCTTTATAGTCAAGAACAATGCTTTATAAGCTTAACCACAATTCTCTCTCTCTCTCTCACACACACACACACACACACACACATGCATGCAACCTTGTAAATAAAGTAGGTATCGTTTTCTTTTTTGACCATATGTGGAAACTGAGATACAGGTTAATAATGGCCCGAATTTCAGAAAACTGGAAAATAAAGTAGATTCCGGATCTTTCTGATTTCACACCAAACATTGTGTTGTTTGATAAGACATAGGGTCTTTTCAGAGTTCATGGTCTAGTGCATTTGGTGAGTTTTCGAGCCTGAGTACCTCTGACTATCCCTTCTATGTTTACAGAGTTCCCCACCAGTAAATCCATATTTCCCAAAGACAGAGACAGAAATTCACTTCCCAACCCTCCTTGCATATGACTTAAGCTCCTTCAATGGGTCGCAAATGCATGACACTTTGGCTTGGAAGGAAATGGAATGAAGAGACGTGAGTCATGTGGATTCCATTCTGTTAAGGGCAGCAGCACAGCCATCCAGCCTTCGGAAGGAGAAGTTGAGATTCTATGGGTGGCATGTGGTGTCCAGGATCAGGAGCCAAGGTGCAGCAGTACATCTCCCCTGGTGTATTCTTGGACACACTGATCCTTGCCACTGACCCTGATTTTCTGACTTTCCCAGAATTTTTCTGAGTACTCTAATAACTTTTTAGCAAAGTTCTTCTTTTGCTTAACTAGCTAGAGTTAGTTCTGTTGTTGTTAACTGAAGATACTGATTTTATTTCTCCCTCACAGTGACTTCAGTAATAGAAATTTCATGAACTTCATTTGTTGGTGGACAAATGCTAAAATAATCGAATAGAATAAATTAACAGACCCTTTTTGGGACCTTTAGCATTTTTATCACTCTCTGCTGTTGCTTGAATGCCCCCTCAACTCATATTAACATTTACTTGCTATGGTGACAGTATCGAGACCAGACTGACAAGAGGTGATTAGGTCATGGGGAACCACTGTCATGAAAGAATTATGGCCATTTGCAGAGGATGAAGGAATCTAATTCCTTCCCCCAACCCCCACCCCACCCTGTGCTCTTGCGCCTTGTGATAATTTCTGCTGTGTAATGACTCAGCAAGAAAGCCCTCACTAACTATAGCCCCTCAATCTTGGGCGTTCCAGCTTCCAGAACTGTGAACCAGAACTGTTCTTTGTGAATTATCCATTTGATGGGTATTCTGTTATTGCTGAAGAAAACAAACATCCTCTATATTTTGAATATAGCTCAACCTATGTTCTTCCAAACAAAACATGCCATCCCGAACAGAAAACAAGTGGCAATATGGCTGGATGAGATAAGGAGTATAGGATGGTCATTCCCTTTGACATTAAGCTGCATATCTCTATTCCTGTGGTCTTGAATGACATAAACATAAATAAATAAAAGGGACCTAGAAGGCAGGTGAGGGATTAGTTTGAAATTTATTAAAGGAAGTCAGAGTAGTTCCCAATGAGAAGGTGGGGATTCAGGGAACCCCCACTGTGGCTTTATGGGGGGTGGGGGAAGAGCTTTTGTAATAGACAGAAGGCCCTGGAGAGCCAAAGCCAGAAGGCAAGACTGGGCTGAGTGTATCCCATCACATCAAAGAGGCCAGTGTGCTAGGTACCCAGTACACAAGGTTGGGAGCGTAATAGGAAAACCGGTTGGAGAAGGGTCATGTAGGGCCTCACAGGCCATTATAGGGACTTTAGGTCCATCCTAAAGGGGTACCACAGTAAAGCAGGGGAACAATTAGTGAACCACTGCTCCAGTCCAGGGAAGAGATAAAGGTGCTTTGCCTGAACTGCCGGTAATGAGAGATTGTAAAATTAAGAGTGCATTTAGAAGATAAAACCAAAGGACTTTCCCACCAGAGTGTATGAAGTTTATTAAAGTAAAAGAATAAAAGGTAAATCCAAGGCTTTAGGTACAAGCAACTAGAAAGCTGGGCTTGCCAACAGCTTGGAAGAGCAAATTTTGGGAAGAAGAGGTCATTTGAGGACATGTTAAGTTTTCCATCCAAGTGGCAGTGTTGAATAGGCAGTAGACCTCACTACCTTGGCGATCTGGAAAAGGGCTAAGCTGCAGATAGAAAATGGAGTATTGTTGGGACGTGGATGCATCTGAGGAAGGAACATAAAAGCAGAAGAGGACCAAAGACGGAACCCTGGAAATGTGATTGAAGGTTTGGCAAGAAGAGAAAGAATCAGCAAAACACACTGAACATGAGCAGGAGGGAATTAGGAGAAAAGCAAAAGAGCACGCCATCATGAGTGTTTAAGTATCTAATTTTGAAAATTTCAAAAGGCATTACACATTTTCATTTTGTTTCTAATTAATCAAGAAGATTGTTTTATAGCTCTTGACAAAAAAGGAGGAAAAAGACAAGGGAAGAGAGGGAGAGAAAAGGGCCATGAGAAAACAAAGAGTAGAAGAGAGGAAAGAGAGACAAAAGAATACAGAGGAAGTTCATCTCTACATGACAATTTAAATACTTAATCTTGGCTGAAGTCAGGCACAAATGTTTTAAATCATGTAAAAAAATATTTAAACATCAGATTTAATCCTACCCTAAAAATCATCTGAACTATTTTTAAGTCATCTGTAACACTGGATTATGCCCTGCTTTCTTTCTCTCTGAGAAAGAAGGGAAAGAATTATCCTACAGGCAGTTACATATTCTATTTAATCATGACATAAACTTTGAGATAAACAAATCATTAGCTCTATTTTTTGGAAGAAAAAACTTGGGGTCTGAATAATAACCTAAACAGAGAAAATGTTAAGAGTAACTAACTGCCCCTTCACACAAGCAATTCAACAGGGATTGCACTTTGAAAAATTGCTCCATTACGTTTTCTGTAAAGGTGGGCTTACAGGATGGATCAGCCCAAAGTTGCTCCTGAGTTTTCCAAGACTCCTTAGTCTGTGATGTTTGTGTTTAAAACATCATCCTTCATCATGGATAGTGAATAAATAAATTAATTATTAATTAATCATTGCTCTTTAATAAATCATTCCTCAGTATTTATTACAGTGGTAATGGAATATTTTTATAATTATTTCTCCACATGTGAAGGTAGCATTTTAAACCTTTTAAAATGTCACCAAGAAGCTACTTCTAGGTTCTTCTGGGACAGTTATACTCACAGAGCTATGGTGCTTTTTCGACACAGATTTTTTTTCTTTTAGAACAAAACTTTATCAGAAATATTATACTTGGACAAGATTCTGAGAAAATCTGTGATCACCTCATATAAAGTATTATGGCCAGTATTTTGTACTCGGGTCATACAGTGATGTTGCACTGGGAAGAAAATGCAAGATCGGGAGTCATGTACACTTGGTTTTAGATCCTGGTTATATTATTTCCCAGTTGGAATGAATTTGCAAGATTCTGAATCACCTGTCCCCATTTTATGCCTTTCATTCACTTTTTGTTTCTATCTCTGACTGAATACACCCATCTGGGACATGCTCACCCAGAAGAAACCTTGTCACGTGGGTCTCCTCCACCTGCCCACCTCACTTCATCTGCCTGGCCAAATGCAGACTTCACACCTTCCCATTGCCCTTTGAAGAGTTCCCTCGCTTCCTGCTACCCTCATCCCTGCTGAGCTGTGTTCCCCAAATTGTTCTTAACTGTATCTGAAGCATTCTTCTAAGATTCAGCCTTCTCCCATGTGCTTTGGAATGATGACTGTATTCATGAAGTAAAACAAAACGTGGTCACTTTATATATTTTCACCTTTAAGTAAGACAAATAAATATCTTTAGCTTCACTCTCATGAACTAGCATCCTCTGAGGTTATAACAAAATTCTTTTATACTGTTTAATTTAAATGTATTCAGAGCTTTTTTTATTCTGCATTAAAAATCAAGGCTGGGAACAGACACATGAAAAAATGTTCAGGGTCACTACCTGTTAGGCAATTGCAAGTCAAAACCACAATGAGGTTCTACCTCACCCCAGTTAGAATGACTTTCATATAGAAATCAACAAACAACAAATGCTGGAGAGGATGTGCTGAAAAAGGTACCCTAATCCACTGTTGGTGGGAATGTAAACTGGAAAACCACTATGGAAGTCAGTTTAGAGATACCTCAGGAATCTGAATGTAGACCTATCATATGACCCAGCCATCTCACGCCTGGGAATTTACCCAAGGGAAATGAAATCAGCCTATGAAAGAGATATTTGTATTCCCATGTTTATTGCAGCTCAATTCACAATAGCTAACACATGGAATCATCCCAAATGCCCATCAACTGAAGACTAGATAGTTATTAGATATATACTCTGTGGTATATATATATATATAGATATATACACAGTGGTAAAAAACAAATGAAATTTGGTCACCTGCAACAAAATGGAAGAATCTGGAAAGCATCATACTTAGTGAAATAAGTCAGTCCCAAAGGGACAAACACCATATGTTCTCCCTGATACTGAGCACCCAAAAGGAAATTTGTAGACGTGAAATTGACACTTTGAGGAGCCATGACTTGAACAGCCCTTGTCTTGACTATTGAGGAACTGTTTTGTTTTGTTTTCATAATGGAGAATGGGAATGGGAATAAGAGAGGGAGAAGGAGGTTGGTTGGGAGTGGGGGTGGGAAGGTGGGTATGGTGGAAACAATCACTATATCCCTACAATTGTACCTATGAAATTTGTACTCATTAAAGAAAAAAGAAATCAAGGCTGGGGTTGGCATTGTGGCCCAACAAGTTAAGCTGAAGCTTGGGATACCTGCATCGCATACCACAGTGCCAGTTCACATCCTGGCTACTCTGCTCCTGATTCAGCTTTCTGTGTAAGAAGGCAGTGATGTCAGCCCCAAATTCTTGTGTCCCTGCCACCCATATAGGAGCCCCATTGTAGTTCTGGGAACCCGGTTTCAGCCTGGCCAAGTCCCAGTGGTTTCAGGCTCTTGGGAAGGGAACAAGCAGATGGGAATTTTCTCTCTCTCCCCCTCTCTCCCTCTCTCTGTCACTTTGCCTTCAAAATAAATAAATCCCTTTTTAAAAAATCCAGGCCACTACTGGTGCTCAGTGAATACATTTGTAGAACAGATTATTTGTGTTGATTATGGTATACCAATTGTCATACCATAAACCTTAATTAATTATATTTGCGATAACTACATGAAAGCTGAGATGTTGTTTCATTTCATCAGTACTCCTGAAAGTTCACCATATGGCAATGTATGATGATGATGATGATGATAATGATCACGACGATGATGAAGAAGGAGGGAGAGGAGAAGGAGAAGGAGGAGGAGGAGGGGAAGAAGAAGATGGAGAGAAAGAAGAAGGGGAAGAAGAAGGGGAAGAAGAAGAAGTCACACTTTGATATGGTTTATGATCGTCCAAGTATCTTCACACCTGTGGGTTCTCACCAGGCCTGTGTCACAGAGCAGGCGTTTCTCATGCTTGAGTCTTAGATGAGGAGCATTAGCCTCAAATATGTCATTTGCCCAACCTGACACAACCAGGAAATAGCGAAGCCACTATCAGAACTCAAATATTCTGGCTCCAAATTCTCTTTGAAGCTCAAGGTTTTTCTTAAGTAGCATCATCTTCAAATTTAAGTTGTCAGAATCCCTTACATAAATGCAGGAGGTGTGTGCAATAACTGTCTGCAAACACTGCTCTATTTTTTCAATGGGTGGTAAAGACAAGTCTGAATTTAGAGGAGGAAATAACAGTTACCTGTAAACTAAGATGCTCAGGGAAACTAGATTTTAGTAACAATTTTGGCTTTTTGTGCTTCATTTCATAAGTATATTAAGAACAATCAGAATTTGGAAGAAACTGGAGTGAACACCCTAACTTCTACCTGTTTATCACATTAATTCCATTGTTTCTATCAATTTCCCAATTTTCACTACTTAGAAAGATTGAGAAATCATTAAAGATTAAGTGAACCTAAATGTATGTCGTGAATAATTGAATAGCTACATGACAAAGGAACATAAATCCACTCGGGATCTGAAGTTCAGCAGTCTCCTTTCTCCATGGTTCACTGAGAATGATTGCAAGGAGTGGCTGGGAGGGCATAAAACAACAACGGGCCTGGGAGAGGCACCACAGTATTAACTTCTCTCCTGCTCCTCTGGAGGGGCCGCCAACCTGCTCCTGTCCCACAGCCTGTCTTTTTTTAAATTTAAAAAAAAAAATTTTTTTTTTTTTGACAGGCAGAGTGGACAGAGAAAGAGAGACAGAGAGAAAGGTCTTCTTTTTGCCGTTGGTTCACTCTCCAATGGCCGCTGAGGCCGGTGCATCGCGCTGATCCAAAGGCAGGAGCCAGGTGCTTCTCCTGGTCTCCCATGGGGTGCAGGGCCCAAGTACTTGGGCCATCCTCCACCGCACTCCCTGGCCACAGCAGAGAGCTGGCCTGGAAGAGGGGCAACCGGGACAGAATCTGGCGCCCCGACTGGGACTAGAACCCAGTGTGCTGGCGCCACAGGCGGAGGATTAGCCTATTGAGCCGCGGCGCCAGCCCCCACAGCCCGTCTTCTTCGGTGACTATCTTTGAATACATTTTTCTCACATATTTAATAAATAACCATTTAATCAGAATATAGATTTTCGAATGCTGACTTCATGTTGGGCACTCTCCTAGTTGCTGGGTAAACCAATGACGGGGATCTATTTGCAGATGGTAAAGGCCCATGGGGAACAGACATTTAACACAGTAAGCTCTGCAATGGCGGGATTACCCTGCGAAGCATGTGAGCATTGAAGGGCCAGTTGGTAACTCACTGGTGGAGGAGACCTATACGGCCTTCTGGAAGAAATGATGCTAATGAACTCAGGCTGGGGAGGAGAAAGGGGTGGCAGAACACAGGGTGTAGCAACAGATTAGATGTGCCTCTCTAGTTCTCCTCTTCTTATCTGTTATTTTCAACACACTTCTCAATACCTTTCTGAAAGAGGCTGTTAGCTGCACATTAATTATAAACTCTCCTCTTTTCTCTGGAATAAACGGAAACAGCAGGAAATATTAACCAGCTCCTTTGCATTCAGATATGGGGCTGGAGGAAGTCTCCATCAAATAAAGGAAATTTGTCCTTATTTACTCCTTTTTCCATCCTGGTGCCTAGAAGGTGAAGGTGGTGGCGAGAGTTCTGGCAATCATCTTGGGCCGTAAGGAAGAGGGCACACAGGAACAAACACAGGGAAAAGTAGGCCTGTGAGCTGTAGGGAGTACAAGTCTCTGACCTTACCAAACAGCAGATCTCTTAAGTAGGAAACAGAATTACCTTGTGCTCTCCACTGCCCCCACCCCATCACAGGCAGCTAAACCTGCTCATCACTGGTCCACCTTCCAAGATCACTGTAGCTCACCGCTACTATTCTCTGCTCTTCAGTCATAGCGCATGCTCATGCCATCCCTTAAACAAATAAATCTCCATTTGCGACTGTGTGGCCACTCCTGGATGTACATGTGGCTTCCCAACCAGTTATGAGCTCCATGAGGGGAGGCGGCTAATTTGTCCATTTTTTGTCATCACCATTTCTAGCAAATTCTTTGGCAGACTGCACATATTTAATCAATGCTCACTGTCTGATAACACCATGACTGCATGTTAGAAAGAATGTGGAGATTTGTTAAATATTTAAATATTCTGAAGAATATTAATATTAAATAGTAAAGGAATTGTAAAGGAAAATAAGTCCTCCAAGGGAGAAAAAGGCAAAACTCATGAAGCCATGGCTCTGAGACACCTTCGAACAGGTTGTGTATAGTGAAGAAGTCTCTTACTTTCCTGGAAACTAGAAGTCAGCAGCACCAGGACCAGCTTCTAGGCAGAAGCCAATCCACCCGTGCCCAGAGCCTCCCACTTTCGAGGTGGTGCCTCTGATGAAGTTCAGCTTCGCGAATGTGGAAGGTGCTTGTGCTAAAAGTCAAATTATCTCACAAATGTTTTCCTTCCTGGTCTTTTTTCTAAATGCAGAATCCACTTCTATGTGCATGAAGCACATTTCACCCTGTGCTGTGCCTCTGGTTGTTTCTGGGAAGACTTCAGCGTGCAGTGCTTTGCAGTCATCTGCTTTTCTGTAAAATCCCAGCTTCAACCCACCAGCCCTATGAACAAATCCACAAAGCCCATGGTCTATGAACTGTCACGGAAAACAGGCAAGTGACACTGAGGAGAAAAACTCAGCCACAAGTGTACATCAACTAAATGCAGAAAAATGAGAAAAGAGAAGAAAAGAATCAGGAAAAATATTTCCATTATCTAAAAAAAAACCCAAAATCACTTTTTAATTTACTTTCTCTTGGCCAGTCCTGAAAGTAAGCATTTGCTCTTTCCTCATTAACTTGAGTCTTTTGTGTAAATTTTTCCATTGTAAGTGCTCTCTACAAAATCATTTTCACACATTTCTCAGATACATCAATCCTTCCGGCATTCCTCTGTGCACACATTATGGTACCCCGGCTCTAAATATAAAAGACTTTTATTATGTCCATTAACCATGGACATATGTGCTCCAAAAGTTTCCTGACATGCAGTCATTTGTGGTTTTTTAATTATAAACAGAAAATATTCACTAGAAAAATAAAGAAGGGGGCCCATAAATATATCGTTATGCATTTGCGTTGTTTATATACGAACCGATGAGTAAATAAATGACTCTCTCAGTTGTCGGCTTCAGCATGCGAGCATGCATGTGTTTATACACACACATTCACTTGAGCAACGAAGCCCAGGCGTTGTCCAGAACTCAGATACTGGTAACTGTGGCTACTACCTCGGTGGTGTTTCTAAAATAAAGGAATGGATGTTCCTTCAGATCTCCCTCTACACAGACAATTAAACAGGGAAGAAGGTAATGTCCAGTAAAATATTTGACAAACAAAGTCATATTTATTGAATGCGTTTTATTTTAACAACCAAAAAATTCTAACAGCCTAACAATGCACATAAGTTAAAAATTAATTATCACTTAGTGATAACAAAGATAGTTGATTTACATGGAAAAAAGAACATTTACAATATGTTAATCCTTATTCACATTGTTGATACTGCAATAAAACACAATTTGTTTTTTTTTTTCATTTCACAAAAAAAAAAAAGGCGGGAAATTGTGCTTTGTCAAGAGGCACTACAAGAGAAAGTTTCTTCTTCCAAATAGATATTATATGACAGATATTGAATAAATAGACATATATGCATTGTAATTCGCAAAGATCTGGCAAGACCACAGGCTAAAATGCCCACAGATTCACTTAGAACCACTGCAAACTTGGCAGTGAAATTAAAAAATAAAAGGCAAGACTTAGCATTGAAAAATACCTAATAAATTTTTGGTTGAAGTGTAAAAGATACCAAATGCGGATGCCATCGATAGATGAGCCACCTTGTAAGAGCTTGGCAAATCAGTTTCAATTATGTGTACAGAGTGACCTTCAGCAACAGTGTCAGAAGACAATTTGGAAAGAGTAACTCGGAGATCAGGAAGCAGCAACCACGGACTTTCTGATTAAAGCTGCAGCATACTACAGAAAAAGGAAGGATGGGCCCCGGGCTTCACTGCAAACAGCCATCCTTTTGCAAAGGTATACGACACTCATGTCAAGATAATTTTTTAAACATCATTATTTGAAAAAGTACAGGAAAATGTCCCTTTAAAAACTCCAGAGGTTACTGAGCAGCTAGAATTAGCTTGTATTGCAACATGTCTTCTCCCTGTATATTGTAAGTTCTGAGTTAATATCTACACATAGAGGTTTTTTTTTAACTCCTACCTTTTATACCTTTCAAATATATAAATAGTATTAACAGTTATATTACAATGTTTGTGTAGTAAACAGAAAATAACTTTCAAAGTGATATTGCATGAGGTCTTTTACAAGGTTGCATGAGAGCACAACTCAAAAAAATAAAAATAAAAAATAAAAAAAATCCAACCATGTGGGACTGTTTAATGGCCGTTTAAAGCATGGATTCGGTTCTCTAGCCAGTCCTGAAGGTGAGGTCTCCTCTTGCAATTACTGTAAGTAGAAATGGAAAGTAATGCTACTGGTATTTCTGATAGGAAGCTGAAGGAGATTTGGAGAACTAAAGCAGATTGCAGCTTTAATGCTCATTCCACTGAACAGCCAGTTGGCATTAGTTCTGCTTTATGTAAGGTAATTGCTATGTAGGTAACTGGGGTGCTATTTCCTTTGCTGAAGAGTAGGTGCTTCTACTGCAGTCGCTTCACTTACTCTCTCACCTGGAGCTGCACAGTGATGCCAAACCAGGTTCTTACTAGGGCTGCCATATACCAGGGGAAGTGACGGGGCTTGGGTGCTCAGGGACTGGAAATGCCTGGTTAGGTGGACGCGAAGTGTGGGCAGAAGAGGAAGTCTAAAGCGGAACAGAAGTAAGAAGCAGCATTTGGAGAGCGGAGAGGATGGAGATCTATTTGAGAGGGAGCCCCTTTAACTGGGCAGCAACTTCTTTCCTAAGTTAACGTTACAATGAACTATTTTCTAGTAAAAAAAAAAAGCAAACAAAACAAAACCCAGCAAGAACAACATTTAAATGAGCAGGCTTATTCATTTTTAAGATTTGAAGCCACAAGCAGGTAAATAAATTTCACAACAAAATGTGGCTCATACTAGGAATTCCGTATGTCCAACATCAAAACGTCATGTTACCAAGACTGTACTAACGGACAAGTGTTCTCTGCACTGAATCTCAGCTTCACTCATTTAGAATTCCATAGAAAAGCATCTGTTCACTACAGTTACGACAAATTGAATAACGGAACGTATCAAGTCATTTTATTGAGTCATTTTAAGTGTGCATTGTGTCTTTAGCAATTTGACTTCTATCATTTTAATATGCCCTGATTTTTTTTTCACTTTACCTTCTTCTTTCTTTTTTTCTTTCTTTTTTTTTTTGGCAGTGTTGATTTATTTTGTTAAATACATACCTCAAAAATTACCCATTAAGCTGCCAGATAGGAAGCCAGAGAATTAAAAAAAATAATAATAATAAAATCAGGGATAAACACGAAAAATAAATAGGAATTCAAAAATAGTCACCCCACCCTGAGAGCAGGCCACAGTTTATCAAAAAGCCAAAGCGACTCACCGTGAAGTGGTTTTTTTTTTTTTTAATACATAAACAAGTCTTTTCTTTAAGAACTCATTTCACAGTCTATTCTTTCGGATTGTAAAGTTCTCTGTCCCATGCAATTTTAATATATATATGTAAATATAGAGATATATACATATACATATACACACACTGGTAGCTTCCTTCATTGATTCCGTGGGTCTTTTCGTCCTGGAACTTGCTGATGTCTCTCCCGTAAGCGCAAGGAGAACAAAGGCGGGGTCTCCCGGGGTTCTAAGAACGGCGATCCAGTCCGCTGGGATGGTGTAACACTTCCGTGTCTTTGCCAAGGCTATGTCTGATTCAGAAATACTGAAGTTAGTCTATAGGTGTATCCTGTGCAACGAAGACATGTCAAAAAAGGTAAGAAAAACAAAACAGACATAAAAAGACACAAATAAAATAAAGCAAAAAAAATTTTTTTTAAAAGGAACTAAAAGAGAAAATCCTTGGAGCGCTGTATTGCTTCGCCTGCTGGCAGTTCACATTATCTCTGGTCGATCTCGGCGGGCGGCGCCTTGCTCTTGTCGGCCGCCTCCTCCTCGGCCTCCACCTTGTACATCTCCTCCGAGCCTTCCTCGCTGTCGTTCTCCTCCGACTCGGTGAGCAGCTCCTCGTCCTTGTACTCGGCCACGTCCACCGCCGAGCCCAGGTGCTCCTTCAGCTTCCCGTGGTGCTTCACGTGGTACCGCTGGTTCTGGAAGAACTTGATGATGGTGTGTTTGGGGAGATCCAGCTGGGCCGACAGAGTGTGGATGGCTTCCTGGTCGGGGTACAGGCCTACGTCGTGAATAAAGCTTTGGAGGATCCCCAGCGCTTCCAAGGAGATCTTTGTGCGAGACCGGGGCTTTTTGGCACAGCTGTCTTCGGCCGCGGGCGGCGGGGGAGGCGCTTCTTCTCTGGGAGGCGAGCTCTCCTTGGCTGGCTGAGACTGCTGTCTGTGGAGAACCTGAGAAACCAACAGAGAAGTCAGCACGTGACCACGCGGGTACCTTCAGCCACCAACCCTCTAACATCTCTCTCTGTCACCGGCAACTCATCAAGCCTGGCTTGGGCACACTTCCTCATTTCTTTTTATTCTTTTTTTTTTTAAATATATTTATTTATTTGAAAGGCAGAATTAGGGAGAGGAAAAGACAGAGAGAAAAATCTTCCATCTGCTGGTTCATTTCCCAAGTGGCCACAGAGGAGCCTGGAACTCCATCTGGATGGAGTCCCCTGTGGGTGGCAGGGGCCCAAGCACTTGCGCCATCTTCCACTGCTTTCCCAGGCGCATTTGCAGGGAGCTGGATGGGAAGTGGAGCACTAAGGACTTGAACCAGCACTCATATGGGATGCAGGTGATGCCGACAGGGGCGTACATCACTATGCCACAACGCAGGGCCCTCTTTTTTTATTCTTAATGTCAAGTTTTCTAGTTGGCTGTAATTGAGTAATTTCTCTTTTATCTCTTCCTATTCCCCATTTACTCTTGATCTTCATAACTGCTTTTTCAATATTATCTCTCAGCATGAAATAATTTCCTATTCTAATGTGAATTCGTTGACTCCTTCAGTCTGACTCAAGAGAGGAAGGGGGCATTTGGCTGACTGGTTAAGCCTCAAGAGTACTGGATTCAAGTCCTGGCTCTGCTCCTGCTTCCCCCTTCCTGCTAGTCCAGGTCCTGGGAGGTAGCAGGCGCTGGCTCTGGTCACATTCAACAACTACTTGTCTGTCCTTAGCATGGGAACCAAACTGAGTTCCTAGTTCCCAGCGTGGTCCACCTCCCCCAAGCCGCTGCAGACATCTGAGGAGTGAACCACTGCATGGGAGCTCCCTCAAATAAATAAATGATGAATAAGATTTTTAAGAAGAAGAAAACAATGAGAGCTGCACTCGGGCTCTTACATTGTCTGCATGAGAAGGACTCCATGGAGAGAAGAGAGGGAGCAAGAGACTGGCCAGGAACCTCAGCCCTAACAGCTTCAGCTGCTGCTGTGAAAAGCCCCACTGAAATGCGCTCTGACGGCAAAAACCACCTCTCCTGCTCTGAGCTCCGAGCAGCACCTCTTAGATTCTCCCAAGACCTTGAAGAATGGTGAGCTCACTTTCTAGAAAAGCATGCATTTCTCCATTTACCATGAGTCCCTATTTCATGCAGTCTTCATCACCCTACAGCAACAAATAAAACACTTTCCGGAGTTCAAAGGGAAGCAGTCCAATCAATGCAGAAGAAAACGTCTAGTTACATTCGAGAACCATTTGTCCACCATCCCCATCACCAGGCACCACTTGTGTGACCCATTTTGTTAAGCTAAGAAACATCAACATCAAATCAAGGATTTAAGGAAAAATACTTCTCTGTCACTCATCCCAATCTTGGTGGCTCATGATTAGAAAAACAAAAATTTTTACCCATGTGCAAATGTTAATGTTTTTTAGACAATGTAATAAATATTATGAAAGATGAAATTGTTACCTAAGTAGGGCAACAATAAACAGAAGGGGTTTCAACTTTTCAAATAATAATCAATAATCAAAAATTAAAATCATAATCAAGAGCAAATGAGACTTTCTGTCATAATAAGCGGATGGCTGGTGGCAGACAGAAATTGAAACACAGGACTATAAAACAGTGGCACTAAAGTCCAAATAATGTTGACCAATTAAAATGAATGTTCTTAGCATTTTCTTTACCACTTTCAACTAAGAGTAAACTCGTGTGGTCTGTTGTGGTAAGCTGGCATCAGCAAAAAAGTGAGCGCTCCGTTCCTCTGGCAGCCTAATTATACCCGGCAGGGAAAGTAAAGCTGCATGGTGGGCTTGCGCTGCTCATGTCAGCTTTGATGGCAGGAAGATATCTGCTCTGAGGCCATAATCTGGGCAGCGTGAGCTCTGATACAAATAAACCCTGGTGTCCGCCGGTGAGGATTTCAGTCTTCGGTGAGAGGGGCTGAAATTACGTCCGGAATACTTATTTGAAGAACATCTACTCGAGCACGAGCACTCCTTATTAGAGCAATTGTGTTAATTGGAAAACAAAAGAGAATTAAAATGCCCCATTTTCTAAATTATGCTTGCCTTCTGTAGTAAAAGTCAGCAGAACGGTTCCATTTAATGGAATAATTAGATTGGTTCTTTAGGGGTTTTCCATTGTGCATTGGTTAGATTTAAAGAGATTTTTCCAAAACTATACTTTGAAGTTCCTATAATCTTTCTGCATGATAGCATTTGTTCCTCTCCTTAGGTCCAACCAATTGGCCTACTTCACCTCCTCCTGGTTCTTACAACTGAGCAGTAGTAATACAGATGTGCAGAGAACCAAACATGAAATAGACAAGGAACAACAGTAACAGCTACCACTCACTGAGTGCTTATAGTCTGTGCCAACTGTTCTGAGAACTCTGCATGGATTAATTAATTGAATCCTGAGCGTCCTTCGTGAAGGTGTTTTTTGGATCGAGAATAAGCTGGAAAGATGTAGCATATCAGGAGAATTCCTCTAAGCAGGAAATCGTAAACACGAGAAGCTGTGAGAATATTTCCAGAGCACAACAACAGTGTCACTGCCCATCGCATACTAGACAGATGTTTCTCAGTGAAGTCGGAATATGAAGAAATATTATCTGCAAAGTGGAATAGCTAGTCTCTGGCCAGACAGCAGAGTGAGGTAAGCAGGGCAACATGACCACAGCTACATGGAGACGACTAAGTGGCATCTCCAGCATCTTCTAGTAGGTGAGAGTAGTCCAAATACACATGACCACTGAGCCTCTCTGAAGTTGCCAAAAGTGCTGAGCCTTTTGTGCTCCATTGCCATTTTTCTTGTCTCTTACTCTTCTGTGATCACAATATACCTAAGGTCTGGGATGAAAAGTCTCCAATGTAGCTGTTCCAACTATCTTCATTCCCCGCAAAGTGTTTTAATTACTCTAGGCAGAGAGATATTCTCTCTAGACAAGCTCTAGCATGAGGACTACATAATTTCCTCTCTAGTGCATCTCTAAGAATTTTTCTTAATATCACATAGCGCTTTTCTTCTAGTGGTATGTAAGTTCTCTGAGCCAAAACAGAGTAGAGTTAAATATTTATAAGATGATCAGTCCTCAGCAAGACAATTAATTCAAACTCCCCTACCTAAAGGACAGAACTGAGTCAACTTTTACTTTCTCACAAATGGTCTAAATTAATGTGCCTTCTCTCAAAATGGGCTTGGGGAGGAGGAAAAACCCCGCTGTTCACACCTACCCATACCAAACATATACAAACTGCATTAACCCACAAATGAGTGCTTATATCCTCCAAAAGGCAGGTTCAAAACAGTTCTTATTTATTTATTTATTTTCATTTTATATAAAAGGGGGGGAGGAAGAGGCAGAGAGAGAGAGAGAGAAAGAGAGAGATGACAGAGAAAAATCTTCCATCCAGCTGTTCAATCCTTAAGTGCCTCCAAAACCTAGGGCTAGGCCAACCTGAAGTTAGCAGCCCAGAATTCATTCCATGTCTATGTGGATGGCAGCAACCAAGTACTTGAGCCATCATCTACTTCCTCCCAGGGTATACATTAATTAGGTATTAATTAGGAAGCCGGATGGAAAGGGAAGGAGCTGAACTCCAACCCAGCACTGTGATATGCGATGTGGGTGTCCCAAGTAATATCTTCACTGCTGCACCAAGCACCTGCTCATCACAGCAGTTTTAGTCATAAAATCCCCAAATTGGAAAGGAATCAAGTGTCTATCAATTGGAGAATGCAGAAATACATTGCATAACAGAGCAGGGGGGGGGGATGAACTACTGGTAATGTAGGTAAGCATCACAGTCTTGTTTTTGAGTGAAATAAGCCAGATGTGAAAGATGAAAAACTGCATGTTCCCATTTATGTGAAAGACATGAACAGGAAAGACTAGGAGCTACCCCAAAATAGGGGAGGCCCGCAGTGACACATGTCAGCTTTACAGATCTAAAGCATAAACCTGTGGGGTTTCCTGAGTTTAAGGGAACAGGAGCCAGCCTTGTGGGGTGTTGAAAATATTCTGTGTATTACCCTGGATGTTGGCTAAAAGAATGTGTACATGGGGTGGGCATTTGGCACAAAGGTTTGGGACGCCCACATGCCGTATTGGAGTACCTGGGTTCTAGTCCTTGCTATGCTTCCAATTCCAGCTTCCCGCTAATGTACGCTCTGGGAGACAGCAGGTGATGGCTCAAACAATTGGGTTCCTGCCACCTAGGTGGGAGGCCTAGATTGAGTTCCTGGCTCCTGGCTTTGGCCTCGTCCCATCCTGGCTGTTGTGGGCATTTGTGGAGATCTCTGTCTCTCAACTAAATGAAATTAATTTAAAAATGTGTGTACATGTCTAAAAGATTACCAAATTGTATAATTAAAATCTATACATTTTACTATATGAATATTATACCATATCTCAATTTTAAAAATTAAAAGAAAAAAAACATAGGCCTAATCATTGATCTTTATGCCTATGATACAATAGTTCTCTTGAAAGATAATTTTTCAGTTCTTTTTACTCTTGACCTTAGTGTACACTGAATCCTGCCAGTTCATCCTATTATGGTTTGGACTTTTCTCCTTCACAATTGAACTAAATTAATCTGGTTATATTCATTTTTGATAATTTCTATAAAGAAAGTCCTAAAATGGTTATTACAAGCCTCTCTGATTTTTGTCACTTCTGGTTGTTGATTTCTCAATAGGACAGGGTTCATGACAGTAAAACATCAAAGTAGCTTCAATAAAAATAATAACACTAATAATAATTATCATTCATGTAAAATAACTTTGAGTCAAACATTGACCTCAATGTTATAAATATATTTATGTTACTTAATTTTCACATTAATCCTAGAAAGAGGTATTTTTACTCCAATTTATGATAGGAAAACTGCAGTTCCATGAATATAGATAATTTGTTCAAGGTACACAGCTTGTAAGTAGCAGTACTAGGCTGCTAAAGTATATCTGTCAGGGCTGGTATGTGGGGTAGCAGGTGAAGCCACTGCCTGCAATGCTAGCATGCCATATTGGTGCTGGTTCATGTCCTAGCTGCTCCATTTCCAAGCCAGTTGTCTACTAAAGACCTGGGAAAAGCAGCAGAGGATGGCCCAAGTGATTGGACCCCTGCCACTAATGTGGGAAACCGGGATAAAGCTCCTGACTCCTGGTTTGGGTCTGGCTCAGCCCTGGCTGTTGCAGCCACTTGGGGAATGAACCAGTGGATGGAAGACCTCTCTATCTCTTTCTGTCTTTCCCTCTTTCTCTGTAACTCTTTGAAATAAGTAAATAAATGTTTAAAAATAAGTATATCTGCCTATTTTAAAGTCCTTGCCCTTAGCTTTGTGTTTTCCTGCCTTCCATGAGCAAGGTTATATAGAAAAATTGAACAATATCTCTAGAGCAGGGGTGATAGACCATAAATAAAATATCGGGAAGCAATAAATACTATGCTCAATAACAGAGCAATGCGTAAGGAGGGATATTGGGAGAAGGGAAGTTTTTTTGATACGGTGACTCAGCCAGCTCCCTAAAGAAGCTGCACCAGAGCAGAGGCCTAAAGTAGGGAGGGCTAAGCCATGAATAACTTTCCAGACGGAGAACACAGCAAGCAGAAAGGCCAGGAGGAAGGAGCATAGTTGATGTATTTGGTTGGCTATTACATTTAAATTAATTAAAACTAAAGAAGAAAAAGTTCAGTTTCTCAGTTGCATTAACCACATTTCAAGTGCCCGACGGTACACTGTGCAATGCAATACTGAACAGCACAGCATTTCCTTCATCACAGAAAGTGCACTGGCCTGTTTGATGCTGGAGAAAAACAACTGGGAGGCAGCCAGGGAGGGAGGTGTGGGACTTGGGCATTCTACTACAGGATGACAGAAAACCTTCACAATGAACTGCAGTCACAGCATCAGATCTAGCCAGACACAGAACAGAACAGAACTTGGAAGCTGCTACTATTACTAGACAGAATAGAAAATATTCACAGATCCATACCCAGTAAGGAAGACTCAGCTTGTAATATATTACTGGACTTTCATGAGAGAATCACAAATTGTAACATTATCGTAAAAACAGCCAGAAGCGTGCCCTGGCACTTCTATCCTCAAAAGAATGGCTAATTTACATTTAACTGATGGTTGCCTTCCTTAGCTGAAGTGCTTATCATATCTAAAAGGAATAATGTTTAAAACAATCAGCCTTGGGTTAACACAGCAAAAAAAAAAAAGGTACCAATTTATCAAATATTCATGGAGTGTCTACAATAACTGAACCTATGAATTTACAAAGTTTTTAAGTAAGGAATCCTAAATCCAACAACGGAGGGTAGATGAATAAATTATGGGTAGAATGTACACAAACAGAAAGCTAAACGTCTAGCAAGTCTCTTCTCATTTATTTGCTGAAATCTCTCTGGGCTGAAATACAACTTGTATGTTTATAGATGGATGTGAGGATGGTGATTAAGAAAGAGAATATATTCAAAAGAGACACCAACTTCAAACTAAAACTCAGAAGTCCCTTACCCACTCACAAAGCACACTTTTAATATGGACACATGTTGTTTCTCTGCCTTCAAAACTGAAAACTTTGAAAACAAAAGGACCTAAGGGGACCATGACAAAATCTGACTAGCAAAGATAAAGCAGCTCTTCTTAAAGCTCTCGGTGTTCAAATAGATTTTGAAGGCCTCAATGAAAACCAGCTGGGAGCCATGTGTAAAATATAATGGTTTTTGCCTGCAGGGAAGGAAGTGAGATCTTGAATGATTAAGTTTAGGAAAGTATATAATTCACTGTATCATTATGGGGTGAACTGGATTACATATAATAAGCCAAGACTTTGTGGTCATTTTATATAGGGAAAATGAGAAATTATTAAGGAGGTGACTGTATGGGGTGGTTGATCCAGTGTGGTAATAAGTTAAAACAGTTTCCCAGGTGGCCACATTGGCTGCTCTCTGACAAGCCTTACACACAGGACTGAGCCTTGTCCAGAGCTTCAGACCCTAAAGGGCAGAAGATGAGCACACAAACAAGTGACTTTCGCCTTAAGTTTTGTTGGGTTAGTATCAGAATTATTTTGTTTAGTTTCACCTCATTGATGATGACAGAATAGAAAATAGCTGATACAACAAAGGAAAGCATGCTTCTACTGAAAGTTCTGAGAAAAATATATTTTAACAATACTAGGAACAACTAGTTAAAAGTTTTTGTGTGCCACTCAATCAAAATTTGTTAAAATGATGAATGAGTATGTGTTATTTCACAAATATACTACATATCAAGTATCTAACTGAAGTTCTAACAGTCTATCTCTACCCCCCCTTTTTTTCTCAAATCATCATTAGAGGCTAATTTTGACCCAAAAATTCAGCAGGGAAAACAGCATTAGTGATTAGTAATTCATGTAAATATAAATGTAACCATTATATATCTGTTCCACCTACCAACTGCAAGCTGTATGTTGGCACACCATATGGCTGGCACACAGTAAGTACTCAGGACGTCTCGGTTCTGCAGCACTAAATTAATTCCATATTCTCTCTTCTTTACTTTCAGCCCAGTCATTATTCTTGTTCAGCAGAACCGGTTATTATTTCTCTTGCTATTATTCCTTTTTAGCAAAACTATGTTTAAAAAGTAAAGAAACTGTCACTAATTATAGGAATTTACATTTAGTGTGTATCTGAAAGCAAGGATACAATTTTTTCTTTTTTTTTAACTATTTTTATATTAAAAAAATTAGGGTATTACCTAACACATAAAATGGCTTCGTAGAACAGTTGTGAGAAATTTTGGGGTCACAAAGTTCTGGTTTCAAATCCAATTCCTATCCCAAACCACAACAGGTGATTCTCAAAGTGGAATCCATGAAAACATTACACTCATCAAAACTATTTCACAGCAAAACTAAAACCTTAATTACCTTTTTGACTTGCTGAAATGTGTACTGATGGTATATAAATAATGGTGGAGAAATCGTTGCCCTGTGACAATAAAGGCAGTAACACCAAACTATACCTATAGTTCTGTGTTCACTGCCACAAGTTCATGACAAAAAGTATACCACTTTTGTTTTTACATTTTTTTAAAGATTTATTTACATATTTGAAAGGCAGAGTTACAGACAGATAGGGAAAGATCTTCCATACATTGGTTCACTCCCCAAATGGCTGCAATGGCCGAGGATGGGCCAGGCAGAAGCCAGAATCCTTGAACTCCATCTGGTTCTCCCATGTGGGTGTAAGGGTCCAAGTACTTGGACCAACTTTTGCTGCCTTCCTGGGTGCATTAGCAGGAAGGTGGATCAGAAATGGAGCAATCAGGACTTGAACAGCTGCACAAATGGGATGCAGGTGTCACATGCAGTGGCTGAACCCACTGCACCACAATGCTGGCCACCTAATGCCACTTTCATTCAGGAATATTTTGATGAAGCAGTAAAAGTTCACTAATTACTTAGATCTCAAAGTACACCTCTTTTTAATATTCCATGAGAGAAAGTGAGACATATGCATAAAGCATTTCTATAACATGCTGAAGTAAGATGGTTATCTTGAGAAAGAGGACTAGTGTGATTGAGTTGAAAGCTGGGCTACCCACTTTTGTGTTAGATTTTTATTTTCACTTGAATGAATGACCAGACAAACCATGGTCCTTCAGATTTAGGGGTCTGGCGGGCATTTCCTTAACAATGAAATGAGTCTGTCACTTCAATAAAAGTATCTTACTAGCTTTGTTGCCAGTGATAAACTCTGACCTTACAAGCAGAAATCACAATTCTGGAAACTTGCAGCTGTCACCATTGAGCTTAATGGTGTCTCAATACTGAATGACTTCTCTCATGATACTGGTGGTTATTTAACAAATGTTTCTAGGTTTGTTTTTTAAACATGTCATATAATGAAATATGTCAGCTTTTGAAAGAGATGCATCAGTTAGTAACCCAACATTTCCCATATGACCAATGTATGATGTTAAAAGTTATGAATGGGTAAAAGATGGATTCAAAGTGTAAGGCAGACCAATAGGTTATAAGGTGACAAAGTATAAACTATGAAAGATCAACATGGTTTCAGATTCAATTCCATCTGGCAACTAGCCTGTAAGAAGCTTCTACTTGTAAAGTTTTATCATATGAAGATACTTCAGAAAGTTCACAGAAAGTGGAAATAAAGGATATTTACTTAATGTAAAAAGCACTGGAATCCATACATAGTTTTTTCATAGTATGCATTTCCATATCCTCTTTGAAACAGTCTTATATTATCAAAGCAGAATATCACAATTATCTCAGGAAACCTATTAAGGTACTCTTCCCTTTTCTAGTTACATGTATGAATCCTGATTTTCTTACTGACTTCAAGCAATACCAGGCATTATATGACATTAAACACAGAAGCAATTATGAGAATCCAGTTGTCTTCTATCAAACCATTCTTTTAAAATATTAGCAAAAATTTATAAAACATTGGTACCCTTCCATTATTTGTCTGAAAAAATATAATTATTTTACATAACATATATCATTTATAAATACGCATGTATAACTTTTTAACTAGTAAATATTTTAAAAATTTCCCAGAATTTCTAATATAGTAACATTAATACATATAATATGTTATTGGGTCCACAATATTAAAACTAAAAGGGGATCCTGAAACCAAAATATTTGAAAACTTAGGGACTATATGGATCATACTCTACACCCTAATAATAACTATAAGATTCAAAGTGAACCTACAATTAATGGGGTGAGTATTAAGTGTTAACAGTTAAGACACTGCTCTTGTATCGCATATCTGAGCAGCTAGGGACAAGTCCCAGTTCTAGCTTCCTGATAATGCAGACTCTAAGAGGCAACAAGTAACAGTTCAAGCAGTTCGGTCCCTGTCACCCATATGAGAGGCCCAGACGGAGTTGTGGGTGCCTGGCTTTAGCCAGTTCTGGCTAGTGTGTGTAGTTGGAGAGTGAACCAATGGATGGGAGATCTCTGACTTTCTGTCTCTCTGCCTTTCAAATAATAAAACAAATAATTAAAATTATAAACAGACAATCAAAATCCTTATTTGAGCAAAATAGGAAGACCTTAGAGAATGAGTGTTGGAGAAGCTGAGCAAGTATCATAATTTGCCTCTTGATTTCATCACTCAAAGATATTTTCACGGGTAAGACATTTTCTCTTAGATATATAACTCAGCACTATTTCTAACTTCAATGATGTACTAGAGTTGGCTCTTATGGTTGTAATTTCACATCCTAACATTATAAGACTTATTAAAAACTATGGTTTAGTTTTGTTGCTTTTTTTGGATTATACAGTATCCTAAGGTCAAAACTCAGGAAATCTGTTATTAAAAAAAAAAGTATCCATGAAGTGATGACAAATTGCAGACTACAGGTGTTAGATTACATTTTGACTCCAGGCAGGTTTAATATAAGTTGGTTTCCTTTTACAATTGCTCTTAACACATACAGCTATAGGAAAGGGATTTAAAAAGAGAGAGCGAGAGAGAATAAGGGGGGAAAAAGCAGTGTTCAATAAAAGAAGACCATGTCAAGAGAAATCAATACAAACAAGCAACATGGTAGAAACTCAGACACAGAAATACACGTTCAATTTTATCCAGACTTAGCCTGAGTTTCCTTCAGTATTGCAACTAAGACACTACTGCAACACTGTGTATGTTTTTAATGCAGTTTAATAATCGTTTCTCAAAATAAACACTTTGGTCAAAGATAAAAGCATAACAACACGGTGACATAATAATCTGTTAAAATAAACTTGGTGTTGGAGGAAGCATGGCTCTTAAAACAGCCTTTGGCTTATATCATTTCCTCTTTGGTAATAAATTGAGTATACCAACAATTTCAGTTTAGTTGGAGGTAAAAAGTAATGTGCTGCAATCATTAATCTGATTATTGGGAGTGGCCAGAATCTGCAAAAACTGAAGAAGCAGCTGAGTGAGCTGCTTCTCCAACATAAGGAGATGAGCTGATACACAGGAAATTTACCAAGGTCAGGGTGAGTGACTATCTCAATCAGACAGAGACTGAGACAGCATTGAAACAATCTTCTCCCCAGTTAGAACTTACAAGAGGAAAATCATATATATACATATATATATATACATGTGTATATATATGTATATATATATGTGTGTGTATATATACACACATACTGAGTGTGTGTATATGTGTGTATATGCACACATATATGTATATATACATACACACACACACACACACACACACACTCAATCTGTGCCTTTCTCTCCATGTGAATCATCTGGTAAATTGGTTTATTTGATCATTTAGGACCTAATGTGACCAAAACCATTCTACGAACACAGAAGAATCCAAGAGACTATTCAGGAAGAACAAATTCTTGAAGACAGTCCAGGCCAAGACCAGGAAGAATCCATTCCCAGCCCCCAAACCCTGTCTCCCTTGCCTAACTCCCGGGAGCATCCACTTTCCCCATTTCTGTACCATCTGCCACCCTTTACAATGTCTTCCCAGAACTCAAAATCTAGCCTACAAATTCATGAAGAGCCTCTTCTGAAGACCAGATTCTAGGCCCGGGGAATATTAAAGTGTCTTTAAAGATCTCATATTTACGTTAACATGAGTAAAGGGTAACACAGAAATCATCAGGGCTCAGGGTTACCTCTGTAATTCTGATTTTGAAATGAATGCACAACTTGTTTTCTTGGTTTAACAAAGAGAAAGAGTGTTTTTTGCACCAGCATGAATGAGAAAGGTTCCTAAGTCAAGTTAAAGATAACCAGAATAACTAAATGAGGAGAGTGAAAGGTTAGGATGATGGGGGTGCCAGGAATTCAAAATGGCATTTGAAAAGTCAACTTGGAAATTCATAATATTTCATAATGGCAAAGGGCCAAAAAAGAAAGCTGTGCAAAGGGTTCGGGTTTAAGAATGAAACATTAGAATTCTTAAACAGCTAATCCAGTTGGCTAAATAATTATCAGATGAAGTGAAAATGTGACTGAAATGAAAATAAGTTCATCAAGACCAGTGACACTTGATTTCTGAAATTTGATTTTTAAAAACAGATTCAAGGTAAGCTTAAAAGAATAGAATGCACAGACTACATCAGATGAACAAATTTCATCTAATTAGCTTAACCAGAGCAAAATTTTACTTCCTTTTAAGTGAAAGCATGTTAAGATAAATGGAGGCAGAGAATAGATTAAATTCATTGTATAAGAACAGACAGCACATAGCTAGCCAAGAATTGTCAATGAGACTTAAATAACGACTCCTAGGGTAAAGCGCCAATAACCAGAATTCAAACCACTTCCAAATCTTTAGTGTTTAGATATCCAGTGACAAAAATGTAGTTCACAAATATCTATTTGGAAAAGAATTATTTAGAAACAAAGATAGTATGAGGAAGAAAGAATTTCTATGAACATTGTCAGTCACAGGATCTCACGAAGTTAGGTAAGTTTCATTGAAGCAAAGAAATAACATTAACGATTTACAAACAGGTAATATAATGTAACTTTGTGCTCATGTGTCAAATTTCTATAATTATTTAAATTCTGTGATTAGAGTATTTTCAAATTTTTTTTGCCATCTTTTGGACTTTTCATTTCTTGAAGAAAACCCAGCAATAATCACACAATGCCAGGACTATTACATGTATTCGTCACAGGGAAAAAAGGACATGTAAAACTGCGCTCTGACCCCAAAATCACAACCCCCATGTCTAACATGTAACAAATACACCCCTTCTGCTGTTCAGCAGGTTATGGAGAAAAATATAAAAATGCATTCTGTTTCAATTTAAGTGTTGAGTTTAGTGCAAATAAGCATCTTCTAATTAAGATCAAAGAATAACGCTAAAAATGAGAGGCTATTATCCGCCATTTCAAGTTTAGGATTAAAAGTGAAGACAAAGAAGACCTGAGGAAAATCACGAATGTATTAAGGAGATGTTTCTTCCAAAATGTCAATCGTGAGTCGGTTGTAAAGGGATTTCCCCTTTTCCATCCTTTAAAGAAACCAAATACCCAATTTCATCAAAATTTGCTAACACAAAAGAGCAAGACCCTTTTCTGAACAAAATGTAGCCAAGAACCAGTTTAAGATGAAACAAAAATCCCATCATTCTGACAGTTCAGCAATATCAGAATGATGTCTTTGAGAGGAGAGGGTTTGAATTATTGAAGGAGCAAGGGTGTTTGCATTACACTCTTTACTTGGGGAGGAAAAGGCAAACGAAGGTGACCCATGTGCTGGAGGCCTCCTATGAGCCTATTTAGAATGCCACAGCAGGCCACATTTTCTGTGTAATTTTTACAGCTGGGGCACTCAGAAGTCAGAACAATCTGACAGTTATGGTTAGTGAAAATATTAGATGTCCACCAATAAAATACTACTTCAGCATATTTTTTTGCTTTCTGGACGTAACCACTTAATAACAGGACTTGAGAAAACTGCACTGTGTGAATCAAACACATAAAAGCACAAATATTCCTTTTATAGAAGGCAAAACCTAAGCAGTGCATTATAATCAACTGTTTTGGTAAAAGACAAAATACCTAGCATTACCACACCACTGACATATTCCAATCTGGGTAAACAAAGTCAAATGATCAAAGAAGGGCTTTCTCCTCAGGCCACGAGGCAGAGCCACTGATCTCTTAGGCGGGGCAGCAAAGATTCCTTGTGGCTTAGAGCTCAAAAGGTGTCAGGTGAGAGCTTAGCAAACACAGCCTGCAGTTTGAACTTCACTTAATTTCATCAGAGACTGGCTGCCTTGGTTAAATTATTTTCCCTGAAGAGAAAAACAACATGGAAAAATTAAATGAAGGGAAGTAAAACTTCTCAAAGGTTAATGGGCTCTTCATTCTAGAATATTCTTTTCCATTCTAAATCACTCTTCATTCATTATGGGGAAGTTTGTGTTACCCTCCACATCGGTGATCTTACTGACTGAAACCAGGTACTTGGAGATGCTTGCTTCTAAACTTTGTGGTAGGCGCGCCCGGTGAAAGAAAGGCAAGAGGGGCCGGCGCTGTGGTGCAGTAGGTTAATCCTCCACCTGCGGCGCCAGCATCCCATATGGGCACTGGATATATTCCCGGCTGCTCCACTTCCAATCCAGCTCTCTGCTATGTCCTGGGAAGGCAGTAGAAGATGGCCCAAGTGCTTGGGACCCCACACCTGCATGGGAGACCAGGAAGAAGCGCCTGGGTCCTGGCTTTGGATTGGTGCAGCTCCGGCCGTTGTGGCCATTTGGGGAGTGAACCAATGGAAGAAAGACGCTTCTCTCTGTCCCTCTCATTGTCTGTAACTCTACCTCTCAAATAAATAAAAAGAAAAGAAAAGAAAGGCCAAGAGCCACGGACAAGGCCAGCCACTTTCACTGAAACTCAAGAAAACGAGTCTCCTCCCTTCATGTCAGCAAGGGTCACAGGGAAGAGAGCCCTCCACTCCTAATTCCCTGGGGCAGAATAACTGGACAGGCATTCCTTTTCCCACAGGAGAGGCTTCAGGCCCCCAGCAGCAGATGACCACTATGCTCCCATCAGGCCCGTTGTTCAGCATCCTTCTCTATTCTGATTCACAAAGCAAGTCCAATTCTGTCTCCACGCCACAACACCTTGGCTTTTCGAAGCATATTGGCTTACCCTGTGTAGGTCATCCCCAGAAACTGGAACTGTCAACTCATTATACTTTCAAATGTGAATTTGCTTAGGGATGGATTTAATTTAATAGCTTAGAACTCAGAACAAAACAAACATAGTTACAAACGACATTAGCAGGGAATTAATCATTAATGCACTCCTTGTCTCCTTTGGTATTCCAAGACTCGTCCCACAACATGCCCCAGCCAAGATCTGGGGCTCTCCACAGCTCCTCCCCTTCATCTGAAACCTCCATTCAGCCATTCCCACATGCTGTAATTATTCCTTTGAAACAGTTCTTGGAATAATTTTCCCATTCCATATATACTCCCACTGTCATAATTCAGACCCTTATAATCTCTTGCCTGAATGACTCTGACTTCCTCCCACCAGGATTCCCTGCCACAGCCATCACTGCACCTTGCCAACAGCCATCAGTGGCCTGAGGATGGGTCAAGGCCTCCCTGGTATCAAGAGGACTCCATAACATGACTGTAGCTAGTGCCCCTGCCCTGAACTTGCAGGCTGGGCTCCAACAACGTGAGCTGTGGCTCCGCATGCATGCTGTTGGTCTCCTCCCATCTCTGTGCCTTTGCTCTGTTGTCCCCCTTTCTAGAAAACTCATCTGATGATGATTTCTGTGAGGGACTACTTCTGGGAAGTGTTCTGGGTCCTCCAGTTCACCAAGGGTGGGGCACACGCATGTTTTTGGTGGTTCTCATCCCATGCCCTTACAGGCTGTACTATGTGACTTGGTCTTGTACCTGTCTCTTTGCAAAGCTGTGAGCACCTAAGGCTAGATTCTGGGTTATATTCATCTCCATTTACTCAAAATTTGCTTTGGATGAATAATTGAAACTTAAATCTTAACTATAAAATGTCCAGAATACTCTGTGCTGATTGGTAATAGCCACATTAAACAGACTGAAAGACTTAACTTTCAAAACATATCTAATAGCTCTAAGAGAGAAAAAGTGGTAAGTCTATATAGACAGTCATTAAAAATATATATCCATTACTAAAAACTAAAAAGGCTGAGTTACAATAGTTTATAATAACTTATGGCATGCATGCACACACTGTGTGTAGGCCAACAATAGCATTCAGGGACTTGTGCAGTTTTTTAATTTCCCCCAAATTATCTGATACTCAGGGTGTTCCTGTTCTCAGGAATGAAAACTGACATATTCATTAGTCTGCTTTTCTCGCCCCCTCTTTAATCTGCAGAAATATTTCTACTATCAATAGAACTCAAACGGCCCGCAGCACAGTTTCTATGACAAGAAAAGTTGCTGGAGGCAAAACAGCAAAACAACAAGTAAAATTGAGAGAATCTGTAAGTCAACAAAAGGGAACCTTTCAGAAAAAGCAGAATTGATAAAAGCTAAAAACATTTGCTTAAAAATAGATCATCTGCCTCACAATCAAATCCAGAGATGGTAATGGCTCTCCACTAACTGAAATGTAAAGGAATATTATCTATTTACAACATGATATAGAAAACACTGGATGTCCTATTCAAAGCAAATATTAAACAGCAAAATGATTTTCTTTGGAACAGATGAAGAAAGTTAATCTATGTGAAGAACCAACAAGGACAAAAAAGAACAAAATCAATTCAAAGCGTGTGTGTGTGTGTATTAACTCAAAGTGTGTGTGTGTGTGTGTGTGTGTGTGTGTGTAGTCCATACTTTGATTGAACCTCTACAGTTCCAATACCACACATTCCAAAGTGAGCAAAGCAAATGGTTTAAAATTCAACCAACAAACTGTCTTCACTTCATCTTGCCTGTCTTTGCAGCTTATTTATATCTTATCAAAAATTTTAAAAAAATATTCAACTGAAACTAAATAAATCATTTAAGTACAGAAACTCTAGAAACTAAGTATAAGCCATCAAGTATATACTTATAGATAGCAAAAAGAATTTGGCATTAAATAAAGTTTTTGTTTTTAAGGTAGAGTGTTTTTAAAGTTATTATATAATTACCCTTACCAAGTATATAATTTTTAGCTTTGTCAGGGTCTCTGTTGGAATTATAATTCTAGACTGAGCAAAGAATTCTATCAAAACTCTATTATCATATTAAAACACTTGATCATGTGTGCTTTCAAGAATCCCAACTTTCTATTTCTGAGACGAGAACAGATTTAATGAAATATTTTTAAAGTAGAGTTGGTAAAGAGAATATTTGTGAAAAGCACCGCCAAAAAGACAATTCATATGGCAGACACAGAAAAAGCAGAATTTATCACATATAACTGGAGCAATGGGTATTAAATAATCATCTTTGAATAAACTCTACAAATCAATATGGTCCTCTGGTCTAAACTCAGAATGGTATTGCCTAAAGGAAATCTCTAAGGTCAACCAACAATTAACTGAAAGGTTTTGATTGAAAATGCTATTGACTGCTTTCATATCAGACAGCTTCCTGGTTATTATACTTCATGGGCTAAGTAGGTGCCAAGACATTAAACTGTCAATAATCTATTAATACTGGACTGTTACGCTCCCTCTCCCTGAATCTGCAAGCAAATGCATTCAAGCCAAGTACTTGCTTAGAGCTAATGCAAATTCCCCAGCCCTGATATGGAAATCATATCTTTATTACCTCCCAGTTTAAATGCCTAGTAGTGTTGACAGAGGATACAAAAAATATGCAGATAATAAATGTTTATTCAGATGAGTTTCACTAACATTTGTTTTTTAAGAGATTGATGAGGGGATAGAGAACACGTCCTGGAATCCGACTTCACTTCTAAGTCATATTTAACAGTTTCTAAATTGAATGTAATAAACACTTTACAAAGAGAAATGACAAGTTACTTAAAGTGAGGCTTACAGGTCTCTGCCACTCTGCATTTGGAAAGCAGTTATCCATTGGCAGGGTGGGGGAGAACTTTTAATGAATTTAATAGAGAAAAGCACTTTAATTAAATGCTGTCAAAGTGGATTGTATTAATGACTGTACACAGAGGAATTTAAAGCCAGCCAAGTTTATTTAGCAAATAGAAACTGGGCTTTCGAAGCCTGCAAGTATTTATGTTTCTGCAGTTACAGTACATCTAGGAGATGATGGTGCCAAATGAAACCGTTGAGTTATTAGATATGATTTTATTTATTGTGTATTATTAAAGTTTCAAAGGCCACAAGGGAATTAATTTCATTTTCAAAATGAAACACCACATTTGACCAGAAAGGGTTAAGGAAGTAGAATATTGTCCCTCAATTTTTTTTTCCCAAGAATTTTGATGCAAGTGAGCAGCTAGTGGATATGACCTTTTATAGGTTCAACTAGTCAAACTTCATTTCACTGGATAGTGGTGGCAAAGAAATCAATGACAGTATTTCTCCTGTGACTTTTCTCCTTTTTTTCAGTGATTTGCCACTAAATGTAATTCATTTTGTTACACACAGCAATAAGCTGAAAAAATGACCAAAGCTCTTAAAAATCTCCATGAAAATTTGGCTGCCATAACTTTCTTAATCAAAAACATGAGTAGTACAAACTTCTACAAAGGAAAAAGGTATCAAGTGTTTGACTAGGGGCAACAGGAAAAGGGAAGTCTTCCTCAGTATCTTCAATTTAGAGGTTGACCACAGAACAGACCTATTATTAATGATAATATTTTTAAAATAAACAAAGAAAATATGAGCCTTAATGCACAAAATCTGTAACAGCTTGAAGAGCTGATCTGGTTGGAAAATACTGTATGTGTGTCAACATGATTTTCTCTACCGTTTGTAAAAATGTAATTATCCATGATATGCTATTATCCATGATATGCTACAAGGGCGGGGGATTTCAAGTAAATCCACTGGAAGCTGAGGATTCGCCTTTGGTCTTCAGAGTCTGACACCACCACGTCTGTAAGATCACAAACCACTGCCATGACTTACCACATCCTTCTCACAGTTATATACACACCCTTCCACTCTGCCTTTAGATTTTAATTCAAAACACAAGAAAGGGGAAGAAGGGAATGTGAGGATAAGAGAAAAAAACACAAAACCCAGCACCTATTTCCTTTCAAGAACAGAATAATGATCACAAGTGGAGATTTCCAACTTTCTAAATAAATAATCTCATTTTGCACCTTCCCTCTCCATTCAAATTATTTATTAATATCATATGTGTGATCTCATGTCTCTGTAGTTCTGGAACATATAAGTAACTCTGTTTTTCCCATCTGTGCCAAGATGTTTCACATATTTTGAAATGCTGGAAATGCAGATGAATAGGATATAAAATAAGAACTGATTACACAGAAAACATTCTACACAGGGCAACATTCTACACAGGGCAACATAGAACACAGATGATGTTACATGTTCACATAGTGTAATGTGCTACTCAGCCTCACACATGGAAACCCAGAGATCACTGAAGTACAGAGTGCTGTCTCTAGGATATCTGTTGCAGGAACTCAAAATAAATTGGTTGATTTCCTGCAAATTAACTGCTAAGAAAACTCCTCTCCTGGTATATCAGTCATTCTAATATGAAGATACACCAAACAATCACCAAATGACAGACCATCTTGATGAACTGATTCAGTTTTTTATATTTTACAGGCCAAGAATCAATTTGCTTCTTTCTTTTCATTACTAAGGAAGTTACTATATTAGCTTGCTATGCATACTGTTTACTTTAAAGCTTCTCTCTTTGGTAAATTTTTGTTTTATATGAAATACTCACATGAGAATTCCTCTCCAAAGCATACCCCTGGGGGCTGGCACCGTGGCTCACTTGGTTAATCCTCCACCTACAGTGCTGGCATCCTATATGGGCGCCAGATTCTAGTCCCAGTTGCTCCTCTTCCAGGCCAGCTCTCTGCTGTGGCCTGGGAAGGCAGTGGAGGATGGCCCAAGTGCTTGGGTGTCTGTACCCACATGGGAGACCAGGAAGAAGCACCTGGCTCCTGGCTTTGGATCAGTGTAGCTCCAGCCATAGCGGCCATTTAGGGGGTGAACCAATGGAAGGAAGACCTTTCTCTCTGTCTCTACCTCTCACTATCTGTTAAATAAAAAAAATTTAAAAAAAGCATACCCGTAGTGGTACATGTTGACATGAATTGCCAAAAATAAAATGAGAAAACTAATAATTAGTGAAATAATTTGAATACATAAGTTTTTTGAAAAAATTTGACAGGGAGAGCAAGTGAGCTCCCATTCACTGATTCATACTCCCAAATCCCCAGTGGCCAGGGCCAGTGCAGGGGAACTCAATCCAGGCCTCCGAGTGGTAGCAGGAACCCAACTACGTGAGCATCGCCACTGCCTCCCAGGGGCTGCATCGGCAGGAGGCTAGAATCAGGAGCCAGAGTCAGAATCAGACTCAGGTACCCTGAGGTAGGATGTCTTAACTGCTCGGCTAAATGCCTGCTCCGTTTTTAATTTTTAGAAAGCTTTCAAAAGAATAACTGACTCCTCATTTTGAGGTGTATTGAATTTATCATATCTCAGAAAGTAACTTTGTTACAATCATTTCTTCTGTCTTCCGCCTGAAGCCATCAAATCTGTTGGATGTTTGGCACTAGGAAATCAGGTTATGGACTTAATGTTATATGATCCTGCAAAATGGATTCAATAAAATACTTAAGTGAGCTTTGTGCATTTGATACAGAAAGAAATGTACAGATAAACTTCCTTGAACATGATGAAAGAAATTAAATTGAATGAAAGTTTGCAGGACAAAGAGTAGAAACAATGCTATTTAAATGAACTATTTTTGATGTTGAGGTGATCAAGTGAGCTGTCATACCAATTAGCATTCAGTTCTGGAAATACCTGGTTTATACATTTTCCAAAGGTTTGCTCATTAAAAAAAAAAAAAAAAAGAGTCCACTACAGCCATAGAGGCTCAAAAATGTTAAATGAAGGTTACTCAGTGTTAGACTACTGAATATTTAGCAACTGGCTCTCTAGACTAGGAAGCTCTAATTGGACAATTTGCCGGTTTTTGTGTATGTAATCCCACTCCTGTTGGTTGCATGCTACCAAGGTGTAACAATCAGCTTTCAAAATTCTTGAAAATTTAACAACTGGTTCCTATAAGCTGGTGGAAGCTTTACTCCATCACACCACATCTGCTACCCTTGGACAAGCCACACATTGTTTGCCAGACTGACTGACTGGAATTCCTTTACCTGGTCTGACTTACCTGTCATCTTCCCAGTCCCAAAGTCATTAGGATGACCCCAGTGTGATATCTAATTCCATAAAAGATTCTGTATCAAAAGGTTCAGGGTTATATGATTTGCAGTGAACTACATCTAGAAACAACTTGTGAGAAAATTGAACTTGTGACCTTAGAACTGTCAAACCTATCTAGTTTTCTTGATCTCCCATTTCTAGGGTCAAACCGAGTAATAATAAAATAAATTAATTTCAGAACTTTGGCAGTTTTCCTTTAATTGAAAGTGTGCTTTTCTATCATTACAAGGGGAAGTTCCAGACTTCAACTTAATAAAAATCAGCAGTAGTTTTCAGCTACATTAGATTTCCACACTAAACAGAAACAGCTGAGAAGTCACAGTAGGTAGGTTTGGCTATGATAGTTTAAAACTCGGTGGCTGGCTTTCTCTTGCAATTGTCATAACTATCAGTCATAAGAAAACCAACTGGAAATCTCTGAGACCAATATAAGGTGTTCCTAATCTGTTATGCTGTTCCTAATTTGCTTTTCCAAAATGCATGTGAACCTCCCAGGAGCAATGTGTTTTTATTTTTATGCTCTCATTAAAATGCTCAAATGAGAATCAGAAATGAACGAACCAATGCACAGAATGAATGTTTCAGATAAAAAAGCATCTCTGAATTCACCTAACTTGTGGCACCATCATTTACAAAACAGTAGATGTAATCGCAAAGACAGAAATGCCTCATCCGAGATCAATCCATGTCATGCACAGGGAAGTTTTTAAAAGCTGTTTTATTTTTTTTTCCCAGGGGCCAAAGGTTTATTGAAAATAGGGATAGATTGGCTAGGGCTGTGGTACAGAGCATAAAGCTGCCACCTGCAATCCCAGCATCCCATTTCAGTACTGGTTCGAGCCCCAGCTGCTCCACTTCCAATCCAGCTCCTTGCTATTGTTCCTGGGACAGAAGTGCAGGGTGGGAGACCCAGATGGAGTTCTAGGCTCCTGGCTTTGGCCTGGCCCAGCACTGGCTGTTGAGGTCATTTGAGAAATGAACCAGTGCATGGAAGATCTCTCTCTCTCTCTTTCCCTCACTCCCTCCCTTTCAAATAAATAAATCTCATAAAAGAAAGACAACAGAGATACAGAGTAATATTTATTCTTTCAAAGATGCCCTGATTCCTGGTCATTGCATAGAAATTCTCAGGGGACCATAAACGTACAGAAAAAAATTAAATATTTGGAAACTTTTTACTTTAAAAGCCATATTATGGAGCCGGCCCTGTGGTATAGTAGGTTAAGCCTCTGCCTACGGTGCCAGCATCCCATATGGGTGCCAGTTTGACCCAGCTGCTCTACTTCCAGTCCAGCTCCCTGATAATGTGACTGGGAAAGCAGTGGGAGATATCCCAAGTGTGTGGGCCCTTGCACCCCCGTGGGAAACCTGGAAGAAGCTCCTGCCTTCAAATCGGCTCAGCTCTGGCCATTTGGGAAGTGAACCAGTGGATGGAAGACCCCTCCCCCAACTTAGCCTCTCAAATAAATAAGTCTTTAAAAATAAAACCATATTACACCCAGACTTAAGCCAATCTCAACCATCAATTTCAAATATATTTAAAAAATTTGTAATCAGAAGACCATGATTTTAAAAGAAGCATTTATTTCTGTCATTACATAAGAAAGACATCAGTTTTTTAAAATGAAAATCAAATTGTTAAAATTTGTTATGAGGTTCTTAACCCTGTGGCTTTCAAACATGGAGTCAGGACTTGCTAATTGCACATCAAATAATTTGCTCCCATTGACAGTTAAAATACAAAACTGGCAAATATTTTATGTTTTGTTTTTTTTTTTTTTGGTGCATTACAGCTAACACTGTATTCCTTCCACAATCACCAATTCATAGATATGTAAGTCCACTTCTGAATATATATATATATATATATATATATATATATTATATATGTGTCTGTGTGTGTGAGAGAGAGAGGAGAGAGAGAGAGAAAGAGAAAGAGGTAGAATTCCAGGTGGTAACATTAGGAATGGAGTAATTCACATGAAAATCACCCATTATTATTCAGTATAGAAAATCTATTCAACAGTGTCCTAAGATGTTAATGAATTCTGTGTCTTCAATCTACCTGCCATTCTATATCCTAATTTGTAAATGTCTATTCTCATTTCCCTGGTAGCATATGAGCAACACAAGACCAGAGAATATCTGTTTTCCCGTGAGTTCATCAGAAGCCCACAGTTATGGCTGTGGTAGATGGCTAATTAATATTGGACCAAAGAGACTCAAACATAGTCCCTGTGTGGCAGCTTCACAACTTTGTGGATTGTAACATGCTATGAAGACAGCCGAAATCCCAGAGATTGTCCAGAAGCTGAATGGATTGTTTGTTTGTATTTTTAAGAACATTTAAAACGAACATAAATCAACTTTTGTTATCCCAATGACATTTTATTATGCCCTACAGAGAGATTTTATTCAGAGTTGAGAGAAGAAATTTTCACTTACTTTTAAATAACTTGGAATGACGTTTAAAAGAGCTTATAAAGTAGAGAGGGCATATGAAACCAGACAGCTCTGAGTTCCTCCACCTGTCTTGAGACAACTGTCTAATATGCAAATAATAGAGGCCAGGCACTCTTTCATATCTGTTGGTCATAAAATTATGAACTGACACCATCCTTGATTTGTCTCTGAACTCTTGTTAATAGGAATTGTCCCCTCCCCCCCTTTTTTTTTATTAAATACTTGTTAATTTGTTTGAAAGTCAGAGTTACAGACACATACACACACATACACACAGAGGTGGCGGGGGAGAGATCTTCCATCTACTAGTTCACTCCCCAGATTGCTGCAATAGCCAAGACTGGGCCAGGCAGAAACCAGGAGCCAGGAGCTTTTTCCAGGTCTCCCATGTGGGTTGCAGAGCCCCAGATCATCTTCTGCAGCTTTCCCAGGCCACTAGCAGGGGCTAGGTTGGAAGTGGAGCGACCTGGACACAAACTGCCACCCATATGGGAAGTCGGCACTGCAGTTAGTGGCTTTACCCACTATGCCACAACACCAGATCCTTCCCTTTATCCTTAAGATCAATACTAACAATGCTTAGATTGTTCTAATATTTCTCAGGTACCTTCCATGTAAGTCACAATCTCATTTAGACTGAAAATAACCCTGCAGATTTGGGATCGTTATTACTATTTCCAGAAACTTTAGGTGTCTCTGTAACATGAGAGGTCCAATTGCAGGAGTGGTCCTAGAATTCAAACTCAGAACTTGGAGATGATCCTTACCATGCCCCTCACCATGCTTCCAGCAGAGCTGCTAATTAAGTCTATCTGGGTAAGCTCTTTGACAATTTATACTAGAGAGGTTAAAAGAAATCTAATTTTCTTTTTATTTTTTTAAATGGTCAGGGAGTGATTTCTTTTTCTTTCTTTTTTTTTTTTATTTATTTGACAGGTAGAGTTATAGACAGTGAAAGAGAGAGACAGAGAAAAAGGTCTTCCTTCTGTTGGTTCACTCCCCAAATGGCCGCTACGACCGGCACTGCGCTGATCCAAAGCCAGGAGCCAGGTGCTTCCTCCTGGTCTCCCACGCAGGTGCAGTGGGCCATCCTCCACTGCCCTCCAGGGCCACAGCAGAGCTAGACTGGAAGAGGAGCAAACGGGACCAGAACCTGGTGCCCATATGCGATGCCAGCACAACAGGCAGAGGATTAACCAAGTGAGCCACGGCACTGGCCTCCAAGAAATCTAATTTTCATTTGAACATTCTACTTTCTATTTAAATATTTTTAAATTGGCCAATTCAAGGTGTCTTAACCCTGGCTTTATTAGTATTTGTGGACTACATTTGTCAGTTCCAACAGGTTCCCAGCATGTAGTAAAATTTCAGAAAGACGGCTGGGCTTGAGCTTCCCCGACTACCCTCCTGCCCTGTTTCAGCTGCAGCCATCTAGATATGTGGCCTTGTCTAAGTGATTAAACCCAAAACATAGCATGTGAGGAAGCATCCTGCCCCAACCAACCAGAGTAAAACGATAGGCATTTCAACTCCCTGTGTAGGAAAGCCCTGCTCTGCAGATGTGAACTTCTGCTTCTTCTGCAAAGATGATAAATGCCCTCCAAACTGACAACTGCCTATGAATGAGAAGCACTGGCATAGAAAATTCAAAGAGAAAATGTGAAACAGCATGTGCTTTTCTGCCAAAGAGAAAATAAAGTAGGAGGTTCTAGTTCACAAAGCTAACTTTGTGAGGTGGTTTGGCTGACATACTAACAATGAACTAGCTCGGATCTCAGTGCCAAGTATAAGGTTGATACTTGGAGAAGTCACTTTGGGTGGAGAGAATTAATATGATCAGGACCAAAAAACAAAAAAAAAAGTGTCTCTGTGTGTGATCAAGGGGAAATTAGGGTAGAGTATACATATTTACCATCCATCTATTTTCCATTTAATCTTATTTTTTAAAACATCACTTGTTCATCAGTCAAGACACAATTTTTTGAGAGGCACATAAATCAGTTTAGACTCTATAGAATAGACTCAGAAGATTTCTTTGCTTTGATACCTTAAATAGCCATGTTTTTCTAAAGTAATTTCATCTCACAATGTTTAAGAGACACTATCCAGTTCATTCTAGAAACAGTTAAAAAAAATGAAGCTAAGATATGTCACCCAAGATTAGGATCACAAGAAGAAACAGAATCTGTAGATTTCACTAAATCATAATCTGAATTTTAGATTTATCCAAGGTAGCCAGAAGTTTGTTTAATAAATGCATTTGGAATAAACTGAGGGGAGGGGGAAGCATTGCAGCAGAATGGGTTAAGCTGCCACCTGCAATGCCAGCATCCCATATGACTACCATTTTGTGTCCCAGCTGCTCTACTTCCAATCAACTTCCCTGTTAATGTGCCTGGGAAAGCAGCAGAAGATGGCACAAGTGCATCCATGTGGGAGACCTGTATGGAGTTCCAGGCTTCTATTTTTGGCCTGGTCCAGAGCTGGCCATTGCAGTCCAGAGTGAACCAGAGAATGGAAGAGTCCCCTGTCTCTCTGTAACTCTGCCTTTGAAACAAATAAAATAAATTTTTAAAAATACATTTGGAGTAAGGGGAAAACTGTTTAATATACGTGTAAAATTCTGTTTTATTTATTGTTATATATGTGGTGCCTAGAATAATACCTGGCTCACAAAAGGAGTTCACAGAATATTTGTTGAGTAAATAAGTAAAACTCTAAGAATAAAAATAGCATGGCCAGCATTCTGAACTATTCTGTAATGTGAGACCTGAGAACTGGTTTTTTGGACAGGCAGAGTGCACAGTGAGAGAGAGAGAGACAGAGAGAAAGGTCTTCCTTTGCCATTGGTTCACCCCCCAAATGGCCGCTGTGGCCGGCGCACTGTGCTGATCTGAAGCCAGGAGCCAGGTGCTTCTCCTGGTCTCCCATGCGGGTGCAGGGCCCAAGCACTTGGGCCATCCTCCACTGCACTCCCTGGCCACAGCAGAGAGCTGGCCTGGAAGAGGAGCAACTGGGACAGAATCTGGCGCCCTGACCGGGACTAGAACCCGGTGTGCCAGTGCCACAAGGCGGAGGATTAACCTATTAAGCCACAGCGCCGGCCGAGAACTGGCTTATCAATCAATTTTAATCATTTTTTTTTTCCAAACCCAGGCTAAAGAAATACAAAGGAATGTATTTTCCTCCTCTCAGATGAAATGTGATGAGGTCTTGATTAGAACAATGACACATCAATATCTACAAGAGCCTTAATTTTAGTTGCAGTTTATCATTGTTGGTTTTTGTGGGTGAGAAGAGAAGGGAGGATGCATTTTAAGGCACTTTGTATCTCAGTCTCTATTTGCCTCTCTTTTTCTTATTGCTCTATGCTGCTCACATGTAATCCGTTGGCCCCTTCACGAAGTCTATTAGCCATTTACCCCTGTCCTTTCAGGCTGGAAAAGACAGTGTTTCAGATTATTGAAAACACACACAGAGGAGAAGGAATAAGAACACTGAGCAGATCAATGGAACAATGGTAAAAACACCTCTACCCGAATGCACCGTAATTTTTTTATAAAATAAATAAGCTTTGTGTTCAAAAGAATAATATTTAGTCTGTTTTCCCATCACAACAACAAAAGGTCAAGTTTTTATATTAAACCCATTTTCATTTAATATCACCAGAAGGGAAAGAATATGAAAACATGTAGAATGAGTATCCTACTGTCCCAAAACTTTAACAAATTAATCTTCTAAGATAGAAAGCCAACGTACAGTGATCTCAGTGGTCTCTGAGCTAATTCTGAGTGTTCCTTTTACCAATAAAGCAGCAGAGGGAAAAGAACCTTCTACTCAGTTTTAGTATCTTAAAAACAGAGTGTATAAGTAACCCAAGAGAGGTATATGAATTGTATTGCGTCTCAAAAATGCAAAATATCAAAATTATTATTTTAAAAAACGAATTACGGAAGAGCAAGCTATTCAAGAAATCAAGGTTCTCCATGTTGCCAGAGTGCCGGAAAGGAGAGGTGAAGAGGAACCTGTTGTTGGAAATTTCACTTCTAATCAATAGCTCACCCTGGATGTTTAATTTGGAAAGGTGGCAGTTAGGAAGTTTCAGCCACTTATACGGGAAGCTCTGTTTGGCAAATCTCATGAAAAAAACATCATGAAGAATGAGAAGCAAAAAACTACTCCAATCATTAAAATGGCAAGCCTAGTGAAATCTTGAACCCAACAATTACGCAACAATTTCTATGTCCATAAAAAAAGTGGTTAAGACCCCTTAAACTAAAAAAAAAAAAAAAAAAAAGTAGGCCTACTTTGCTGTAGAAAAAAAAAGCAATGCCACAATTAATATCTAATCTACAGAGACTTGTGATTCCAATGAATTTCTTTAACTTTCTGACATGTTCACTAGAGAAAAGCTCTTTAGTATATTTTAGAAGAAGGGGACCCAAGATGGAAATTTCCACCTCATAGAATAAAAAGCACTGGTTACAAAATACTTTCAAATCTCTCTATATTCCTGAATCACAAATTTAAAAATCTATACATGGTAACAAAACTTATTGGCAACACAGAAACCAAAACTGCTCTTCAACAAATACATACATGAGAACACACTAGTAGGAAAACACTCTGTGGGCCTTCACTGATGTTCCAAGACTCTCAAAGTTTCTCAAGAGAGGGCCTTCTTTTACCCAACCACTGAAACATTTCATTAAAAGTGCATCTCTCCTCACCAGAGCAGGGCTTTTAAACTTGAGAGCCTGATTCAAACAGCAGGCTTTGAACAGGAGCTTGGAATGAATCCAAGATGGAAAACATTCTGGTAACCTGGTTAGACAATATGAAAGCATGTTTAATTGATTAATTATTTGGCTTATTTATTAATTTTCCTAGAAGTTGTTCTTTTGGAACCAAATTCACAAATCAACATTTAGACAGCACATCTGGAATTAGAAAATAGGACTGAATCCTCAGTGCTGAAATGTAGATGTGAAATACCCCTAAATATCAGCAATGAGAGTCACATTCTGAAGCCATCTCAAGAATGCTAAATCAGACTGATAAAAAATGAAAATTTCAATCACACAAGTCCTTTGACATCACACCAATTGTGTTACAGACTTTGCTGCATTAAGTGCTCTATAAAAAATAAAGCTCACAAAACTAGGTCCCTTCAATAAAGTGATGAAAAATTAAACAGTTCTGTGTAATACCAGATACCTAACAATAAGTGTTCAGGGAATGTGGGCTGTTGTGACCTAGAAGTTCTTTCCAGCACACAAGTAAAAGTGAGACTCCAGAGAAGATAGATGTGAATTAAAGCTCTGACTTCGGGCATATCCCTTCTTTAAGCTGCAGTTTCCACTCAGTGAATGTACACAACCTCCTCCCCTTGGTTCTTCACAGTGATTAAAGATAAAATATACTTGCAAAAACTATCAGATTTGGAGAGCCTGGCAGTTAAATGCTGCCAGGGGAAAAGAAGAAGAAAGAGAAGAATGGGTGAGGGGAGTAGGAGAAAGGAGGAGGAGGAGAGAGTGAAGAAATAATAATAGTGTCACTGTTATTATTACTAGATTTTGTGTAGGAAAAGCTCAGAATCAGCCCTGGACATACTCATGGTTTTTTATTTTACAGTTAGGCAATTAAGGATATACCTATACAAGGGTTTCCCAAGCTCAGTAATATCAGCATTGTAGCAAATCCATCTCTGGGGAGTTTCCCCATGCATTATGAAATACTTTGTGGCAATATACTTGGTTTCTATCAGTAGATACCAGTAGCACCCTCAAATTATAACAGTCAAAAATGTCTCCAGACACTTCCAAATTCTCCCATTGAAAAAATGACCCAGGTGAAGAACCATTGATGAATCCCAACAAGAGGACATCTGTGGCTTAGATGCTGCAAATCCCAAGTGAGCAGCCATCCAGACAAGTGAAGGAAAGTGCTGGTGTCTGGCTGTCACCAGCCAGGTCTCCCATTCCTTCTAAATGTATAGTCTGGAATTTTAAAACAAGTACTTGTCAGGAAATCACATAGCAGTAGGCTGAGAATTCCTGAACTTGGAAACACTATGGTAGAAATACAGTAAAGCAATAAAGCACAAACTGCACAGACATGAACAAGTTGGCAAACACTCCCCAGTCAACCCCGCTTGGGGACCTCGTCATAGTCCCTTTCTTTCCTGCTGCATTAAGACGGAAGTGTGGTCAGAGGAAAAGTTGGATGCCAAAAATGCCCGTGTTTTCATGCAGCTGCCAATTCTGGCTTCAGGCAAGGTTTGGCGTCTCTGCTCCAGTTTTTCCAATTGTAAAACAGAGTTTGTAATAATGAATACCCTGACCTAACTAGTTTTTGATTCTAAGCTTGGGATATCCATTCAGAATAGGGCCTCAAGTCATAATAACCACTAGGGGGGAAAATACTACAAACACAAGATATAATTTTGTCTTCAACCATTTTGAGGTAAAAAATAGAATGCATTTCTTCTTTTTCACGATCTACTTTGGTTGGCTTGGTTTGCCTTACCATGCTTCACCTCTGCTGATCTTTGCACTACCTATACACATAGACTAAAAACATCATGTAGATTAGCATTTCTCAAAATTTTCTGAAAATTATTAATCCTCCAAGAAAGCTTTTTAGGCATTTTTTTCCCTAATCATCTTCCCTTTCATACAATTTTAATGCCAGAGACATCCTGAAAATCTCTTTATGCACTGTGATCCTTTGAAGGAGCATAAACCAATGTAAATTGTAGAATTTTATGGGTCCCAAGAATGAACTGACACTCCCTTGGGGCAGGAGTGTCCCCATTGGGGCTCAATGGTGTGAATAAATCTGGTTTACAAAGGGTATTTGGGGCCTGGAAAGCCAATTTCTGTCCATTGGAAACTTAGAGGGGATTATTAAAGAGACTTAGACATAGAGATTTAGAATGCTGAAAGGAAACCTGGAGAAACCAGATAGTTCAGTAAGATGTTAAAGATAACCCATTGCCTAGAGAGATCTGAGTTCCCAAGGAAGAACCACCTCACTCTTCCAGGACAGACCACCGAAGCTGTGGGGCTGACTGCAACTCACAGAGGCCCCAGCTGCAGACTGGTCTCAAACATCACATTGCTTCCTCTCTGAAGTGAAATCCCAGCAAACGTGCACTTATTGCTGAGCTTGCAAAGGCTGGTGCTAGGTGTTAGAATTCTAACAATAACTTGTATGTGATGGCTACCATTGGTGAAATCAGAGCCAGGAAATGGAATCTTGTGGGTCAGGGGACTGACAGGGTAAGGTGATATGACAGGAGTGAGGCCTAAATGAATAAAATGGAAGGATGTGTGGACATGGTGCCCAGAAAGTGCAGGCATGGGGGTCAGCGCAGCAGGATGGGGAGTGGGTGCTCTGTGGGAAGGGTGTTGGCTCCAGCCTTGTGCCACTGTGGACATGGTGGATCTGGCTGTCTAGATTTTCTGTGAAATCACCTGGGTTTTCCACGTAAGCTTTTTCATTTCATTTTTTTAAACCTTGGTGGGCTGAAAATAATACAACTGCAGGTGATACAAGACTTCATTTGTTAACTCTGCAAATAAATAGGAAGAAAATATCATCTCTGCTTTAATTTTTAAACAAGATTTATTTATCTCAAAGGCAGAATGATAGACAGAAAAGGTGGGGTAGAGACAGAGAGATTTTTCCATCTGCTGGTTCTTTCCCCCAAATGCCTACAACAGCTAGAGCCAGTCCAGGCTGAAGGCAGGAGCCATCTGAGTTCCCCATGTGGGCAGCAGGGACCCAGGTATTTGGTTGATCTACCACTGCTTTCCCAGGTACATTAACAGGGAGCTGGATTAGAAGCAGGGTAGCTGGGGCCAGCTCTGTGCCGTAGTAGGTTAATCTGCTGATAGCACTAGCATCTTTTATGGGTGCCTGTTTGAGTCCTGGCTATTCTACTTCTGATCCAGCATCCCTGCTGATGGAAAGCAGTGGAAGATGGCCCAAGTGCTTGGGCCCCTATTCCCACTTGGGAGATGTGCAAGAGTCTCCCAGTTCCTAGCTTCAGATTGGCCCCGCTCCAGCTATTGAGGCCATTTGGGGGACAGTGAACCAGCAGATGGAAGACCTCTCTCTTTATCTCTCCCTCTCTCTGTCTGTAACTCTACCTTTCAAGTAAATAAATAAAGCTTAAAAAAAAAGGCAGGATAGCCAGGGCACAGAGTAGCAGCCGACTCAGATGGGCACTGCATTATGCAATACTGCCCACATGCAAGTGGCAGATTAACTTACTGTGCCACAATGCCAGCCCTAAATATCCTATATTCTGTGAGGAGAGGGGTTGTGACTTTAAGAGACTTCTCAACATTGGAGAAAGCACCAAGTGGAGTGGGGGATGGTGACAAGAGTGAGAAGGAATTAAATAGATCAATCTGGTAGGTAATTATACACAGAGATCACTGCCCAAAGCCTCATAGCCTCATCCCATATCAGAGTGCTGGTTCCTATCCAAATTCCTGCTAATGTGCCTGGGAGACAGTATTGTGTCCCTGTCATCCATGTGAGACTCAGTAAGAGTTCTTGGCTCCTTCAGCCTGGCCCTGACCTGGTTGTTTTTGTCATTTGGGGAGTGAGCCAATGGATGAACGATCTCTTTCTCACTCTTCTCTCTCATTCTGTATTTCAGAGACAGAGACCAACAGAGACAGAGAAAGAGATGGGAAGGAAGGAAGGGAGGAAGGGAGGAAGGAATGGAGGGAGGGAGGGAGGAAGAGAGGGAGGGAGAGAGGGATGGAGGAAAGGGAATGGAAGGTAAGGGGAGGGAAACAGGGGGAGAGAGAGAGAGAGAAAAGACAGTCCAGGAAGGGATGGGCATGGGCATTTGTCCCAATGGTTAAGACCACACTAGAGATGTAGGCACTTGACATAGAAAGACCTGAGTTTTATAACTGCCTGGGTCTCCTGACTCCAGTTGCTAATGTACACCGTGGGAAACAGCAGGTGATGACTCAAATACTTAGGTCCCTGCCACCCCCATGTGGGAGGCCTAGATGGAGGTTCTAGCTCCTGGCTTCAGAATGTACCTTCACAGACACAATATCAGGAAGCTCAACTGAAGCTCCAACATGGCATGCCGGCATCGCAAGCAGAGGGTGGCTTAACCCACTGTACCACAACACCGGCTCTAGGTCTCTACTTCCAAGACTTACTTCACTCAAACTCATCAAACATAAGATAAAATACTTTGATGAACATTCTTATAGCTGCTCAAACATCGCAGCCCACAGAGATGGTAATTTTCTGTGCAAAGTGTGGAGACAAGTATGGCACAGGAAAGAAGGGCCCTAAGCGAAAAGTCTATACAGTACTGGTTTCCTGAAGTTGGTCCTTAGCCTCATGCCGGTTCATACATCAGTTCAATCACCAACACCAAAGTGAGGGAGAGGGGAGGGATTGTAATAGCAAGTTTTGGCTGAGTTTATAAAGGTTATATGTCTGAAGCTACTCATTTCATTAATGCGTTTGATATTCAATAAAATTTTATGAAATGACAATGACAATAAGTGGGAGCTTCTCAGAATTTTTTATAAATTTACTTTATAAAAGGCTAGAAAATCTATACTGGATCCCTATTTAATATTAAATTTCTCCTAGATCTCAATGGATGAACACCGCTGCTCTATGTGGCAGTAGATTAATATAATTACCTATAGGAAGGTGTCCTGAGGTTGGGATGAGCCCCAACCACGAAAGCAGAGAACAACTTTTGAAGGCAATCCCAAGAATGAGTCACCCCAAGATCTAGTCCAGATCAGGAGAGCAGGCTCTGCCACATGACTGCAGAGTAGTCTAATCACCCACCCACTGCAGGCCCACTGTGGAGACTGCAAGAGATGTGGAGACTCCACGCACAACTAACGCTGCGGACACTCGGTGACTTTGGCCTTGGAAACCACCTGATGACAGCATGAAAGCAAGGAACGAGGTGTCTACATGTATAAGAAAAGTGACCTAACAGACATGAACTGGAGAAGAGGGGACACAGAAACCCCAGGGGAGGATATTTAGCCACGCCTTACCTTTCCTCCATCCTCATCCTCTCCAGCATTCTTCACACACTCATCCTTTCTTCCACTCTTCACACACACACACACACACACACACACACACGAGGCACACACATGCACTCTGCCTCAACTCTTCTTGCCACACCTGAGGAGACTCAGAGAGAAGCCTTAAAGGGTTCTCTTTGGTGGCAGCCAGGAGTGATGGTATTGGGCAGCAGAGAAAATCTTACAATCTCCCAAAACAACTGTAGGTAAAGCTCGAGGGGTCTAGCCTTGGAACTCCAGTTAATTTCTCTTCTTGAAGGAAACGGATTTTAGAAAGAGCTGCTAGTTGAACTCAATTACTTTCAGATATGAGTATTATTTGTTCCAATGAGAGCAATAACTAAGCCAACATGTAGCCTAAATGAAGGCAGAAAAAACCAAAGACAGGAAAATTCATCTTAAAAATTCTAAGAATCTGCCACAATTTTTCTTGAAGATTCAATTGAGTTCAATGGTACTCCTTAGGTCATAAGCTACTTCTCATCACAAACATTCCTTGATGAATTTTGGATCAGAAACTACCCCAGAGTGTTTCTTTAAAAAACAAATGAATGGCAATGATGGGGATTTTTTTGACAGGGAGATTTACTTCTCCATGAATGTCCTGGCTTCATAATGTCACAGGTTGAAGACTTTCGGGAAAGCATCTGCTTGACCTAGAACTTGGTCATTTTCCTCTATGCAGATATACAAACAACACGTGCTCATTCTCTTTCCCTACACACAAACACACACACAGTGGCCACTCTGACAACAGGGTCCTCTGTCCCCAGGAACATGGCACGTGACCCAGTCTAATGACAGGTGGTATAGCGGGCCTCTCTGACCTGCAACTGCTGCTGCTGGCACAGAAACCACTGTGTGGGTTGGGGTGGGGGTTGCTGACCTGCACCGGCTCAGGCGGGAGCTGGACCACATGCTGCATGCGCTCACTGTGGTGATGCCGCGATTCCTCCTCGTAGATCACATCCCTCTCGTGCTGGGGGAGGTTCAGGAAGCGGCGGATGGTGCAGAGGTTCTCCCAGAGGGTGCGGTTTTCTGGGCTTGGGTTCTCCTTCCAGCGGAGCAGTTCACACAGCCAACCCTAGAGAGAGAGGGAGCCCCTTGAGTTGACTTGCTGAGTGCAGAGGAGCTGAGTCCCTTTACACAAGCGTCACCTACTTTATCCTATTTTCCCTTCAAAACTGTTCCCACCAATCTGGGATCTCAAGATACTGCAACAGTCTGACCACATAGGCAGTAACAACAATGCCTAAGAATCTCCACTCACATTAGTTATCGCTTTGCTCCTCTATAGAACATACTCTCCATTACACTTTCCTTATAAAAAAACATAATCAAGGGGCCAAGGTTGTGGCACAGTGGGCTAAGAGGCCATCTGCGATGCCGACATCTCACATGTGAGCCGGTTCAAGTCCTATTTTCAACCCAGCTCCCTGCTAATGTGCCTGGGAAAGCAGCAGCAGATCACCCAAGAACTTGGGCCCCTGCCACCCACATGGGAAACCAGATGGAGTTCCAGGCTCTGTCTTGATCCTGGAACAGCCCAGGCCATTTGGGGAATAAACTGGCAGACAGGAAATCTCTCTCCCTGTCTCTCTGTCTCTTCCTCCCTCCCTCCCTCCATCTAACTCTACCTTTCAAATAAATAAAATCAATTTTTAGAAAAACAACATAATAAAGTGAGATTACAGTTTTGAATCTCAGAAATGGTCATTAGCATTTTGTCAGACAAATGGACAATATTCTGTTATCCAATTGGATAGTATTTCATTCTGAGAAAAGAGTGATGTGAAAAGTATGTATTACAAAAAGGCAAATTCTAAAGAACAAAATTTCAATGGTAAATATCACTACCTAGGAAGGGAATATTATTACAATTGTCAATAACGCCACAAAAAATGGAAATAACTTAAGCAAGAATGAAAATAACCAACATGTGGCAATTTCTGAATGCCTTATGCTCTTGGCCCTCTTAACCATCACTGTCCCATCACAGCCACACCTGCAGGGAGGTAGGCAGTTGGTCGGGTCACACCTGCAAATGCCTACCTCCCAACTCTGGCATCCGGATGTTCTTCCCTTGCAACTGCACAAGAAGAAAATGTAATGCAAATAATGATGGATTATATGAAAATAATACAGAGGATGCTGTCAACATCACTCACTGACTCATGTCAAAATATTTTACCCAGTAGCTTCCTAACCCATCATTTCTAAGCTTCATTGCTGATTTTGAAAACAAGAACTGTCCCACATCATGCCTCTTGCAAAAGAGTAAAAATTTTTCTAAAGAGGTGCATAAACACAAATGACTTTGTGAAAAATAAACCCCAAACCTCAACAAATTCTCTATCATAACTTGCAAGCCAACGAGAGTTCCTGACATGCATTATAAAAACCCCATATAATATCATAAGCCGTTGTTTGTCTAACTCTCCACTGTGTCTTCTGCCTTTACCCAAAAAGAGGCAAGATTTGATTATCTCCGCTGCATCAGCCAAGACAGCAACACCAGCTGTTCTCATTGTGCAGCCTCTTCCTCACGGCCTCCATGTTAATAACCTGATCATTCCATTTTCTCCTTCAACTGCCGGCTGCAGCACCGCGAAGAGACAAAAACCCAGGCCCATCTGCAGCAGCTGTAGGCACTGAACTGTGAAGCCACTGGGGATTTATAAACTAATCTGTAACACAACACTGCCTTGTTTTTACAAGTGAGAGGCCACATTTGCGCAGACCTGATCTTTTCTTGCAATAAACTGGGAGCTTGGGAGAGTTAGAGGGTTAGGAAGAATGAAAACAAGATATCTTAACATTTGCTTGGAAATGTTTTTCCAAGTGTTTTCATGGATTTTTTTTCCAAATCAATTAAAAGACAAGTAATGATCGATTTTTTTCAAGGTGCAATGTATATGAAAAACGAAGACAAATTTTTTGTGCCTACCAGAAAACAAATTATATTTCTAAAAATTTCCTAGTCCCAAAGTGTTTCCTCAAGGGCTTCTTTGCACAAAGGAAAGAATTCTTGAAATGGAAAAGAAACCATCTGTGGAAAAAATAAGCTCCTATTTCTCTGTCTTTTCATAGAGCTGAATAAGTCTCCAACTGAACTCTTTCAAATGTTTCACACAGGTATGTTTAACATCTCCCAGGGGAAGCGATAGCATGGAGACCAATCATTTAACGGAAAATAAAAACAAAACCTACATCTGTTAAAAGATGAAGTCCTGAGGTACTCAGACCTTAAGGAAGACAGCACCTGCTGCTCAGCCTGAAGAGTGAATTGCATTGTGGGAAGCCACAGCTTGAAAGGAGACAGGTGACAGCTGAGTGGTATCTCCACTTATGCCACTTGGAATGTCTCACACAACATTCATTGCTGCATTTGATTTATATGCGCTGTTATAATCTGCACTCATTACAATCGCTTAGAACAACACTACAGGCCTTGTTATGGACTGTGTGCTGTCTGCCATCCGTCTTTAAGAAGTGTAGTGCTCAATTTGCCCACTGACATGCAAGGTCTTGACCTTGAAGCTATTAGGGAGCGGATTAGACACAAGTGTGATCATGTGTGCAGACATAAGCAAACCAAATTAATTTCTGGCACAGGGAGGTAGCCAACAAGACCCTGTGCTTAGGGCACCAGAGAACTTCCTCAAATCCCTCATGGAGCTGAGCTAATAGCATGTTTAAGGGAACCCGGTTTTGAAGATGAAGCACATTCATGGTATTTAGAGGGTTATTAATCTAGTTTCCCCACAAAGTGTTTGCTTGGCTGATCAGATTAAGGGATGGAGCCTTCAACAGCGCACCCCCACCACAGCAGGCCCCAAGAAATCTGTGATACTTCACAGCCTTGGACATATTGCACCATGTGTACCCAGCTGCTTCAATAATTAGCTTATGAATGTATCAGCTGGTTCTGTGATTTTTATAAATAATAACTAACCTACAGAGCAGAAAGATTGTCAGGAGCCTTACAGTAGCACAAAACCATAAGGAGCTCCTAACTCTGATTTGCTGTTCTACTAAATATCGATATTCCCTACTAAAGGAGTTCCTGCGATGCCATTTATAAATATTTATTTTGTCTCAGAAATGGCAATGTATTTTCTCGTCAGTTTTCCTCATGGCAGCCATGCTTTGCTTTCCCCTCACTCTGACTCACTTGCTCAGATTTGCAAGCTTATATCCAGGAGATCCACTCTTCCACCTCACTTCCCATCTACTCACCTTTATTTTATGCACATGATCCTTCCAGCAGCCTATTTGGAATGCTTATCCCTGTTTTCTCAATAGGATCTCTTATTAGCCTGTTAAGTATTTAGTGAATGTGTGAGAAATTATCATGCTTTTACATGAACACACATGTATGTAAATTGTCAGTTAAGCCATCACAGAACAGATAAAGGGTCCCCACATTGGGATTTTTTTCATTTATATAATTTTTGCATGCCATCCAAGAAAGTTTTGCAGTATCAGGCAAAAAAAAAAAAAGTGTAAATGTCAAATAAAACAGTGACAGATGACAGTATTCTCTATTGAATAGCACTGTTTCTGTCGTGCATGTTCAATGGGAACTCATGAATTATTAATAAACAAATCTCCTTTTTCTGTTAAAAATCTCAAGTAGGTTTTTTTGTTGTTGTTCCCTATGTGTTATATGGAGCATTCCAGGAGAATTATTTTCATTTCAGAAATGCTGATACAGAAGTTCAGCTGATTTCCAGCCTTGGCTAGCTCTCTGAGTGGGCATCATCAACTGTGGAGTATACACCTCTCTATGATTTCTCCTGAAGTTAGCCGAATATTCATATAGTACATTTTTATTTTATAGTCTGACAAAACTGGGACTAAGTGAATTATAAGTGTTTGAGCACAGCTAGGAAGTACACAGAACATTACACTCAAAGCCCAGGTACTTGATTGTGAAGTTCCTGCCCTGTCATTAAATGACTGGGCAGTGTTAGACCTAAGAGCTTAACTGTAAAAAAGGAGGATTTATAAAAGATGGTCTCTAGGTCCTCTTCTAGTGCCACATTCTGTGAGTTTACTTTGCTATCTTTCAAAAATAGCCATTAGGATCAAAAATGCAAAGAAATCACCTTGAGCATATGATCAAGGTCAACAACACTAGTAAGGATATACAACACCATGAACTGTGATACGATGAACTGCAAATGATACAACTTCATATCTGAGGTACTCGTACCCAAAATGCATAATCTCAGTCAAGTCATGATATAATATTCAGACAAATTTATAGAAAGAGGTGTTTGACAAAATAAACAATCAGTCCCCTTCTAAAGTGATGTGAGCATTGGGGAAGCTTGGTGAGAAATATATAGTACAGAGCAACTATCCCTTCTATACTATCCTGGCAAATTTTCTGTGAGTCTAGAGTTAGTTCAAAACAAAAGTTTTTAAGATACAAAGAATACATGGAACATGTATAGGAAAATCCACATGGAGCCTTCAGTGTAAGGATGCCAAGAAATTCACAGTTAACATTTTCGTTTATGGTCAGTATCAGAACCCAAAGAAGAAATACAACTTCAAAAACTTCTGCCTTGCAATCAATGGTTAAAGAGTTTCCAAGCACACAGCCCATAAGCAAATAATATTTATTAACATCTCATTTTAGCCATCTCATCAGTCTCTTAAGCAAATATATTTCCCTCAGTAAAACAGAACAAAATATAAACAACTCTGACTGTCCTTTCCAACTATGCAGGTGAGGCGACACTCATACCAGTCAAGACATAGTTTGTTTATAATCCACCTGTTCTGAAAAGTTGCATGTCAATCTAAATTTACAAAACAAATCATGTTGTAAATGTATTAGGAATCCTTACTATTTGAGGAAATGTGCCATTGATTCTTTGTGGAAGATGAATAATAATCCCATAGTTTCTAAGTTGACGGTTTCATTATCATGACACAAAGATTGAGCATTAGAAGGGGCAATAATAAGAACCATAATTTGATGTTGTTTTTCCTTCATGATTTCATCCTCTTCTGCCATCATTTCCACTGTCGACCTTGTTTTCTAGCCATTGCAATTGCTCACAGTCCCTGGAGATGCCTGGAACATTCTTACTTCTGTGCTTTTGCTATGCTCCTTCCTTGGCTGGAAGGTCTCATATCCAAATCTCTGTTCCCCATGAGAAGCTGTGCTTCGAGGCTCAGTTACATGGTCTCATCTGATCGCCTGAGATAATCAGTTGCTCACTCCTGAATGACCCTAAAGCATATTGTTTCTACCCTTCAACAATTTGATTTTAACTGTTGTTAGAGCTGAGCCTATCTGTATCTCCATCAGAACAACTGACTGCTTTCAACATCTTCAGAGCAGAGAATGGTTCCTTGCACGTTAGGGGATGCTCTATAAGTGCTCATTAAATTGACCTGAAATTATTAGATTACGTAGAAATTAGCCTACAGGAATGTTTTTATAGCCACATAACCAAAGACTAACTGTTGAGGAGAAGTGCTAATACTCAGAAGCAACCTTTTCACAATGTTCTATGGCTTATTTCCTCCTTCTATTGCATGAACATGATAAGAAGAATAGAGTGATCCAATTTGTCCCATTTTGTAAACTGTGAACAATGACAGAGAGATCTTCAAACACTCAGTGTGTAATAGTCTACTGAACATTCACTTTCTGTGTGCCATGTAATGGTTTTGTACATTTCATGCATCATTTAATGATCACTGCTAATTTTCACTTAAAAGGTGAATTAAGATCACTCACAAGAAAGTGAGGAATTCTGACCATGAATCATATCAGGAAAAGTGCCACCACAGAGAATATGACATAATATGGATCTTGGGTGATATGGATGGATTTCACCAGGTGGGGAGGAGAAGAGATTAAAACCTATCCCAAGCACTGATAATGTTTTCTACAAGTGCAAACACACACAAAAATAATCACACAGAGAATCAGAAGCAACTATATGAAGCCAAAGCATCATCTAGAAAGGAAGCCAAGTGTCCAATTCTGAAGAATGTCATGCAAAGCAATATCATTTCAATCCTTGGGTCCTAGGATTTACTGAAGGCTTTTCAACTAATATGGCAAAGAATATACCTTTCTTTCTTACCCTATCCCCGCCCCTTCCTTGGGGAAAGGACTATGCTAAAGTCAGAACACTGCTTATCTTAGCCTAGATAGTGCTTTTTTTTTTTTCATAGCAAATCATGTTCCTGGGTATTAACTAGGATCTACAATGGTTTGTTAGTGGTAAAATACATTCTTCATGAGCTCCATCCTTTAGTTGTTTTCATTCTAAAAAGAAATGGTAGGTATTATAAGCACAAAATTCCATCCATCATCTTAAAACCTGTTTTATTTTCTCTGGGTCTGCATATGTATGCATGTATGTTGTTGTTGTTCACATGGGAGTTCTAAAATTCTCCTGAATTAATAATTAATGAGTAATAGGAATGCCTAAAATTTGTAAAGGTTTAAAAATTTCAAATAGATAATAAGTGAGTGACGTTCTCCAAGTCACATACCAAAAGCTGATGTTGTTCCAGTGGCCAGGGAGGTCATTACAGAATAATAATATGGCCAAGTATTTGAGTTTGGAGCCTATAAGATATGAAGTTGAATCCCAGCTCTTAATTTTACATTATGGCTGTGGACAGCACTTAAGGGTAGAGTTCCTGTCCATGGTACTGAAATGTCCCCATGTACAAAATTACTTGTTTTCCCTAAGCCAGGACACTGGTTAAGACTCCAATTTCTCCAAGCCCTCGTGTTTCTTTCCAAAAAAAAGTCCTATTCTTATGAGAAATCTCCCCAATTTTATAATATTTCACAATAAATACAAATCATGACGTTCTCAACATTAAACACAAGTTCACTGCCTGCTCTGACCTCCAATAAGAGAGTAAGTAACTGTTTCTGTTGAGTAAGGCTGTATATTCCTGGAAGACAGAGCCTTGTCACTGTATTCCCCTTTATGTGCCTACACAGAGGTGATGAGTGAATTCAAGCTACTAAATAGTAAGTACCCCCAACCCTTTGCCCCTCTAAAAACATTAATGAATGAATAAGTCAGCAAATGAACAGTCCTGTAGGAGAATGACTCAAGGCTTCTTGCAGCAGAAATGTAAAAGGCCATTTACTCACCCACATCTTCAATGCAGAAAATGTCAGCATATGTAACCAAAAGGAAATGTTTTCTGAGTGTCTCCAAAGAAAATTCATATTATTAACCACAGACAGTTCGCTTTCTAAATGGAAGCACATAAAGTCCCCAAACAAACTTTTGTAACTGTGAAAGGATTTCTCTTCAGCTGGTTGAGACTCTTCTGAAGTGTGAAATGAGCCAGATAATATTCAGCTCTTGTTTCTTAGTCACTGAATTCTCTTTTCATGAATCCAATAAGTGTCTATTAAAATAAATAAACCCCCTAATGATTCAAGATAACCTAATCAAGAAAACTGAAATGGATAAAAAGCTAACTACGAGGGAGACTTGTCAAGGGCTTCAATGCATTGCTGACGAGGAGGTCATCTAAACCTGAAAGAGATTTGTGCTTAGCATTTGGTTACAGTTCAAGGTTAATTATTTTATACCTTGAATGTGGCGAGTAAAAATGATCTGTTTCTTTTTTTTATTTTTCAAAATTGTATACCAAGTTCTAAACTGTATTTTCATGGGAACCAATTTTCAACTGTCTCTAGGCTACCATACACATGCCTCTCACATTTCTATGGATATGTTTGTAAAGATTAAGTCAGTAATTGGGAGTAATGAAAATTTTATTTCAGAACACCTCTTTAGCTTCTGCTATAGATGGTTTATTGCAAGGAGGGATTACCTACAATTTTGTTGCTCCCCACCTTGCCATGGATACATAGGACATGCAGAACTATACAGAACTGAGGAGGCTCAGAGCATCTTCACACATACAAATAGGAACATACAGGGGCGGGCGCTGTGGCACAGTGGGTTAAAGTCCCAATCAGCAGGGGCGGCATCCCATATGGGCGCCAGTTCATCCCAGCTGCTCCACTTATGATCCAGCTCCCCACTATGGCCTGGGAAAGCAGTAGAAGATGGCCCAAGTCCTTGGGTCTACAGAGAGGCAAGCAAGCAACTAAGTGTAAAATTTAAAGAATGTGACTCTGCAAGTGTCTGCCTCCTTATCTCATCACCTGGCTGGCCTCATTCTTGTGGTGGTCCTGTGAAAAGAAGACAATTATACAGTCTCTATGATGATATGGTAGGAACTATTCATGGGCACCAGTGTTCTCCCTTGGTAAAAAACACAGTTTAACTCAATCTCTTTTTAAGAAGGATGGGGAGAGTTAAAAAAAAAAATGGCTTTCCTATGGCAACCTGGTTTATATCAAAGCCCCATGCAAGTCTGGAAAAGTGCCATGTCATGAACAGGTGAAGTGATGTAACTCAAGGGTATATTCTGCAGATAAAACTGAGCTAAAATCAATGCAAGAACTTTACTGATGAGTTAAAGATACTTAACATTTTAAGAACTATATATCAACTTGTTATGGATCTTTGCTGATACCTAAATAAGTTACAGGACATGAAATACTAACATAATTAATTGTGAGGGTGGTGAAAATAAGCCAATTCCTCACAATGGAGTTCATAACAAAACTGAGATTCAGGATGGGCATTTGTCCTACTGGTTAAGATGCCTATGTCCCACATTGGAGTGCCTCAGCTTGATGCCCAGTTCCAGATTCTGATTCCAGCTTCTAGCTAATGCAGACCATGGAAAGCAGTGGCACTGGCTCAAGTAATTGAGTTCCTGCCACCATATGAGAGACCTGGATTAAGTTCCCAGCTCCTGGGATCAGCCCTCAGCCCAGCCATGGGGCTGTTGTGGGCATTTGGGGAGTGAACCAACAGATAGGATCTCTCTCTCTCTCTCCCCTTCCCCTTCATCCCTCCCTCTCCTTCTCCCTCTCCATCTCCCTTTTTCTCTCTCCCTCCAAATGATTTTTTTTAAAGAACCAAGATTCTGTTACGATTTTGTCAGATAATCTTTCATCAGAGGTTAATCCCTTGAGTTTATACTGAGAGAAAAAGGAGAAACCAGAAGGCTCAACTTGATGCTCAGATATCATTCAGTTGATTGCTCATTTAGTTTAATATTTTGAAGTTTCTTCACTGGGCACAGTAACCTTTTTTGACTGCTAATTTTAGTGCAAATATATTGATTTATTTGAATTAGATTTTGGCAGACAGCCCCTAAATTGTTTTATGCATGTCATAATATCCAGGTCACAAGAATGGAAACTGACCCTAATATAATGATGACTATGCTCCTAAGAGATCAGCCCAATAAAAAGGGAAGCTACTCAGGCAAGGCCACACTCCTCATTCTAACCACCTTCCATGCTGAATGCAAATGGCAAAAGCACAACCATTAGGAGTGAGACTGATATAATCAACTCATTTTACGTGAGGCAACTTAAGGCCAGTACTTTCTGTCAATCTAAATCAGGGAAATCAAGGGGAGCTACACCTCTATTTCCAAAGCCTGAGCCATCCAAGCTCAAATAAAGTCATCCCCACGGTAGGAACTTCATAAAAGAACATCATCATCAAACATTTTTTGTACAAAGTGGCAAAGCTTAAACTTTTGTGCAATGTTCTCTAAAGGCTAAAGGACTACATAATGATACTGTGGTAATATTTTATACTTTTGTAAACTTACTCTCTTACATGAAAAGTTTGTCTTTACAAAAGAATTATCATTGCAAGCATTTGATACAGCAGTTAAGCTACCACTTGGAATACCTACATTCCATATCAGAGGGCCTAGGTTTGAGTCTGGACTCTGCTACTAATTCTAGCTTTTTACTAATATATACATTGAGAAGCAGCAGGTGATGGCTCAAATAGCTGGGTCCCTGCCACCCATATGGGAGGCCTGAATTGAGTTCCTGGCTCCTGGCTTTGGGCTGGCACAGCCCTGGCTGTTGTGAGCATTTGAGGAGTGAACAAGTAAATGAGATATCTTTCCACTTCTCTGTATCTCTGCCTTTCAATTGAATTAAATTAAATTAAATTTTAGAAGGAATTATAATATTGCTAAAATGTTCATACTACTCAAAGCAATATGCAGATTTAAGGTAATCCCCATCAAAATCCCAATGGTATTCTTTCCAGAAAGAGGAAAATAACCCTAAAATTCATATGGAACCCCTCACACACCCCTCCAATCAAAAAAAAGTAATACTGACAGGTGTAATATTGGGTTGGGCTGCTGCCTATGATGTTGACATCAATAAGGGCACTGGTTTGATTCCCAGCTGTTCCACTTCAGACCAAGCTCTCTGCTAATATGCCTGGGAAAGTAATGGAGAACATCCCAAGCACATGGGCCCCTGTACCCACATGGGAGACCCAGATGAAGCTCCTGGCTCCTAGTTTGCCTAGCCCAGCCCTGGCTGTTGCAGCCATTTGGGGAATAAACCAGCAGAT